>NW_028288922.1:0-300000 GCF_059628265.1 Tinamus guttatus
GTCTACAGCAGCAGCACTAACAACCTGGGGTAAAAATGTGCCAGAAAAGGGCAGACATGATCTTACTAATTTGTCTACTAATTCTGCCCTCCAGAAACTTGTCCTGCTGATGGTCCCGAGGCAGAGATCAGATTGTGTGGCGCTAGGGCTACTGCTGGATGAGGCCAGAAGTTTCACAGCAGAAGCACATCCTATTCCTAAGCCTCTCTACAATAACGCAGAGTATATGTCCAGGGCTTATTCATTTTATTCCAATTCTCAAGGCAGCAAAATTCAATTTTCCTACACTGTTGAGAAACTGAAAGCCACTTCCAACTGGAGATTGCAAAATTAACATTATCAGAGACTGTTATTTTCATCTCTCTATTCTTGTCCACTAAAGAAGGCTGCTTTTTCACTACTAAATATTTATAAAGCATTCTTCCACTACTGAAATTAATCCAGAGTTAATTTGGTCAAAAGTGGATTGCTGATTTCAAGCACAAAAGCAACCAAACCTTACTAGGCAGCCCATGATGGGGTGCCAAATGTAAGAGGGGCTTGGGTGCTCTTTTAGCCAATGCTGCTCTCCTGCCAAGCTGAGGAACCACAGCACAAAAGATAGCCCTAGAAATGAAAGGCCATGACTTGTAAATAGGACCTAAGTGTGTTGCATAATGTCTGTACTTTCCATTTGGGACACAAGTGAAATTACACTAGCACCACAACCTTCTCTTTTGGGCTTTTTTAATGGCAAGTATATTGCTTTTTTAGTATCTTTTCAGTTTGAATGACCACTCTGTTTCTACACATTATGTATTTTTGGCTTGGGAAGCCCACAAGAAATCATCTGGGGTTTCAAAATGCAGTGTTTACTGTTTTCTGCTTTCAAAACAGTTGCAAAGATTTTAATGGAGAAAATAAAATGAAACATAAAATTCATCAAAGCAGCATTGCAGCTCAACTGCTTCTCATAATATTGCTAAAATTTCTCTTGCTCAAACTTAGATTTATAGAATTATAAACCATTTAAAAT
Organism: Tinamus guttatus; assembly: GCF_059628265.1. Taxonomy (NCBI): domain Eukaryota; kingdom Metazoa; phylum Chordata; class Aves; order Tinamiformes; family Tinamidae; genus Tinamus; species Tinamus guttatus. Next base: position 1,016 of record NW_028288922.1, read on the forward strand.
CTGTATATTTTTTCTGTTATATTTTATATACGTTTATTTTATATTTTATGTCTTATTTAAGTATTAGTGTTGGGACCTCAGGTAATCATTTAGGCATTATCAGATGTAGCCATTTGCTTATGTGACATCCCATAACTGTGCTGCAATGAGATATATACTGGTAAATTATACTTATGCTTTCTGGTAGTCCCTCCTATACCGTGGAGCATTAAGATCAAAAAAAAAAAAAAAAAAAAAAAAGCTTGTTTTCTTGTTTCTTTTGGTATAACCTTGCTCAAGCAGTGGTTTCATGGCAGTTCAAGAGGGTCACATTGTCACAGTATCATTTTCTGAACAGGCCATGTATTCCCAGTCCTACCACTGCACTGAACATCTGTGTCCAATCGTAAACCAGTTCAGGAAGCCCATGTGAAAAGTAATCCTGTCAGAGGGGGGGAAAAAAAAGGACTACTACTCACACAGACCAGCCCCCTTCACCCATTGAATGCCTGTCTGACAAACAGTGGAGGAAGTCAATTGCACCTAACACATGTGTGGGGGAAGAGGGGAAGGCAGGACTCCATGTGCCCTGGTTTATATTGGCTACCACTGATACAAAACATTCCAAAACCACTACTACATTCATGACCCAAATGTAGCCTTTTGAGACCTGGGGTAAAATCCTGACCCTCTGGCATCTGTCTGGGACATCTGAGCTCTTTTTGGTGGTTGCAAGAAGTGTCCTATCTTGATTGACCTTGGCAGGAGAAATTTCGCATTATGGAACTATTTAGAGACAAAGCAGTAGCCTGCATTTTAAATTATCCACTGCTTGATACTGATGTTAGGTTATTTTAGATTCCTGGGTAAATAATGTAATGAGCGACACATCAAATGCTAAAGACACCCGTTAGGCACAGCCTGAATTCATTTTAATTTTAGGTCAAAATACACATGTATCCCTGCCATAATAGGTATCCAGTTGTGTCCATGCTGTGCATGGTACTGCTGCAGTGAGGTGACACATTGCTGGAGAATGAGCTGCCTGTGGACCTGGAGACTGTTTTTGGCTTAACTAACTCTGTGGTCACTCTCCTTCCTGGCCTCAAGCTCGCACCTCTGCAGGGCTCCGCTCACTTCGCACTGACCCAGGCATCTCTGAGTGTCGTTGTGCTCTGCACAGCGGAGACATATCCCAGAACCCTGTGGATTGATTTGACTGGGCTTTAGATGATCCCCTGTAAATACTAACAAAAACTCCAGAAGCAGACCATTCTACCTGGCAGGAAGATTTCCTCTGATATCTGGGCACAACAAAAGCATGCCTCACATAATAAAAACCGTGAAGGAGTGTTTAAGGAATAATGCCATTCCTACCTCCCTGCAGGAATGATCAGGGCATCGTTTGATTTAGTTTTATTTACCGCACTATTTCTGCTGTCTTAGTATTTTATTTTTTAAAACTTCAAACCTTTTCTTTCTACTTGCATAGAAAGAGTTGATGGATACTGAAAACCACGGGGAAAAATAAATAAATAATATATATGGCATGTAAATAGTGCAGAAGTTGAGCTCTTCCTTCAATATACACCTTGCATCTGGCAAAGCATTTTTTCTAGCTATTTCTAGGATGCATTCTTTATCCTCTAGACTTCCTGCCTAATGAGACTGCTGAACTAATTAATTTATTTCCAAGCTTGGAAAATACAGAAAATATAGCAAGATAGAACTTCAAAATTGCTGTTTTAATTTTTATTTCTTTTTTAATTACTTACAGAGCACTTTGTGTCATTGTTAAAAAAGCATTCTTTTTTTCTTATTTTAAAATAAGTTTTTAATTGATATACATCATTTATAGTGAAAACATACTAAATGGTAAATCCTCAAAAATGGTTTATTTGAAAACCACTGCAAGGGAAAGTTTTAAAAAAGAATGAAGAGTTAGTATGTTGCTGAGATATCACAGATATACACTTATTTCTATGGTATAGGAAATCCTGATCCTCAAGAATTTTTGCCATCACTTCCAGTGGTCAGGATTTCCTCTTTTTTCATGATATTGTAGTGGTTGGGAGATCAGTAGCATATATAAACTTGTAAACTGGCTCTTTCTACCATAATATCATGTTATAGTGAGATGTACCTTGCAGGGCAGTTAAAACAGCAGCAGTATTGAAATAATATTGAAACTATGGTTCAAACTACTGACTGCTGAGCCCACAGCTGGTCGGAAACTGTGTCTCTGACAGACCCAATAGTAGCTCTTTTTGCTTTATGGTATCAAATCTGCAATCTAACTCAGCTGAGTTTCTAACAATACAATTTGTTGAATAGTATACCAGGAGAAAGCAGAATCTAGGCCAATCTCTGAAAAGCAGAGCCACCCACTGCTCCAACCATGTGCTCTGCCTCGTTCCCTCGTCCTTATGAATACCTCAGATGTAAGCTAGTAGTAGAAAACTCTTTCTATTTCTTGAAAGTTTAGTCGTGTGGTGATTTATTTCCCCACAGCACTCACCATGGGACTAGACGGATGCCAGTTTGGTCACAAGGGATACGCAGGAGCCCAAGGCTCCTGCCCAGAGCCCTCTGGCTGCCCAGAGAGGTTGTGGAGTCTCCTTCTCTGGAGATCTTCAAAACCCGCTTGGACGCAGTCCTGTGCCCCATGCTCTAGGTGACCCTGCATGTGCAGGGGGGTTGGACTAGATGATCTCTAGAGGTCCCTTCCAACCCTAAGCATTCTATGATTCTAAGGCTGAGGATGGAGGAGGAAGAATGAGACTTTTCTGATGGCAACCAGTCCTTAGCTGTGTCACAAAAGTACATCCCTCAACACTGCAGTGTAGGCTTTGTCGGCCTGTTTTCTTTTTCCCTTGAAAGCTTCAAGCTCAGGTGCCCTGTGCTAGCTGCTACATCCATAGGTTTCTTCCTTTGACATCAAAGTATAGTCAGTACAAAGTTCTGTATCTCATTAAATGTTGTACTGTAGGGACAACAAAATGAATTGTAATTTCACCCCCAGGTTAAAAATATATATATATATATATATTATACAGCTTGTAGTGCTTTGCTTCATGTTTAATTCAATTAAAGTCTACGTTTTAAATATAAATGAAATGGCCAAAAAGTTTCCAGTCTACTGCACCAATGTCCCATGGAATTTAGGCCCTGCTTGTACACAGGAGTTTGATAATAACCAGAAGGTACATTTTGAAACAGTGCATTGAAATCAGCAATTAAGCGAAGTGGTGAATTGAAACTAGTATCAATAAGTCAAGACAGGCGAGAAATTATCAGCAAGTGGCATAAGGTGAGATACATACAAGGCAAAATTGAACCTGAAATCTGCTGGGAAAAGGGCATGTCTTATGCAGCTTGGGATACAACTCTTACAAAAGCCTAGCTTACTCCCCAGCCATTCCTAGGGCTGGAGAAACAAAGGTTGGCACAAGGCTGGATTGGTCCTCTTACTTTACTGTTGTTCTATACTGAGCAGCTTTGCTGCTCTGAGGAAAAGCCTCCTAGGCCTAAGAGGTTCCTTACGAGTGATTATCTCACTGTAGTGTAGACACACGCTGTGAAACAAGACTGTGGGCATGTCAACATGCTAGCAACAAAATAAGGTATACTGGATAAATCAAAAAAACTCACCAAGTCTTTCCCATGGCCAAGCCATATTTACTGTTCTGTGATGGCTTCAGGTGAATAAAGTCTGAGATGTTTTTTCCATCTCTGATTTTGAAGATTTGGTGATACATGTCAGAAACAGAAAATATTTAATGATTAGATATGGCATTTCAGCTTTCCCTAGGCTGTGTAAAAATTAAATCAAAGAACACTGTTCTTTTCCCACAGTCATAGGAAGGTCCCAAGGCAAAATCATCCCCTCTAATCTACTTTTCTACTTCTAGTATGTATTTTACAAATAACTTTTGCCTTATCAATTATTTTACAGGTACTAACTGTAGCCTGTGATGCATTATTGAAAAGCAAGAAGACTGTTCATTTGTAGCCTTACGTGTAGAAAGTGAACCGCTTAATTGGATGCTTCTCACAGGCTGCCACAACTCATTTTAATGAATATTTAATGACAGTATAATGTAGCTATTCTTAACCAATAGCTGACTGCTGCAAAAAGAGGCTTCACAAGGCTTCACATATACAGACACTGGAGTCTAACAGTGCACTGCAACCAAAAAAACTGCTGCAAAACAAGAAACCCCAGCAAGCAATTACAAATCAAGAAAAGTCATCTCAAAAATATTATTAAATAGATTTTGTCACTTTGAGGATCAGTAACAAAAATATTAATGCTACCACAGAATTTAAATTTAGAATCTTAAGAATTGCATCCTATACTAAATTGCACAACCTTCCATTATCTATGTATTTATTGAAAAAAAAGTGATGCAGGTATGAAAAATAGAGAACACGGAGTCTTAGTTTTGCATCCTGCTCATTTACTTTTCTTATCCCTTTCCTTTTGCATTTGCCTTTCCTTAAAGAACCCTGTTATTTTCAACACAGGCCTGGGAGAACTAATAATTGAAAAGCTCCAGGCTGCTTGCAGAAACACAAGTGACCCCACATGGCCAAACACCATGTGTTACCTGGATAACACTGCAGATCACCCATGTCCTCATGGATCAGGAGTGGGGGAAATGAGTGGATCTGAGGGCAGCCTGTGCTTACAGTCATTCTTCAGTCTCTCAGGTATGAAATGTCTTTGCTTCATTTTTGAATCTCCATTTTTCCACATGCCTCCCTCTCTCTTTTTCTTCAAGGCCAATCTTGACTTATTCATCTATGGAGATCTGCAGCAGTCAGCTTCCTATCTCATCCTTCCTCCCTTTGAAAGGGATAGCTAATAAATCTGATGCAAATAGAACATAGGCTCATAAATAGTGTGAAAATGACCTGGGGCTAACATGGTTGTCAAGCAACCAATTCCCTGCTAATCACTTCAGCTAGTGATGGAAACAGTTTAGTGTCAGCCTAGTCTTTTCTGAGCACAAGAATTGCTATCCTACTTTACTATCCCATATGACCTCATATCATATGTCTGTCAGCAAACTGCCTGAGATATTTCAAAAGTGTAAAAATTCTGACAATGGGGAAATGGCTCATGCACTGGTAGCTTTTTTCTAGCTTTTAATTTTTAGTGATTGACATGGTGTGTCTTATATTTATTTATTCTAATACAAAGATGAATGTTCTCTCAAGACTTAACATCTTTCTGGCAGTGGTATTATTTGTCAGAGTTTCACAGAATTAACTGTGTCCTGTTCACTTTAAACCCTCTCATTGCAAATGTAGTTCCTTAAGATCTGTTTGTCTCTCTCTTCATCCTCTTTTACAAAAAAAAAAAAAAAAAACTGCTAGTTAAAAGTGCATAGTAGACCATCCCAGCTATCACTTTATATTCTTCTTTCCCATTTTTTTCTTGTCTAAGCTGACTATTTTTTGATTTCAGGGAACTTCAGGGAAATCACCTGAAGTTCATCTTGCTTTATCACTTTGAAAAAGGATTATCAGAAATGAGTACAGAGTTCCAGCTGATGAAAATCTATACTACTGTATAGAGAGGGGATACTTCCACTGCATAATTCATAAATACCTCTGTAACTTTGCCTCATTTATTAAATTAATTTAAAACTCAAGACCGTGGAACAATAGTAGAACTATTCCCATTTTGAGTTTCCAAGGATATTTATTCTAAACAATAAAAGCATTTGGAAACATATCTTCAACTGCTTTAGAATTTTATCATTAGCATTTTGACATATTTTTCTGTTATTTCAGATAGCTCCTTGCAGTATGTGTTCTTTTGCCATCATCTCCTTTCTACTCAATAGAACTGTACTATCTGTAAAATCTGTCATCTCACCGTCTGTCTACTTTTACAACACGATTGATTAATTCATTAGGTGACAGCACTTGCAGTATGCCCCAGTGGGACTTCTGCAGTGCTGAAAACTTACCATGAACTATTATTGCTTTGTTTCCCAATCTCTGAGTGAGTTTCCCATCCGTGATAGTCATTTACCTCTAACCCTAGGTGTATCTGGTTTCCAGAGTAGGATTTTATGGGAGGGTTTGGCCGAAGTTCTTTTGGGTCAGTAATTATAGCTGGTAGCTTTTCTTTCTCCACTGCCTTGTGATGATTCAAAAACAATTATCTGACACTACAAAGGTGAGGTTTTTAACCACATCCACAAATAAGGATGGTTAGTCTTTGCATGTCAGTGTTATTTTTGTTTCAAGCTATGCACACGGCAATTTAAAGAAATTTCCTTAAAGTAAAATTTTGATATTTTATCTCTAGTGCTTTTAAAAATAATATTTATTATTTTTATATTATTCTGTTATCTTATATAATAATATTATGTAAAAATAAACAATATTGTTTTCTGTAATCTTAATAATCTTTTGTTAGATTTTAATATTGTTATTATCTTGAAAATGCACACCAATTTTATTAAGATTATTATTTCTAGCAATTCTGACAAGTTTTTCCTGATTTTTGGATAATTGCCATGCAGGACTAGAGAACAACAAAAAAAAGTTTCCACAAGATCTCATTCAGTCTTTCAGAAATTCTTGGAAAAGAGTTTCCCCCTCTTTTTTTTACCGCTACCGTGTTTCGCGCTTTCAGTAGCACTGGCAGAGAGTCGCAGCAATATTGCTGTGATTCAGCTGTGGGCCTTTCTTCCCAAGAGATGGAGCCATGATGCCACATGCCACAACTCCGCACAAAATGCCTCACACTCAGACACAGCTGGGGAGTGAAATAGATGTCACCCCAGGTATGTGACTTTTCTAAAGCCTTGCCGCACTGCTCCATTTCCGAGTTAAATGCCAGAATTCGTTGTCCTACTGGCAGTAAATGGAGTGTAGAGGAACCCTGCTGTTTGGTCAATATGCTCCCAAGCAGCCACGTTGACAATTTGTTCATTTCTGATAGAGAACTGCTATGGCTATAGAGCCTTCCTACCACTCTAAATTTGACTTGATTAAAAAAAAATCACATTAATATTAATTCCATGTTAAAACAATTGTGTGTTTTTTTTTCTCTGTCTGGCTAGAATCAGTGTTGATTTAGACCATTGTGTTTGCAGGTTTTGAGGAGTTTCCATACAGAATTCCTAGCTCTCTCTAGTTAGTTGACTTGCACTGTATGTCAGATGCTTGATTTGGAATTGTATCCCAAACAATAGAATATAATTTGATTTCCTTTTTGGCTGTTTACATATGTAATCTATGATCTTAGGTTTCTGAAGAAATAACTTTGCTGGAACAAGGTAACTTCTGAGCAAAAGATTTTGAAGCAAAGTAAAAGATGTGCTGATCCTGGGATACCAGAATTGAGAAAAAGGATCTACCAAACTAAAAGACTCTCACAGTCAAGAGATCTTGTAGTTTCATTCTAAGTGACTTCAAACCATTCATAAGTTAGGATGAGATTTACATTTTATTTTAACAGCAGATTTATAGTGGTTTATTGGTCTTAAAATTAATACAGCTGAAGGTCCTTCAAGGGGCAGTCATACATTCGCACCAAAGTAATGTGAATGAATACCAGATATGGCATATTTAATAAAATTATACAAGCTATTAAGCTGCAAATTGATAAGAGAAATCAGACTAATAGTACTTGCGATCAGTCTTAGGCTTTATCCAAATCATTTGTCCAAATTCTCCAAAGAATGCTAGAGCAGAAGAGGTTTACTTGGAACAGACATCTTAGGAAATGTTTGTACTTTACAGCTACCCTAATTTTGCTTTTAGAATGAACACACTCCTTTTTTTCAAGTTCTAAGGAACCACAGACTTCAGTGGTCAAATAGACTATGCATGAGCTACCTCAGAAGCTCTGTGCAGGAAGTTAATGACTTATAGGAACTGAAATTTTAAACATATGTTTTTCTACATAAATAATAAAACAATTTTACAGGTGTTTGTTTAAACTTTACTTACCATTCTTAATTTTATACAAAGAACTTTAAAAACACTCTTACAAAAATCTCTTCTGAATTTCTTCATATTGCTTATTAGATAGTATTGCAAACCTGCATACCACTGGAAATTTAAGGACTAGTATCTCGTAGTGCTACAACTCATCTAAATAAATACAGGCTATAATACAGTCCTCTGATTTGTTTTTCATAAATGTACTCTGATAGAAAGAAAAAATCCATTCACAGTAAACAAGTGAAAATATAAACCTGCTGTAATGTTGCCATACTTCTTAGAAAGTTACATTTTTGAAAATAAATAACTATAATAAGATATACATGTGACTTTGACTAACTCACTTCACCTCTCTATTGTAAATAATTCATTTTTCTCTCTAATGTATATAGCTTATTAAAAATATAAAATACATGTCCTTTTTAATGGCATGCAGATGCAGATCTGAGGAAGCAAATATAGATTGCATTAGTCTGACTTGCAAATCACTGTGAGCACCTGGGATGCAAAATGCTCTATGCTATAGGTACAAAATATGCTTCTATAGATTTAAAATTTGTTATAATAGAAACTTATTGCAATTGATGGAATATAATCAAAATTATATATTTACACAGAATATTTGAGAAAAAACAGGAATTCTATATCAGTATAACTTTAAGGCCCATGTTTACAAGGGTGTTTATTCTGACTTTTGTATTTGCTCTCAGAGCCCTTTCATGACCCAAACTATATATATTTGATAAGTTACTATATCTAATGCAATACATTGGCAAATTATCCTCCACAGACAACTGTAGGTGCAAGCTTAGTCACCAGACTTCCATTCATCTAGCTATAATAAAGCTATCAGTCATCTACTAGAGCTAATGTTTCATCATCTAGTTTAACTACATCATGATTACTTCTTAAACCAATAGTTATATCCTAAATCAATAAAAGATAGAAAATTGATTATGAAACTAGGATCTAAACCTGCCCATTATTTGAGTCAGATTCAACAAAAAATGAATCCAATTTTTGTAAAATAGAGAAATTTGGGAGCAGAAGTCTTAACAAACCATTTCCCTAGTAAAAAGAGAGGTAATTTCTACAAGAGACACCTCCACAGACTTATTTCTGGCTTTCTTGGAACTAAACTATTTAAAGAAACACAAGTACAATCTTGGAGAAGAAGGAGGAAGAAAAATGACTCACAAGATAGAACTACTAGTAGGGAATCTAAGTGATAGTAAGCAGTAAAACTTGAAACTAATTAGAGATGAATAAAATGAACTTTGGGAAGAAAACAGGGGCAAATGCAGCCTTCTTTTGGTCTGTCTGCTGAGTTTATGTTACACATTTATAAAAATATTGGCTATGCTGTTCTGATTTGACAGATACAGAAATCCCCATCCATAATTAAATGTACAAGCACAAATTCAAAGGGAAAAAAAAATCCTAGAAACAAAATAATAGAAATTATTTTGGATTTGCCATAAGACTTCTGTTCAAGCATCTTCATAAATTTCATCATTATTTATACGAGCAGCATCTCATCTCTAATCTACTTGGCTAGGTATTGAATTTGTGTTTAAGGCTTGCCTATTGCTAAATACAGCAGCTCTGGTGTACAATTGCCAAGGCAAACAGCTGAAAAAAAGAATTAAATTTGAGCTAAATAGATGAGAAGAAAACTGCAAGGTAACTTCATGCTCAGCATTCATTTTTTCACAGATTTTTATGGCTTGCTAGTGTTCAGTCAGTGTTTATTTCTATTAGCAAATTTTGGTAATTATATATGAATTGTATGTTCTGGAGACTAGAAAACGCTTATGGCTTAGCCACAAAAATCTAGGGACTGCTTTTATTTCCCTGTTATGCTACTGGCCAAAAAAAGAAGGATATCATAAATAAAACTTAACTATCTTCAAACAAACCTCACTAATTCACTTATGCAGAAGCATTTTTCTGTGACTGTAATAAAATTACTAACTCTTCATATGTCCATCTGTCTCTTTGGCAAGAGAAGTCTTCAAGCTCTGATGCCATCCCCTAATCTCATGGCTGAGTATCTGTTTATGGTGAAAGGCTAGTGAAATTGACTTAGTCTTTTTGTTTACACCTGGTAACACTAAAATGGGGAGGAGTGGGGGCATTTTGATAATATGCAGTTCAGAATATGGTGTTTAAAACTAATCCAGAGAATTAAAAGTGAGTTTGATAGATGAAACAGAAAACCCTATATATCAAATCAGAATCTTACTATAGCATATTTTATGCTTGGCCATAATCAATCTTACACATTGTTTTTAAATCACACTGAGTTTGAAGAGATGAGGCCTATACCGTAAAAGCTGTAAGCAGACTCAAGGGAGAGCTATTCAAAATAGATAAATTGCCACTGGACAGCAGCAAAAGCAGCAGATGCAATTGCATAATGTCTTAGATGCTATATATATGTATCTTCCTAGGATCTATTTGCCTTGTTGAAAATGTAACATCAGAAATACTGTAACATTAGGTTAAGAACCACTGTTGGCTGTGGTTGATCAAATAAAACCGTCACATTTAAAAATTAGGTTATTATTTACTATAATGCCGAGGTGGATTTAATTGAGAGCGTAAGTCAATTGACTATCCTGACATGCTTATGCTTAAGATACAGTCTTAAGCATGGAAGTCAGTGAGACTCAAGTTGAGACCCTCGTGTTTCATATCAGTAAAAAGGACAAACTTCAGTAGGTTTTGACATGCCTCCTGGTTAACAACATGCTGTACTAAACAGAACTGAAAGAATGATTCAAACATTTCCTTATTGTTTTATAGAATTACAATGATTACTGTATCATACTTTAAGAGAGATCCTTCCAGGCTAGCAGAGGTTTGGGGCTTTAGGAGTTAAACTGCAACAAAAGCTCAAGGCTTCCTTATGGCAAATTGAGAAACTCCTAGACTTCTTGCATGTAAAGCTAATCTTCCGCAGCTTAGCTCAGTGTCTGATAAGTTTCTTTAGTACTTCCCACCAAAAACACAAGGACTTACCCACATTATCTGTAGACACAATATTTGCAGGACTGCATGAACTGGGGAGACAGCAACTGTCCAGCCTCAATCACACATATAAATGTTAATGGCAGTAATACTGTTTGGAAAGCAGAAGGAGATCTTGTCCACGAGAGTCATCCCTGAGTACCTAGATATGCGCATGTTGTGAGGAGTGTTTGCACTTAGAAATCTTTTGTGATTTGCACCATGCCTTGTGGAATGATTGAATGATAGCTTCTGCAATGTTTAGTAATAGCAATAATGGCAATGATGGTAAGTGCCATCAGAAGAACATTGCGCCAGTGACCTGTTGACAGCATTGCCACAGCAGCTATGTTGTAGTTTCCTCAGACTGGGTTGATACTTGGTACACTGTGGCTAGCTCCCAGGCATGAGCACACTAGGGGCACGGTGGCAGTGCCAGACTTGGCATCCCAGCACGGTGCCAGGGCAACCATAGGATAACGCCTACATATTTCTGCCGTGAGAAGATGCCCTAAAACAGGAAATTCTCCACAGAGGCTTCTCTGAAGAACGGCAGTGCAAACACAAAAGGAGGAGCCAGCTGTGACAGTTCTGCTTTCACTGTGACTCACACATGTCAGCGGTTTGCAAGTGATACCCAGTCCCTGGGTGTCTCCTGTGAGAAGAACTGAGCAGGAAATGGAGCCCTTTCAGTAGAAATATAGGTGATGCTAAGAGGAATGTGAAGGAGCAAGGTGTGCAGCAACTGCTGCCTTGGCTCAGGAACAAGCACACAGAGCGCCAGGCAGCAGCACTGGGAGACACGCAGCAGACCTCTCACCTCCTTCTCGTCCCTTCAAAAAGCCATTCCGGAACAGCAGTAACCTTAAATTACCATACAAGGCTATTCATTACCAGAACAGAAAAGCATTTTGGACTGAGGCCTTTTAAAAAGCTAAGTCTTTTTAAATATTTAACAGTAATTGACATTTAACACAGAACTCTTGGTATTTTAACCTGCTTTTTGACAATGGGTAAGTATTTTCCATTTGAAGACGTGTTGCAATTATTGTACTACAAGTGCAGTCTCTACTTTTCAGTCTGATTTTGATTGTGCTTTTTCTTTCAAGAACTATAGCACCATCTTGGCTTTATAAAATATTCTTAAAGTACATGGCTGACACTGCATAACAACACCAGGAACTCAGAGAATTTGTCAGTTCACATCTAGTTATCCAACTTATTATGGCTAATTATAAGGGTAAGCAATGTCAGGGTAACTCATTTTGTGAAGACACTGCCAAGGAAGCAAGGAAGGAAGGAAGGAAGGAAGGAAAGAAGGAAGGGAGGGAGGGAGAGAAAGAGAGAAAGAGAGAGAAAGAAAGAAAGAGGGAAGGAGAAGTATAATCACTATAGAGGCTTTTAGCTCATTAAAGTCTTTGAAATGCTTTTGCTTACGGAAGCAAATATGCTTTTTACTAGCATATACGAGCAAATAAACATTTTGGTAAAGTTAACACCGAACTGCAGAGCCATCCTTATACTGGCTTGAGGCTTTGATTGAATTTTGCCATTCAAACTTCTGTTTGTTCAGTAGCCAACTGTGGGAAAAAAAGACTTGGCCTTTTACATGCAGAGATTCTGAAGACTCTCCCAAGGTAAGACTCCCTTCTGAGTTATCTGAGGGTACTGGGAGAAGCAAATGCATAATATAGTCTGTTAAATTGTGTGCCCTTGACAAATGCATCTGTGGTTTGGGGACAAGAGTTTTTATTAACATGGAAAAGACATGCATGCAACTGGTGGTCATCAATCAGAATTGCATTACGTGTTGTTTGGGGTTTTTTTCTGGATTTTTGTATGCTATGACATAATTTCTTTGGAAAAGGTTGAACCAAATCTCGGTTTCACTTGATCTTAGTTCCTCTGGGGTGGATGATTAAAATGGTAGTTCACAAAGAGAGCTTAAGCCTGTGCCTACTATACTTGATAGAACTTTCTAAAAATTATTATGTTTTCTGAGTAAAAGAGATGTTGCTTCCAAACATTCCGTATTCCACAACGATGGCTAGAGGTAGAGGCAGTTGTACACAGAAAAGCAGTTATGACTTCATTACATTCAGGGGGAGGTAATACAAGTCTCTCTCAAATAATAATGCCTTTATTTTGCCTTAAAAATGCTGATTGGTGTGGAAATAGTGAGTGAAACCCACTGAAATATATGAAAGAAAATTAAACAACTCTATTCCTCCAAAAACCTAAGAGAGGAAAACAGTAAAAGACCAAAGGAAATCCAAGAGGATGTTAACACAGAAATCAGGGAGGATTTAAGTATGCAACTTTCCAAATGTGGAAAAAGTGCCTGCTGAATAAGGGAGGTGACCAGCATCACAATAAAGAACGCAAGTGCCAAGGAAGGTGAAAATGACTCAGTAGCATATTTTCCAGTTTAAGGTTCCTTGACCAAACACATTTAGCCAGTAATATTTTATTACCTTATTTATTTGATACAGCACAGCAAAGCCAAATATTATAAACAAATGGAATGGAGCAAATATATAGAGAATGCTGACTGATTAACTACATAGCCACAGTGCTGTATGTGTAAAAGCTCACTGTGAACTACTTCACAGGAACTATTGGTAACAAATTTAATATGAAGATACTGTAATGCAGAAATCTCTGAGGCTTAAAATACTTTCTAATGTAGCAACTAAAAGTAGGACTGGAGGAAAAACATTACTACAGGAAAGAGTAGTTAACCTGGATATTCAGATTTTTTTTCACTGGAATCAATGGAAGGAATCAATCAAGGAATCAATGTCACCTGTGCTAAAATAAATGAAATCAGATTTTTTTTTTCTCTTGCAAGATACCATGATATATTGCACCATAACAAGTTAAATGTACTTTTGTTTCACACCAAACACCATAACGATGTTTCAATCTATCTGACCAAAATCAATGTGCTCTTTTCTCACTGAAAAAAAAATCCTATGTTTACAGTATTTATGTAAAATTTTGTATATAGATAAATTTACTAAGTTTAGATTATATCTTTATGCTATATCTTTCAGTTAACTATGGACTGTTATAATGAGGTAAAAGGAAAATAACTTCTTTATCTCTGTACTTATTCAGTTATCTTATGTAGCCATATATATCCCTGAATATATGGAAAAGTATGAACTTAAGAGTATTTCATCTTTCACAGGCTTTATTTTGAAATACAAGATTTGAAAAAAAAAAAAAAGCATACTGCATGTGAAATCTTTCCCTTGTCCTTTCCCTTTCATACCTATATTATACAAAGATAATGTAATATTGATTGGTCTCATTTATAATGAATAATTCACAAAGTCTGAGCATAACCAGGCACGGAAAAAGAGTCATATCAGCTTTTACCTTAGATTTTCCTTTACTCTATTAGTTTGTGTCACACTCTTAAGGGTAGATAATTTTTCTTGGTTCCAGAAAAACAGTGCAGTATTCATGGTAATCTCCAGCAATGTTAATAGGATTTATGTTCAGTAAAATTCTGTGAAAAAAATGCCTTTTTTATATATAAATAGTTCTTGAAATAAATAAAAATAATGACATTTGTCAAAAAATAAGAATGTCATAGCATATTTTGAAACAAGAGAAGCTATGAGAGAATTTATTGCTCAGTCGGTTTAGAATTCTTCCATACTGTACATATTCCAGTGTTGTACATTCCTTTTAAACTTTCCTTTGGATAATATTGAGCACTTTATTAAGATTCCTAGTGATCAAATGTTTCAATTTTTCAAGAAATAAAAATACTATGGGAAAAGTCAAAGAAAGAAAACCTACCAAAATTCCTTTTGTATCTTAAGATTTTAATCCTATAATCATTTATATGTGTATATCCATAGCTTTGCTAATAATAATAACAATCCTATAGCAAATTGGTATTTGAAAGTAGACACATTAAAGTGAACTTCTTTACAGAAGGAATAAAGGTAGATTCATTTACTATCTGTGCCCTATTTCCTCCTCTCTTCTGTTTCAACTACTTCTGGCGAAAAGACCTATTAACAGAAAATAAAATTCACTGTACACAAGAGTAACCAAGCACTCAAAGTCAGAAAACCAAGCAAAGTATTTTCAATAAACTTTTTACTTGCTGACTTGCAAGGCCATATGCACATACTTATTTTACTACTCTGAACAGTTCCATTAATTCCAAAAGGATCTATCACAGTAATTAAGTGGTATGTCTTTTGGTACTTTCAGGAACCCTACAAAGCTGCAGACCGCTCAGTTATCCTCAAAGACTTCATAAACGTGAAGTAAAGGAGACAGCTGACCACATGGCACTTTTCCAGATCAAACCTGAATTTCCCCACTCAGCAAATTTTTAAGTAGGTATATAACTTTATATAGAGGAATAAGCAACTCGTTTTACTTCAAGGAAACTATAAACCTCTGTGAAGTTATTCAGATATGTATTTACGGAATCAGAGGTTTTTGAAAGTAACAAAGCAAAGTTAATTCTATACCTTCACTGGAAGAACACCTTTGTACGAGTTCGGTGTATTGATTAAGCAGAGTCAAGGAGCGACAACAAGCTGCATTTTTACAGCTTTGTAAATGATGGGAGAAGAGCAGGAGTTATCAGATGAAATTTTGGTCATGCCTGGAGCTTCCTTCTGAAGTCATTCCACATTGCAGAGTGAATAACCTCCCATTATATTTCTGCCACAGTTTGCCTTAGTGAGATTAAAAGCAACTGCCAAAGTAATTTATTTGCCTTATTATAATTTCTTATTATGATAATAACAACATTTTAAACCTGTTCAATCCTAAACTGATTATAAAAATCATATTATTATTGATAGGAAAAGTAGAGATAATGAGGCTTAAAATGCCCTCCAAGGACTGGAGGCCCAGCATGGCACTAAGGTGGCCTTTGCTTGATGGCAGAGCTGAAAGAAAGGAAAAGGTGAAGCTTTTGCTCTAAAACCACCAAAATTAGATGCTATAAGAAAGCATGGTGCCTCATTTTCTACAGGAAGGGAAGCAAAATCAGTCAAAAGCTATTTCAGAAAATATCTACTGGGAAGCACAGGATGAGAAGGGTGAGAAATCCTCAATATCAGACTCAGGCATGTTAAAGCAGTTGGTTTCACACTAGCCCTTCCCCAAGAATGGTGTAAATTTGCATATTATATTATGTTATGTTATATTATATTCCATTACTAAGTTTCTCCAGGGTGAAGCCCATGTTGAGCCAACCTTTGCTAGTCCTTGTCAAGAAGGTCACAAAGTGCACAGATGCACGATAGCCCCCAACCACCAGGCTCTCTCTGGTTCACGAGCGACTGGGAGCTCTGGTTGTGACTGTCCTGGACCCAGGTCCGCCACTGTGGACAGTTGGCAGGGACACAGATGGGGGCAGGCAGATGAAGCAAGACTTTTTCCCCATTCCGAACACCAGAGACAGCATCACAAGCGGGAGGGAGGTGGAAATGTGCTTCTCCATTAGCATCTTCTCCACTACCATTGCAAGGTAGGAGGTAGGGAAAGGAGGAACAAGATGTATGGGTAAGAAAGCGGGGAAATAATAAGCTTGGTGAGAAGGCAGAACAAGATTGGGGTGGGAGACATTTAAGGGACAAGAGAAAAGGCTGGAAAGGCTGGGGCAGCGTGGCAAAGTTGCAGTGTTCCCCTTAGTGCCCTTAGTGCTCCTTTTCCTGCTGGTTTGCCTGCTCAGAAGCACCACTCCTTGTAGCGCGTCCTGGGGGAGCAAGAGTGTCTCCTGCCACCTGACACAGCACAGAGCCTGGGCAGATGGATGGCCACAGCTCTGAAGGGCTTCTGCTTCTTCCGCTCACCCCTCTCAATGGCTGAAGTCCTTGGAAAGGGATGAAACATCCCCTACAAACCGGCTCTCATCCTCATTGTCTGCATCTTTCATAGCACACGGTGGAAATCTGGAAGGTTCTTACACTAAAAACAAATCCCCAGCCATGTGTGATTCACCCTGGCATTATAATATCCTTCACATTGTGACAAGAGGCAATGTCAAAGGCTCTAGGCAGACTGAGTGCCTACCTTCTGCCTTCAGCATCCTCACCAGGGCCACAGAAAGCTTAATCTGTCATCTCAGCAGTGAGCTGATATTTTGAAATTCCCAGTGGTTCCTCTACCACTCTCTCAGAGACTGCTGTCTATACTTGTCCTTTTATTTTTGTGTGCTGAATTTCTTTTCTAGCTGCAAGCTTGCCTGTGTGTAAGAAAAGTCAACAAAAAAATGTATCATTTGCTCTCTTTTATTGATCTGGACAGACAATAGTAGGCTGTAAGCACTTCCGTCATCACATTCTGAATTGTAATTTCTCTTTTCCATCTTTAGTGACATTTGTGGCAAGACTAGCACAAATTTGTCACACTGTTTTGAAAACAAAACTGCAGTAATAACTTTGGAAGAGCATGACACCCATATGGTATTATTAACTATATATGACATTACCAGTTGCATTTGCCCATTGTTATTGATATTTAACCTTTACTCTCCTTCTACAAGTTAAAAGTGCTTTCCAAATACATTTACTAAGTGATCAAACAAATTTAGATAAGGCTGACACAGACAGTTTTTTTGTTTGGCATTGATTTTTCCCTACCAGAAATACTGTTAAATTAAAGCAAAGGACATTTTTCTTGTGAACAGTGTTAGCACTCCAGTTGATTGAATTCAAAAATCTATACTAATCAGTATAGTCCTCACCGCAATTAAACATGAAATATTTTACACCTGCAGAAAGTTTTTTTTTGCCATGTGAGCACCACATAATGGACAAAATAGCAGTGTGTGTATCTTTGGCATGTAAATTATTCAGATTTCTTTCCCCTTTGCATTGAGTATACAGAAGGTGGTGCTTCTTTCACTATGCTTGAAGCTTCCTAAATGAGTTTGGAAATGGGAGCACATTTGGGATATATGGAGTGCCTGTGATACTTAGTGGCACTTCTATTACTGATGTGCAAAGCATGTTTGTATTCAGCCATGCTAAAAAGCCATATCTGTGTCAATAGAGTTGCCAAAATTCCTGACTATTCTACTTCACATGAAGTTCTCTGATCTAGTTCATACCACAGCCACCCAAACAGTTTCACCAGTACAACTGAGAAGCAACATAAATCCTGCCTTAGCTTGCGGACTAAAATGAGTCACTGGGGATAGAGGAAGCAGACAGACCTTACGTCAGTGCTGATACTGAACACTCTGTAATATGAAACCACATCCTGAGATGCCTTTCCTTAATATTATCAGCCTAAATGGCATAGCAGATAAATATTTTAAAACTAATTATGTATTTCCTGCAAAACAGTTGGCTCATATAAGTCAATGGTCCTACAGTATGCTTGTTAAATTCAAACTTTTAATGGCATGCAGCCCCCTAAAGGCCGCTTCCTCCCCTTCTTCTGCTAATCTGTCTATATTACTGCAGATTCTGCTCTGCAAGGATTACTTTTTCCCAGAATGTTCATAACAAAAAAAAAAATGATACATAAAAGCCAGATAAGCATTGTTATTGCTGGTTACGTCCATGTGGAACTAAGCATGGGGAATTCTCAGGGGTGTCACTTATCCCACAAATTCTTGTTTCACCCATAACCTCTTGTTTCCCTTACCACGTTTATCCTTATAATGTTTATCCACACATATCAGCAATCCCATCCACCATCCATATAAATGGACCAGCTTGTGCCCTGATTGCTTCTGGCTGCTGGGACAAAAAGCTGTGATAGGAGCCTCTCTCTCTGGCCTTGCCTGTGGGAAAAGATTGAGTGAATCCCCAGGTGCAGAAGGCACTGAGTGCAGAGTCAAGGCACCTCATCCTACCTTGCAAAACATCTTCTCCTCTAGTTCAGAACAAAGCGATCTTTAACCTCCTCACTTAAAATCTAGAAGAAGGAATGAAGCCTTCAGCCAACCCACATGCAGATCATCGGAAGTCTACACACAAAAAGATCTTTTGTGATAACTTTGAAAACAGTTGGTTTACAGATAGAAGTTTTGTGAACAGGGCTTTGATATAACTCCAAATTAACACTGTTACCACAGCAAGAGTACTTGGTCCTCCATGCAAGACATATGTGGCAGAGAATGCCACCATTTACTCTGTCCTGTAAAATCAAGCTTCAAATCAAGACTTAAGCTTTGTTGTTTATCCCAAATATAAGGTTCTTCATAGGGTATCACGCCCTTCAGTTTGCAAAATCAGACTACATTAGCACACCCAAACATTACTGAAAGATGAGAGATTTATCTACACCCTATATAGTCTTCGGTATGACAGATGTTTCTACTACTGCACGCTCATGTAACTTCTTCTCACGCTACTTGCCAGAGGCAGGTTTGGGAAAGTGCTGAAGGAAATGTGGAGAATTGCCATTTCACAGAAGAAGGATCTTCAGAGTGATTGGCTGGAAAGAAAAGTTTCTCCATGTTCTTCTGCCAGCCAAGCTCCAATTTCCAGTTTCTACCAGGTCTTCTTTCTGGGGCTCTTCATTTGGCAGAGATGCTATCAAAACAGTAGATTGAAAGCATGACCTGCAGTAAGCTGCACAGTTCTCAGAAAGAGGAGAGCAGCTTTCATATCCCTCCTATTAGCAGCTCCGAAGAGCATTTCAGCTCTGCAGCCTAACACTCCTCTGTTGGGCTGAGACCCTTAGTTAAGGTTAGAGAGAGGGGAGGTAACGCTGACTCTAGAGGGTTCACCCAGCTGTTATTCAAGAACCCCTTTTGACAAGGCCCAACTCAGAAACCTTGGCTGAAATATCAGAGAAAATTGGTTAGCTGTGAGAAAGAGTTGTGAAAAACCACACAAAGTATACTTGGTGATCTGAGTAGACTGATGCAAGGTGAGAAAGGTTACATAAACTACAGGTAGGTCTTCTGAGACAACAAGATTTAGCAACACTGGGATTCAAAAGGAGGAAAGCTGATGTGAGAGGGAATAAAAACACAACGGAAAAAGAACACAGAAGTTGGGAGATGGCACTGAGGATCTGCGTGTGCCAAGGAGCGAGTGCAGCCGGACAACCGCACCTTCTGCTGCATGTCCATCCGGCCAGCACCTCATGCAGGTGGTGAGCGTATTAATGCTTCACCCACCGACTTGCCAGACCAGCTCGCTTTGCATGGGCTAGCCAACTGCTCTGTACTTTGGGGTTGCATATATCCTACCTCCAGGGCGCCATGGCAGCTGCAGAGCAGAGGGACCCAGCGAGGCAGGGTCCCCAGGGGCGCACTAGGGGCTGCCGGCACACAGCAAGGGACAGCCACCAGCCGGGAACAGCGCTTCGCCCGCATCCCAAAGACCTCGTACGAACGGGATGACCGGGATCCTCTACACTGCGGTGCGGACGGGAGGCGGCGCTGCGGCACTCCGCGCCCGGGCAGAAGCGGAGGCGACCGCGTGGCCTGCGGGTGGCGGCCGCGAGCACCGTAACGGCCGCGAACACCGTAACGGCCGCGAACACCGTAACGGCCGCGCTGCCCCGCCCCCGCTCCGCCGGCACAACAGGGGGCAGCACCGCGCGGTTGCTGGGAGGGTGAGCGCCATTGGCCGCCCCGCCTTCCCCGGGTCACGTGGCCGCTGTTCCGAGCCGGAAGTGGCGCAGGGGTGGCAGGCGTGCGGCCCCTCTGCCGTTAGGGCCGTTACGGCCGCCTGTTCCCCTCCTTGCCCCCCGCCGCCATCATGCACCCGCGGCGCCCCGAGGGCTTCGACGGCCTCGGCTACCGCGGCGGCGGCCGCGAAGAGCTGGGCGCCGGCGGGCGGCCTCTCAGCGCCGCGGAGCTGAGCCATTGGGTCACAAGCCCGCCCGACATCCCCGGCAGCCGCAACCTGCACTGGGGGGAGAAGACGCCGCCGTACGGGGCGGGGACGCCGCTGGGGGGCGCCGCCCTTAACGAGGAACCCGGTCTGGCGGCGGGTGGCCCCGGCGCCGGTAAGGAGGGGCAGGGCCGCCGTGGCCGCCGCCGCTTCCGCCAGGCTGCCCCCGGTGCTGAGGAGGGAGATGGAGGGGGAGGGAGGCCGCCCCCGCCATGAGAGGCGGCAGCCACCGCGCAGCTCCTGCTGCTTGTCCGCCCTATAAACTGTGCTTTCCCGAGGAGGTGCTTAATGCCCGGTTGGCTTGCCGAACGGAAAGCACCGTCCCTTGTGCAGCATATACTGTAGGGCTGCTGTTTTTTGTGGTCGTGTGGTCAGCATTGAAGTTCCTGACCCTGTGTCTTCCAGCTGTAGGGTGTCCTGGACGGGCTAGTGGCTGGGGCTGGAGCTGACCGAATGAAAACAATTCTGGTGCGTGATAGGGTGCGTGCAAGTTAGTAAAATCTGAGCAAGTGACCACACTCTGCTCTTACTCGGTGACTGTTGGGAAATGAACCAGAAACCCTCCTCAGACATTTTTGTGAAGTTGAGATGGTTTAGGAGAAACTTAGTGAGTCAAGAGCACTGAAACAGAACAAGTCCTAAGAATATTTTGGAGTATCATATGAACAGCTGTGTATCAAAGTCTTATGAATAACTAGTTTAGTTATTTTTACTTTGTATTTCCTGGTACGTATGTACATTTCATTTGTAATATTGCTTTTAGGTCTTTGTCTTAGCAGGAGCCTGTGTATAACTGTTAACTTATCTATCAGAACACTGATACCATATTTTTAGGTGCTCTGGCTGTAACTTTTTTTTTTCTCCTAGCTGCTCATGCAGGTTGTCAATTCTGTATTTTAGAGAGGTGATAAAGATTTCTCATGTCATTGAGTCCAGTGAGATCTGTCATGTCTGAGCAAAGCCCCACTGAACTTACTGAAATGCTCCGTGTACACAGTCTGCTTGCATTAGTAATTTAGGATTGAGCATAAATTTTCTGTTTGCCTTTACAATTTTTACACTTTTTTAAACCTTTCCCAAGTAACAGTTGTCTAAATATGTGTAAATACCTGTCTAATGATAGACAGGGGAGATCTGAACATGTTTTCACATTACCATTTTATATATTCTCTAGTAAAGAGTTTGTAAAGAAACAGGAAAACAGCTGACTTGAAAACTCATGTCATATTGATGTCCAGTATTATCTTATTAGTGGTATTTTGTGCTACTCCTGCTTAAGCTTCTCTCTTTTTGCTTTCTGGTTTTGAATTAACTTCTCCTAACACATACACATTTGTAATTCAGTATTGTTGCAAACCATCATGCTTGTTATTCCAACAATCACTGATTTGAGTTAGCGTTGTAAGATACGAAAATATGGTGTTGTACCGTAATTGTTCACTTTGTCTTGTTTCTTCTGTATTGGACACTTCATTTTAAGTACATGAGTCATTTTATGTACAAAAGTGTGCATTCACTTGGATATGATCCAAACTGCAAGTGTACCTTGGTGAACAATTTTTAATATCTTCTTTTGCTGAGTTGCTTAAATGTTGTGATTTAGTGCTTGTAGTTTTTTCAAGTATGCTATAAAATTGCTTATTCCAATGGTTTGCGTGGCACATTTCTGCCTCTCATGGTTATCACTGCCATATAATCTATTTTCATTTGTTTCAGACCAATTGAACAGATTTGCAGGCTTTGGTATTGGCCTTGCAAGGTAAGAGTTGTATAATACTTTTCTGTAGTTATGCTGCAGTAAAGCTACAGTTGCCTTAGACTTCTATTATTGTGCATTTTTATGTTAGTAGGCCACACAACAGCATGTAGAAACCTACTACCTAAAAGCAATGCAGGTTTCTTTTTCTCAAACTGAAGTGTTCTCTGTGAAAATTCCACCATCATTAGTGGTGGTAAGGTTTCCAATACAGCAAACCTTTTTTTTTTTTTTTTTTTTTTTTTTTGTATTCTGTGTCCTATACATAAAAATCAGCATATATATCTGTCTGTTCTGTGTACTTATCTACTACAGCAATGTAAAAATAGCACAAGAATATTGCTTGCACACTTGCTAATCTTACTAATGTTTTGGGGTGGTATCTGAATCTTCCTAAGAAGGTAATAAAGCCTGTAAGGTTTGTAACAAAGTATCCTGGAATAATAATCTTGATGTGGCATAGTAGGCTAATGTACATTTTATTCTTTACTTTTGGTGATTGTATTATTGATAGTATTTTTTGCTTCTTAATTTTGCTTCTTAGTATTGTTTTATTTCTTATTAATCTGAATGTGAGACTTTGTAGACAGAAAGGCTTTCCCTTCAGAACTTGCCTTTTTAGGGCACTCCCTTGATAGTGTTTGTGACATTTGTCAAGGTTTCAGATTCATGGGCAGTTGAGGTGTACTTCAGTTTAAAGAGGAGGATCTCTTATTCAGCCCCCAGCTATGAAACATTCTCTGTTCTTATCCCATTGTTATCCTTGATGCCTAGAAGAGCTTCTTTGAACCAATATGACTGACTTAACAAGAAGGCAAAACCAGTGAAGGTGCTGCATTCTTTTTTTTCTTTTTCACTGAGTCGGGTTTATGTGGGTGTTGGCTAGCTGTTAGAAGCAGCAAAGACCAGCGGAGGAAGGCCAGTTAGGAAAGGGATAAAGGACAGGAAGGACTACTGCAAGTAATAAGCTTCTTAAATTTGATCATCATATCTCATTAAATTGCCCATTCCCCTTCTCTTCTTGCTTCCCTTGCACTGGCTCTGCTGCTTATTTGGACCTGCTAATGAGCATGCAGTATTTATTAAAACTCGGTTTAAGGGGAAAATGAGCTACAAGAACTGCTTATTAAAGAAGAGAGATGGAGTAGAGAGGAACTCTCACCCCTTTCAGTAGCAGCAAACTTCTGATTAACTTAATAGTTTGAGAAAGTGTAGGCTCGATGCGTTATATTCTGATTAATATTTGTTTATCCAGAGTAAAATCTCTCTAGTTAAGAGCTATCCCAAGTGTGCCAGTAGGGTTGGGGTCACAGTTGTTATCACAGGTGCTTGACACACAGAGTCTGGAGCTTTTGTATTTCTAATCCTGATCACATATTTGAACCATATACAGATCAGTGCTCACTTGGATGCTTTGAAATGAAATGAAAGTTTCTCTGCATAGCTGTGACCACAAGTGCTACTTTAGAACTAACAGAACTTTATTCTGAAAGCTTCAGTGAAACATTTGGGAGTGGGGGAAGAGTTCGTTTCATGCAGTAGCATTTTCTGATGAGTAGTGTATTACTGAAAATTTCCGAATTAGCTTTAATACCGGTTGCCTAGCTTTGCTAGGAAATGCCTTGATTAATATTGTGGTGTGTAGGATTAACATAAAACTGGAAAATAATCCTCCTGAACGTGACTCGAACATGTTTTGTCTCCTCATGTTTTGAGGAAGGAGGATTTAAGCATTTCAGTACTTTGTTTTGCCTATGAAAAAAAATGTGCATATAGAGCGAATTACTTTTTCTTACTGAGTGTATATGTCAGGTTTGGTTCATGGGTGTTTTTGTTGTTGTTTTGTTGAGTTTTTTTGGTGTATGTGGGTTTTTTTTAATACTCGTCCTTTTGTATTACTAGTGGTTTATATAGCAGTACTCCACAGTACCTCATTCATTCACAAAATATAAAGCTAATACATAAGGTTTTTTAACTTTTGTTTTTCAAATACAGCACTAAGAGTATTAGAGAAAATCAGGAAGCATTTAAAATCGATTTACAGTTACTTCTGGTGGTTTTAAATATACTTTTCTTTTAAAGTCTCTTTACAGAAAATGTTTTGGCTCATCCTTGCATTGTCCTGCGTCGTCAGTGTCAGGTATACCTTTTATATTTCTACTACTAGACAGACCTGTTGTGTTCTGTAGTATTTTTGTGTGCTTTTATTTTCTGTCGAGTTTTAGTTTCTGTAGAGTTTTCTGCTTTAAAAGTTCTGAAAAATTTTTAACAAGACACTGCTAGATTATGTTTTCACTTACAACATTCACGTTTTCCGTTCAAAATTTACTTAAAATTTAAAATTTCCATTTCAAAATTTAATTTACCGTCAGCTTTCACGTTCTTTCCATTTGGAAAATGGAAATGAAACTAAACGGTGTCTGTAAGACCATTTTTGGATCACCATTTATAAGCAGGATACTTTTATTTTTTTTTCAATACTTTATGTGTGTTTGTATGCTTAAAATGTAAAAAAGTTCTGCCTGTGTTTCCTTAAAATTCAGTGGGAAATTTATTAATATTTTGTTCACTTTGGTTGATCTTTATAGAGTTTTTATTTTTTGTCTCTCCTTCTCCTTAAAAGAGGAGCCAAAAAAAGTCTTATTTTGCAAGTGCTTTTTCTGTAGATTTGTATCATATCCATGTGTGTTTATAAAATGCCATAATTTATGTTTTAACAGGTTAATTATCATGCTCGAAACTATCATCTCACTCCATTTACTATTGTCAATATTATGTACAGCATCAATAAGACACAGGTCAGTTTTGGATGTCTATCTGATGTGTGTGCTGGAGGTTACTAGAGCAAGTGTATACTGAAGCGTACCCTTCATGCAACTGGTAGTTAGAAAGCACGAGTATATAAAGGGGTAGTATTTCTGTTACAGAAATATTTTAAAAAGATAACTGTAAAATCATTTTATCAGATGAAAGATTGTAGATAATGGAAATTTACGTTCTCTAAAATTAATATTTTGTTAAGATCCTAAAAAAAAAGGGAAAAAGGAATTTTTATGTGGTTAAAGAGATTTAGAATTAAGTTACTACTTCCTAAGACAGTAGTGCATGAGTTTCTGCGTAGTCCTCGGGGACAAATATCCTGAAATTCAAAGTAAGAAAAAAAGTGAAAAGGGACTTTCTGGATTTCTAACAGCCATGCTTTAACATTTCAATTTTTTTGCCTATTTAAAATGGCATTAGATTTAAGATACAAAATGTACCCAGAGAGATACATGCCTCTGAAATTATTGACAACTATTTGAAATTATGTAATAAAATAAAACTTTTTTCGGAGTTGAAAGAAGTTAGTTGCATTCTGAATTTGGGAATATGGCAATCTAAAGTTAGATTTCTACCCCCTGGATAGCTGGGGCTTGATGATATTTTATGAAAATGAGCAGAAAGGTGAGAAGATTAAATTTTATCTTGCTTGACTTTAATTGCATACCTCAAAATATAGGGTCCAAGAGCTCTTTGGAAAGGAATGGGCAGCACTTTCATTGTTCAGGGCATAACCCTTGGAACAGAAGGCATCATCAGTGAATTTACACCTTTACCAAGGTATTTCATTTATTTTTTAACTACTTCTAACAAATTAATCATCAGTTGTTGACTTAAGTTCAAAGAATTAGAAATATGAGGTTGTTTGAAAAGCTTGAATTGTTTAGAGCAGTCAGACACTGAATATCTGTTTTTTGGAACAGTGAACTGTGTGTTCAGTATGTCTGCCTAGCCATATAAGTACAGAAATGAAGTTGCAAATCAGCATTCCATACAGTTCTACTGGCATGAAAGGACTCTTAAGTTTGTTTTTGCACATATTTTCTTGTGTTGTATGGTTCTAGCAATTGTCATGTCTAAAGTAAAGTCTGGGTTTCATTATTCTTATACAGATAATTTGGTTAATGAGCCAATAGTGACATCTTTCTGAACATTTTCACTGCCTTTGGAAATGAGAAAACAAAATGGCCTGCCCTACTAAATTAAGATGTGTTAAGTATGAATCCATGTGGCTGTCAGCTTTTGCCTTTTGTCCGCCTTTACCGACAGCTATGTGTACATCATTCAGTAGTCTCGTAATAAGGTGGGGCCAACCAAAAATGAGGGCTTACATTAGAAGAAGTATTAGGTTCATACAATAAACTCTTACGTTTTAGGACAGGGCAGTAGAAGTGTGCAGTAACATTTCTGTGGTAAGTTGATTGTCACTTGACAAACTCCTGGTTTTGCTCCTCCAATAAAAGGGTAGTTGTGCCTAATGGATCAACAGGTTAAGCTTTCACAGATCTCTTAGTTTGGCTAGACGACTTGTTTCATTTTTTACATCTTCCAAATTATTATGCCTCAGTAGATGTCATCCAAGTGTCAGTGATGCCTAATGTTGAATGATCTTCCCTTCCTCTTCAGTGGCCTGTGTGTTTAGGAAAATATTTCCTTATAGTAACGCACAGTTCTTCAGGAAAGAGTAAAGAGTTTCCTGTCTTGCGTTAGACTTGTTCTAGCTATAGACAGAGTGGGTGAGTGTGATTCTTGGACAGGAATTGAAGTTGAACATTTTAAAACTCATTTAAAAACTCAGAGTCTAGTACGTCCAGCATTTCAGAGAGAAATATCTTTACAACAAGATTTTTTGTCTTGAATTAGTGATCTTTCAAGTATAATGTAGTTAACATTCATTATTCATGTTCTGAAGAATGCTGAAGAGTTCTGAAGAGTAGAAGATGCTACTGTTTGTTTTAACTACCTTTGTATACAGTGCAGGTGTGTTCTTTTCTTTTGACAGAATATGGTAAAGACTAGTCATAAGCTAAAAATAACTTAAGTCTGCAGAGGAATACTATTCAGCTTCCTAGTCTCTAACTTTTTCCTGATATGCTTTTTGGGCTTGTGTAGCTGTAATATAATATTATTTAGGTTTTCAGAAAATAAACAGCAACTGAATGAACATAACCTCAAAGAACTGAAAGAGTATAACCAAAACAAAACATAACCAAAATACCTGTTGGTAAAGAAAGACTACCAAGAAGTAAAAGTTTCCCCATTCCCTCAAAAATGGCTTTTAAGAGATGTTATATAGGGTTACTAATAGTTGTAAGTTGCTAAAGCAGGTAGCTATGAGAGCTACAGACATCCTATAAATCAGCAAAGGTATTTTTGTTAGAATATCCAACAGATCTGAATAGCTTCTAAAAGGTAAGTATGAGTTAATAAGTCTAACATTGCAGAATTTCCTATAGTAGAAAGCTATATGCATACTGTTACTAGAGCACAGATATGGAACCTGGCTGTAGAGACCAGTGAAACAAATGCTTGAGAGTAACTGTTTCTATCAGTGTTAAGAGGAATACTGCTTTTCTTTTTAGAGAGCTTTCACATAAATGGAACCTCAAGCAGATAGGTGGCCACCTTTTACTCAAAGGGTAAGTGTAGCATGTGGTATTACCTTGTTTCTTGTTATTGCTATAAACACTGTTTATATCAGTGTTTCATTTTCAGAATCTTGTATGCATTTCTGAGTTTCAAACTGTATGAGACATCATAAACCACACAGTACAAGTGGTAAAGATATAACAGCACATATTGTTTTTTTACTACTGGATTCTTTGATGGAGCCACACTGAATTGAAAGTTCTGATTTCTCTGAAACTTCAATTGATCTGGTCAAAGGGAAATAGAATGTAATGTTTATTGCAGTTCAGACTGAAGTGATTTGGTTTTGGGGGGGGGATTGTTTTTTCTTTTTTTTTAAATGTGCACTTTAGTAATTGTGTTAAGGTTTGCTAAATTCTGTCAGGCGTGACTTGATAGATGACTTGTATTGACTTTGAGTTGCAAATTTGGCTAATACTATAGCATTGTCCTGACTTTAATTTGTATTTTATAATTTCTGCAGCTTAACACATGTGATAGCAATGCCTTTTTATTCCGCAAGCCTGATTGAAACTGTGCAGGTAACTTAAATATTTTTACAATATTCATAGCATAGGATTCTTTTTTATATAGGTTAGATTGAGTCCTTGCCTTTGGCCTTGTCAGTTGTATGTTGCAGTAGTTATGATTATTTTGCTTGGGGTTGCATGACTTGTTAATTCACAGAGAAATGTATCTATTACAATGGATGTATTAGTTCTACTATTTTAAGTAGAAACTTAAGAAATGACATTTAATAGAGTTGGAATACATTATCTGTAAAATGGGAACAAGTTACTTCTGTGTGTTCTGTAGCAGATAAACCGTAAGAGATATCTTCGTCATGTAAAGGTTTTTATAGCCTCCAGAAAAATTATTATAGTGACCCTTCTCCTTATGAGAATTATTAGGATTTTCTAATAATTCAGCTTTGTTTTGTTAAAATATTGAACTCTGCCATTTTAGGGCTGCTTTCATCTCATCAATCTTCTGCTTTTAAATTTTAATCTAGTTCTTCATTTGATGTGAAAAAAAGTTTCAGGAAAATCTAGGTACATCATTAGGATGTATCTTAACTTGCTTTGCAATTGCACAAAGTAACCCATAGCACTGTATTTCAGATCATTTTTCAATCATTTGAATTGTTTTTCTGGCAGAAGGGGGTGTTTTGTTCAGGTAGTTGCATTGCATATATTTGCCTGAAAGGATGTTAGCTATGGTGTTGGAAATGGTAGAAGAGGACATAATTTAGATTCTGACTAAATTTTCAAAATAAGTTATTTGTGCTAAGTAGCAGTCTAATTTAAAAAATGAACAATCAAAAAGAAGCCTCTTCTCCAGCCTTTTAAAGAGATGACCATCTCTGTAAATTTATGAAAGTGATCCCAATGAGAATTTAGAGATTTTGGGCTACAGACAGTTGCAGTGGACATGATACATGGTAAGCTCAGCTACGTGCTGAATTCTACTGAGTATAAGGATGCATCATGAAATGAGGAGTTCCAGTTCCTGCAAACATGATCATAAAATCCTATTAGAAATACAAAAGAAGTAATGTGAGCATTTGTCAATACTTTATTATGCTATATTAACCAATGCAGGGGAGCAGCTTGACTTGCCAGATCTATGCTCCTGTATTATTTGCATTATATTCCTGTAGTGCAAGAGGAAAACTAAAAATTATAAAGACTGTGGGGTTACTAATAGTTTTTTTTTTATATTAACTTTATTTGGATATCTTAATTCTGGCGAGATATACTGTTCCACAATGTTATTTTGATACTTCCATATACACACACATATTTCTGTAAGTATGCTTCAAATTTCTGCTGCTTATAGTTAACTTGGCTGTAGTTGCCACATCAGCGTGTGGTGACCACATGGTGGCATATTTGACAAAAGTAAGTTTAGCTTTGAAGTGCCAGATCCGTAATGATACGGTAGAGAAACAGCAAAATAATTTCAAGTATTTGAACCAGTTTCTGTTCTGTAAAAGGCTTGGTGGATCATATCCCTGAGCTTGGGGAATGTTATCATCTCCTCCTGACATGTGGCAGGACGCAGCTGATAGGCCCCTAAAGACTTGAGCAGTGAGAAGAACTCCCAAATTAAGTGTGGATGTAATAGCGATAATGAAAAATTAAGTCTGTATAAACATGAGAAAGGGTAAAAATGCCTTGGTCTTATAGTCATAAGTGGTATACAACAGTAAGAGAACTACGACATGAATACTTTATTTTCATTATATGAAAAAAATCTCCTTTGAAAGAGATAGCATGAGTAAAGAGTGTTATTTTAGATAATGAGTGGAGTGAAAATAGTTGACCCTACTCGCTTTCAAGTCAAAACAAATATTAAACTCAAGTTTAGTTATGGAAGTCTCTATATTATGAATATTAAAGAATTCAGTTAAAATTCTTAAAGGGCAGAATAGATGTTAAACCTGATAAATGCTTCCTAGCATTTGTATACTAAAATAGGCATTTCAATACAGAGAGTTTCTTGTGTGGACTGATAGCATTTGTAATATGCGAAAAATTCGGTGTGTTTGGTAGTAACCCGACTAATTGGGGTGCAGATTTAATAAAAAATACTTTAAATAAAGATTCACTATTAAAAGCAAGTTTACTTGAACATAATTAAGAATGTTAGAGCAAAAAAAAGTATCAGTATGAAATGTAAAATGAAAATGAAATGAAAAGTATCAGAGAAATGAGTTGCACAGATTTTAACTATTCTCTTATGCTTGTAGAGTGAAATCATTCGAGATAATCCTGGAATTTTGGACTGTGTGAAAGAAGGGATTGGCAGAGTTGTAGGCATGGGAGTACCCCATAGTAAACGTCTTCTTCCTCTGATGGTGTTGACTTTTCCAACGGCTCTACATGGAGTTCTTCACTACGTCATCAGTTCCATTGTCCAGAAGCTTGTTCTGTTTGTTCTGAGAAGGCAGAATTCCCACAGCCTTTCAACAGAGAGCTCCACTTCTGTGCAGAGGATGCTGGATGCCTATTTTCCAGAACTTATTGCTAGCTTTGCTGCTAGCCTTTGTGCTGATATTATGCTTTACCCGCTGGAGACAGTTTTACATCGCCTTCATATTCAAGGGACTCGCACAATAATTGACAATACAGACCTTGGCTATGAAGTGCTTCCCATCAATACTCAGTACGAGGGCATGAGAGACTGCATAAATACTATAAAACGGGAAGAGGGGATGCTAGGTTTTTATAAAGGATTTGGAGCTGTGATAGTACAGTATACCGTGCATGTGGCTGTCCTACAACTCACTAAAATTCTTTACTCAGCACTGCTTCAAAATGTTTCTTAATTTGTTGAGGTGTGGATTTATCTCAGTGATCTAGTTATTTACTAGTCTAGTTATCGTTAAAAGTGGCATAGAAATGACACTGAAGAATGTGCTCTATAGATGCTGTCTACACTGTTAAAAAAAACCTGTTTTGAAAATTGGAATTTAAATTCCTGAATATCATTCAAAAGTACTATTTAAATTTAAAATGATAAGCACCAATTTAGTAGTATGTCTGTTCGTACAGAAAAGAATCAAATTCTGGTTGTAATGAGATTTTAGCTTTCTTCTTGCCAGTGAACTAGCATGAGGAATGAATATGAATTTTTTCATCTCTGCTTTATAAACACAGAAAGGCACATGCTAGGCAGTCCTGAAGGATTTTTCATGAGTTGTAAGAACCTGGAAGTGGGAGAGTGACGAGTGTCCTGATCTTTTAAAAATGTTTCACCTTCACTATTAACGAAGCTGTGAGGAAAATGGTAATCATAAAAACTTAACTAGATGTAAATGTCATAATTTACAAGTACATAGAAGATTTTTCTTGCTTTAACTGCTGCAGTGTGGCAGAAGATGAGGTAAAGTTATTTGCTTTCAACAAAATACTCTGTAGCCAAAACTTGGTTTTGGGCAGAGTTGAACGGAATGCAGAGACTTAGTGTTTGTTAGTAGGTCTTACAATAACTGATGTGTATGAATAAAGCAAGTTAGAAGTTGATTGTGTGAATGTGTAAGTACCATTTTTAGTCAACTTTGCACTCAAGACTTGAGAGTTTAGTTTTATCTTGATACACTTTATAAGAGTAAAATAATCATGCACATGTATTTAGTATCATTGTTCAAACTAAAAGCTGAAAGCATCAAAGTTTAATTGACCTTTTCTAAAGTTTCACTTTTGTTAGATTGGAGAGGAATGTGCACATATATTGAGCAACCATATATGTAATGTCCATTTATGATTTAGCACTAGTGTCCTTTGTTTACAGGCTCTGTTCGACTGAATATTTTGTGAAGCAGATTTAAGTCTGTTAACATGTAAGCTGACTACTGAAATGTACTATTTGCCCACTTTTCCTAGTAAATCAAGGCTTGTAGTGTAAAAAATGCGTGTTGATCATTCTAAACAACTTTCAGACAGTATTCTGAACAGAATTCAAGATCTCTTGGTTTCATCAGTAAATAAAATGAAAGCTGGGGGGGAGAAAATTATTTTAACAAGTAAAGCAAGTGTATGGAGAATCACTTTTAAATTATATAGAAGGCTATTGTATTTTCACACTTCTGTGGTAAGTCTCTGTGAATACTGTAAATTGATGTGCTTTTAACTAATATTAAGCATTGTATAGTAATCTGCCATAACTGCTTTTCATAAATGAAAATTAATGAAAGGTGTTGCTATTCATACCTTCTGACTGTATCATTTGAAGGTCTGCTTTGCTATCATCAAGCTTTCATGTGTTTTGAATAAGTGTTGAAATGGCAAGTATAGTGATTTGGGGAACTGGTTTTATTTCGAAACACTGTAAATTACAAATTTAGTGTGTAGAATGGAATCAAATAAAGTAAAAAATACACTGTAAATACTTTCCAGAAATAATTAACCGAAAAGTTTATAGAGGAATCCTGATCTACACGGTGTTTTGTTGTATAGTATTTTTTCAGTAGCAGCTTTTGAATTCTTGAATCTTTTCAATGCTACAGCATATCAAATTAAACCTATGTTAGGAATACAGGTAAAATAGTTTTTAATTTGCATTTTTAAGCATCTATGACCATGAAACATTTCTATGGGTATGAAGTGATTCATATCAGAGGATTGCCTGTGCTGAAAGGGACGTTAGTATGTCATCTGGCCCAAACTAGATCAGTTCAGATTGTTGGGAGGTCTCTTTAGTCAGGCTTTTAATTCTGTCTTATAATACAACAGCTTTATTTCCAGAGGTGTTAAATTCAATTGAAACCTGTTATTCTATCATATTTTCTTTGAAATAGTTAACTAAATGCATTTTAGAGGCAAGTGATTGCATACACATCAGTGAAGCCAGCTGAGAATAATTTCTAGGAATGAGATTTTAAGGAAAAAAGATATTTTCCTTACAAAATGGAGGACATAAACTCCTTATAATTCCTGTTATAGATTGTGTAACAGTATTGGCTTGCATGAAACACTCTAGCTTTCCTTGCCAAGAGTTTCCCAACTCGGTGCTTTGCCACACTTCTACTCGGTACCTCTAAGCAGCGTCAGAAGGAATGCTGGAAGTTTACAGCAGTTCTTCTGTGATGGGGAAGCAATTTGCTCTAGGCTATTATTTTTGGTCTTGCATCAATTAGAATGAATGTGTTTTGAATTGCCATGTATGCTTGTTCTGCTTTCCAAAAAAGAATAATTTCTACTGTGTCTAAAGCTGCAATTTTTACCTGTTCAGGTGGAATTGGTAGGGTTTACCTTTGATTTACAGGCCTTCTGTATATGCATTTCTATTTTTATTTAGATATGAATCGAGACTTAAGAGACCAGGCAAGCAAATTTAATCTCAATTTTATTTACGGATCAGTAGGTGATTTTAATAGGCTATGGCAGTTACAAGAAGTGTAAAATATCAAATCCTTCATTGCTGTGGAATGTTAAGTTTTAGAATTTTCAGGAACATGAGAAAATTCTTTTATACTTCATTATTCCTAATACAAAATCTGTTTGGTGGTTTTGCTGTTTTTGGTTGTTTGTTTCTGTTTTCTGATTTTTGTTTTTTTTAAAGGACTGGTAAATCCTGTGGAAGAAAGAGTTGGCTGATGCTCCTATCCAGCAAAGAATTAAACGTACTTTCGGGTGAAGTACGTTGCAGTGGACCAGGCAGGAAGCTGAGGTTTGGACTGATGAAAATGTTGCGGTTGTCTGGCTGTGTTGTCTTGCAGAGTGCCCCATAGGTGAGACTTGACTTTTGGCTCAGAGTAGAGTTTTTGGAAAGGATACAGTGTTGATGTGGGTAGTTTAACTCATGGAGAATAGCTATTCTTCAGCAAGTTATCAGCTGTTTTCTTCCTTTTTAAAATTCTGCTTTGCTTCACATGAGTTAATCTGGTTTCTCTCTAATTCTCGAGATAACAATCCCCAGGGAGAGCAAAAGAAAGTAATATTTTTATTTAATGAAGAACTGGTAGCATCTATGTTAAAGTAAATCTACTGATTCAAAAGAGTTGAATAAAACTATATTTTAGAGAGTGTTTTGCATGGCATAAAGATCACTAGCTCTTCACCTTCAGCCTTTTCATGGAGAGTTTGGCAGATGTGAACAACTTGAGTTAGCAAAATATGAGAGTGAGAAAGATAGAATAGAAGGTAGAAGTGTTGAAAAGGGAATTTAGAAATCACCCCAAAATGGAAGTTTGTGACAATCAATAATTAAGGTTTTCAATTTGGCCAAATTAATAAAAGAGAAAAGTAGAAACACCCACATGTTTATGTTCATGAGGGGTCTCATTTAGAAGTCTATTTCAGTCTTTAACAAATATTTTAAAGATAAGTGAAAATCGCAAAATATTTGAAGCTCAGCATTTTTCTTTCCTCTTGTAATTCCTAAACTAACTCAAGTGAAAAGGCAATTACTCTTTTAATTCATTTTTCCATAAGAAAAAATGAGGTATCTGCATCTTACCTTCAAATCAGTGCACCATTTCAGTGGATATGAAGGCGGTCATGCATAGATATAGCAGCCTATAGCCTATACGGCTATAGGGTTTTTTATTCAAAATGCAAATAAGTTGGCTGCAGATCATGTTGCCTGTGGCAGCTTGATTTGGGTGAGGAATTCAAAACGAGAGGAGACTGGTGCTAACTGTTGGGAAGCAATGTGACCTGCACCCAGCGAAGTAATATATGGGCGATCATGCCTTAGCTGTTGTGTGTAATTACGAGGCTTGCGCTTGTTCTGCAGTCTCAAGCTTGGCATTAGTTCTGAGCAGAAAGGCCACTTGGCTGAATTTCATCCTTTTCTCAAAGGATCCTTGTGTCCTTGCAGAGACCAAGTTTCTCATGGCAACAGGCTTAAACATTGATGTTCGTGATTCTTGATTTTACAGCATACTTCCCTCCCGAAAAAAGAGTAAATTTGCTTCTTCCTGCAATGTTGAACATAACACGCTCTGCTTTTTGGTTCCTGCATCAGAGTACTCAGTTTATGTATGTTCTACGTGAGCTTTCAGGCATCATATGTAAGAAGTGTGTGCTACTACCAGAGCGCTTGCTCCAGAAACACTCATGTGCAGAGCTACCTTAGCTCCTGGCTCCCAGCTGCTAATGGCTCTGCTCAGTGCCATTCGAAATCTCTGTAATCCTGTGTAATCTGAACAGACCACTGATATTTTAAAGGTCTCTACAATTACAAAAAAAAACGGTCTAAACCTGATGTAAAGTACAAGCACAGGCAGGCTTTCCAGAGACACTTAACTATGGCCTATCTTTGAAGAAGCAAGGAAAAAAAAAGGGGGACAGGAAAAAAAAAAAAACACTGTAGTGGAGTGCTTGAAACTATGCAAGCAGACACTGAGGTGTGCACTTTGATCAGGAAGGACATGTAGCTCTAATAGCTGTTTGAGCACAGTAGCAGGAAGGAAGGATGCAGCTTCTCCTGTAGCTAACTGTTTCGGTACTTAAATAGGCCTACAATGCTTTATTTTCTTTATATTACAAAGGGAAAACTGGCAAACAGGCAGTTGTGTAATCATAATGCAGTTGTGTAATCATTCTGGTGTGTTTTGAAGTGTACTGAATTGCACTCAGTTGGCTACAATAATTTGTTAATAAAAATCAGCTAATCATCATCTTTTTAAAGCCGCTTACTCTTACCAAGTAAGTTAGCACTTCATGTCCTATTTGGCTTCATTGATTTGCCAACATCGATTATTCCACTGAAACTTCAGTGTGTATCTTTCCCCTAACATTACTTTTGTGTCTGATAAGCACTCTGTAATAATGGAGTTTCCTCAGTTACGTCCTTTAATCTTCAAAAATCTCATGCTGCTGAAAAATGTCTCATTTTTTTTTATGCTACAGGAGGGAAAATAATTGCATATTTAAAGAAAAACTTCCACGCTCTTCTCAGTAGAAATGCTTACAGTTGTTTCAGGTCACAAGGGAAGCTCATAGGTAGAAAGGTTAAAAAATGCTGAACTTCTTAAACTGATGCTTGGAAATTTGTTATAGTAGTAATGATGCAGTATTGATATATACTTACAGACTGGGATATGAAAAGCTAGAATTATTTAGTTAAGGGGTAACTGGTGAGTCCTGTAGCTGACGGTGCTTGGTAATGTTCTGTAGTTGCTGGTTTGTTCCGTAACAAATAAAATCTTTTCAAAGAGAGTATATTCTACAAGAGTTAGCCAGGTAAATTATTCCGGTTTTAATAATCGCTGAGAGAACGATCTTAGGGGCTAGGACGGTGATTCTGATCGTGCTGTAAAGCAATGTGCAGAATGCTGCTTGTTGCATGCCATGGGGTACTTGCAAAAAGTTGTGGGCGTTCTTTTTTTTTTTTTTATTTATCACTAGGTGTAACAAATAGAACTTAATATTAAGGAAGCACTGATTTAGATTCTGCATTAATGAATTCATTGAAGAAAATGGCTCTTAATTATTCAGATGAATGAGCTTCAATGACTTGTAGATCAGTCAGTTTGAAATATTTAATGCTCTGTTGGCAGTTCTTGTCCTACTTTGTGTGCACAGGTGTACACATATATATGGATGTATGTTATATTCCTATGCATTTGCCTGTATAGGTGCACATGTATATTTCTATAAAAGAAAATGCATTGTATATATGTTACAATATATACGGATAGTGCAACTTAAAAGTTTTGGTTTGTCATGTCGTTTTTAGCTCTTGAAGCAATTTTCTGAAAGATACCAAACTTCATGTATTTTCAGTGTTTGTTGCTAACGGTTTTTACTTTGGTAATTTAACCTAAAGAACTCCTGATTAGGGAGGAAATAGGCATTTCAAGAGCTGGTATGCAACCATCATAGAATGGATTCACATTCATGATTACAGAAAGGTGACTGTGGCATACCACAGACTGGTGGGCAAGGACCTCTAGAGGTCATCTAGTCCAACCCCCCTGCACATGAAGGGACACCTAGAGCACGTGGCACAGGGTGGCATCCAAGCGGGTTTTGAAGATCTCCAGAGAAGGAGACTCCACAACCTCTCTGGGCAGCCTGTTCCAGGGCTCTGTCACCCTCACAGGAAAGAAGTTCTTCCTCATATGGAGGTGGAACTTCCTGTGTTTCAACTTACACCCGTTACGGCTTGTCCTGTCACCGGCCACCACCAAGAAGAGTATGCCCCCATCCTCTTTACATTCTTCCCTCAGATATTAAATATTTCCTGTACCCTCAGTGATGAAGATGATAAATCTCATTTGCCAGAAGTTGTTGAACATAATGAAATTCTGGATATATGTTACTAAGAGAATTAATAGCAGTATTTTCAACTGTGGTACTTCACAGTTTTTGCTCTTAGAATAAACAGAAAAGTAAGCAGTTACCTTTTTTTGGCTGAACATGTGAAAAACAAGCATGCAGTAGAAAGAAGTCAGAGCACTAGAAGTTTTATTTTTGTCTGTAGGTCATTTTTGAGTTCTAGCAATGAGATGTGACTTGGAATTTAGCATCAAGTCTTTTTTTTTTTTCTTTTTTTTTTTTTTACTTCTTTTTTTGGTTTATCAGTGCTTGCAGTGTGTCCATAGATATCTTGTGCTCGTGGCTTTGAGGCGGTGTTTTGTTTCCGTGTTCATTTGTTTTCTCACTGGAGTTCTGACTTAGCACCTTGCAGCTGACTACTCCAGGTACCAAAGCAACGTTTCACCATTCGTATTGCACTTTGTCCAGGCTGAATCGCTGTTGAAATATTACCAGGAGGAGTACAATAGTGTAATCAAGTCAGCTAATTAAGCCAAGCGGAGCAACATCGTAATGCTGCCAAAATTGATAAATATTTTTGGCAACTGTTTCTAGTTAATTGTTGCATGACTCATAGTAATTATACTTACAATACGATAGCATTGGTGATTGATTACATAGCTCATTTAAAAAAAAATGGTGCTTACATTAAATAATGTGAGATATATTTCAAGGAAAAAAAAATGCAATGACTATACCATTGTACCACGTTTTTTGCAGTGTAAGAAACAAATGTTATGTTGTCCAGAAAGCTCTGTGCACTGCATTGTGATATTCACGTGAGGTTGTTTACTTTGCATTGCCTACTTGCATAGTACTGTTTTATCATTTCTCCAAATATATGTGGCTTCCTAAACCATATCTATAATTTCTTTTCTTTAATCTATTCTGTCCCTGTGGATTGGAAGCTTTGAAACAAACAAAGCAATAGCTAGAAACCAGTACAGCTGTAACTTCTTTGGCAAACATGTAGAGGTAGTTCAAAATTTTGCCAACTTCTTAAGAGAACATTAAAACTGTGTTGAAGAACAGTAAGTTATGAACATCTGAAAACATTAGGTTTTTTTAATCTTATGATTTACAACAAAGTTAGAAAAGCTTTCAAAAGCTGACAAAATTTGTTTAGACTTAAAAGGCTTAACAAATGCTTGGAAAAATCAATGAGTATGCTATGAAAAATGTAGACTTTACATTCTTTAGTCACTTCTGCAAAATAATGTTGCTAAGCTGCCTCATGGAAGTTTTATTTCATTTGCTTTTATCTTTTCATTATTTTTCCCATAGAAAACCATGGCTTCAATTACCAAAGTTCTCAGTCCTTTCTTACCAAGTGCCTCCTGGCTAGCCCCTATTCTGGATTTCCTCTAAAAACATCTAGCCAATATGGCATGGCCAGTAGGGCTGGAATTCCTCTCGTTTCTGTTTTAAAAGAAGGCAGTCACTGTGTTCTTGGTTATCAACATTTCTTTTTTTTTTTTTTTTTATGCGAGCTTTCATAAACACTGTTCTTTGTGTTCTCCAAATGATGGGAAGCTGCCTCTCCCTCGGTGGCTGTTCCAGTACTTAATTATAGCCACTGCAAATTCTTGCAACATCTTTATTGTCCTAAAGAGGGCTAGATTTTGATATCTTGATGACCAGTTTGAATATGATGACTGTTGTGAACATGATAAGTTTCAATTTCACATAAGCTTATCCGTTTTTTAAACTTCTCCTTTCTAGACTAAACAATCCGGTCAATTCTCATCACAATTCTCATCGCTTCGTTATAGCTTTCTTTGAAATATGATTGTGACGAGAAATCTGTATCAATTGGAAATAATTTTTACCAACAATGTTTCTTTAATATTCAATAACTTTTTTTTTTACCATGATGAAGCTTAAGAGCTGATTTAGGAACTTCTAAAGATTTTCAAGCTTACCATAAAATAAAGGTATACAATCAGTGATCTAAAAGTGTTGAATATAAGCCTTGAGACAAATCTTTCTAGACATTGTGGTTTTCTGCTCTGTTCTCTTAGAAGT
This sequence comes from Tinamus guttatus, assembly GCF_059628265.1. NCBI lineage: Eukaryota > Metazoa > Chordata > Aves > Tinamiformes > Tinamidae > Tinamus > Tinamus guttatus. The sequence goes on from NW_028288922.1 coordinate 40,822, forward strand.
GCTCTCATGCCAGTTATTTGTGATGCTTTTACATCTGGGGTTATGCTCCAAAGAATTTCATTGTCGATATGAACTATGTTTAATAATAGATCTTTGGAGTCAGCCTTTATGGTTTTGCATAGTCCTACATAGGGCTCTGCAAATGCTTCCACTTGAATCAAATGTCAAACTTTTTATCAGACTTCTTGAAACTAAGGTTTAGAGCTGCCAGGCTCTTAGGCACTTCTAGGAAAAGGAAAAACAAACCTTTCTATGGGAAAATCCTGCAAGTGATAGAAAATTGTAGCCTGCTTTTAAGGTATTTGGTTCCCAGGGATGATGCATGTGTTAATATCTCGTAAGGTGAGGAATGGTGCTGCTGCCTTTAGCTTCACAGAAAAGAGTAAAGAGAAAGTTCAAGCTTAGTAACCTACACAGGAGCCATGTAAGTTTGTGTTATAACCATCAGAGGTTTTGTGGGTATTTTTTTTTTCATCTGCTCTCTGTAAAATGCTGAGAAGAATATACTTCAATATTGCACTCATCTTCAAAATAGCCAGTTGCTTCACAGGAACTTTACCCAAATCTTCCTCCTGAAATGGCATGGCATGTCCTTCCTCTTGTCTTTCTGGACAAGCTGACTTTTGTGTGTCAAGGCTATCTCAAAACCTCATAACAGAATAGGTGGAATTGAGAGTGGAGACCTTCATGGTGAAGTAAAGAGTAAGGCTGAGCATGCAGACAGTTGTGTTGTGGCCATCCCATACATGGGGTTTGTGCTCTCGTCTGCTTGGAGAAAGTGAGTTTGAAGTGCTGCTCTGTTGCTTCAGAATTACCACAGTGTGAGAATAGAGCAACAGTTACTTTTGGAATACCCAGCACTGTTTCTTGTTTTTTTTCACTGTGGCCAGGAAATTGACAATTGTGTACTTTACCAGTGGCAACGATAACGCTTCTCATAATACTTTTTTTTTTATTGCTATTTTATATTTACTACAGTTCTTTGTTTTGTTCTAATGTTCTGAGCTTCTTGTATTTTTTTTTCCCCACAGCTGCAGTGTCTTCCAGTCCATGGAAGTGAACTTCTCTTCTGGGCTTTTGCTCTTACCCTTGCATCTGCTAGAGCTGCTTTCATTCCTTCAGCTTGACTTTCTGTTGAGTGACTTACAGAGAGCTTCTCCCCTCAGGTCATACGAGCACAGTAAGATAATTCACTCTGTTTAGCTACAGGCCAGCTGCACCACCCATCAAACCCAATGCTTTATTCTTTTTTGAGTTACTTGGAGATCATGTTTTGTCTCCTGCCCCTCCCCATGAAAAAAAATTCAATGAACTTGACCAAGTCTATAACTTCATTAATACAACTCCTCCTTGTTGGAGAAGCCCAAACCCCTATTTAGAGAAGCATTTAAGTACATATCTTTTAAGTCCTGGTCTGCTTACTGGAATACTCCAGAATGACTTGGACCAGCCCTGATAAGCTGGACTTTTCACTCCTTGCATTACAATGACTACTACTTTCCTGAGCCTCACTTCAGATTCCAAATGGGACTGTCCTGCCTGGAAGGTAACCAGATGAGGTCCACTATGATGTCAGTGTCAACTCATAGCGTCAGTGTCAACTCACAATAGACCAGAGCATTTGCAAAGGTAAAAGCAAATGTATGAAGCTGATGTGTGAGTGGAACAGGAAACGGGAGTAAGATATTTTTAGAGGAGGTTTGTAGCCTATATAAGAACTTGTGTTGCTAGTTTGCACTGAGGGGTGCTTGGGTCTAACATAGGCCTTAATCTTGAAATCGGGCCAGAGACAAAAGAGAGAAGAGGAAGAAAGACCAACTTTTACATGTACTAACCATTTGCAAAGGTCCCTACACTCTCCAGAGAGGTGCATACTTCTAGTGCAACATGAGTTGGCTTGTGCTATGAGTTTGCAGCAGGTAGGATACATTGATTGGGTTTTAAAATAACACTGTGAATCATACCCAGTTGTGACATTTGTCTGGTTAATAAATTAAGAGTGGTTGAATTAACTTGTTACCCTTCCATTTTCTTCTGTACAGCTTTCTCTCCACATCCCTTAATACATCATCGTCAGTGTAGCGTCCTGGAGGATCAGTTAGTAATGCAGACCCAGTGCTTTATTTGACCAGAAGTTTCAGGCCATAGGAATTCCATTTTACCCATTGGCACAAACAGGTCTCTCATCTCATATGATCAATGTGACCTTTACACGTTGAACTACATCTGCATTTTCCATCTTTTCTGTATACTTGTTATTCTTAGCATTACAACATCCCGTCTGCTGTCTTTCATTAAGTTTCTAGTATGGTAATTATGTTGATGTTTTCATGACAATTTAGTTCCCCTGCCCAATGTCTTAGACTTCGGGCATTCATGTAAAACCATACTTCTTATAGACTTTTTCCTTGTTAGTGCCTTGTGTAAATGGCCTTTACCTAGGAAGCAGAATTACTGTGACATAGCAGCGTGCCTTGGACCAAACAGGTCTTTCTTCTGCTCCTTCCCCACTTCTGTTCAAGAACATATGCTTAACTGCCCTCATTTTTAACTAAAAATGTTTATAGGAATTTCTGTGTGTGCCCTCAAATTGATCTAGATTGTAGTGATGCAGGAATTGATCACTTATCCAGAATAATTATCTAAAATAGAACAAGAGTAAATTAGGGAAAAAAGCTACATGGAAAGAGTGATTAAGCATTGGAACAGGCTGCCCAGGGAAGTAGTGGAGTCTCTGTCCCTGGCAGCATTCAACAAATGTGTAAAAACTTAGGGACATGGTTTAACAGGTATGGTGTTGAAGGACTTACGGTTGGACTTGGTGATCTCAAAAGGTCTTTTTCAACCATAAAGATTCTAGGACTCTATGATTCTACGAAACCTGTTTGGCTGATAAAATGAGAACTGTAGGAAATCAAAGGTTTTAAATGAACAGGAAAATTTCTATGGATAAGCAGGGCATTGAGCCCTGCACGCCCACACCCCCAATGGCAACTCTCCCTATCAACACGACCTCCATGTAAACAGCGCAAAGATAGAGGCTTATTGGGCATGGGCCAACTAAGACAGGTCCAGCCTGCAAGCTGACTATGTGTCGATCACCTGTCCCCCATCTCCTCTCCAATAAATAGGGCTCAGTCCCCAGAGCATATTGGGCTCTCCTGCACAGCAGTGGGCTGCACTGTAGAACCTCCTCTTGAGCAGAGGCTGAGAGATACCTTACACACTACACATCCTCAGTAAATCATGATTAGTAGCATGGTAAAACTTCTTGAACCTTCAGAAAACTTTGCCAAACTTTCTCTGATTGATTGTGCATGTAAATCCTTTAGACATAAACTGTTGGCCAAGTCTGGGATGAGGACTGAATCTGATTGCGCTCAGATTCCTCTGAGAAAGAGTTTCAAAAACAAAGAAGACTGCACACTTTCAGCTGACCTGTTCTCCATGCAGTTTATAACCAGGTGAATTTTGTCATTGACCCTCATTAAATCAAAGTGTGTTTTGTTTTTGATTCTGGTTTTGGATTTTTTTGTGACTGCACTATGTTGAGTTCTTATCTGACTTCAATAAGACATCTTCCTAGAACTTTTACAAGTGAGGTACGTCACTCCTTGCTCAGCTGTGACACACACAAAGAGCATAACGGCAGTCATGACCACATCTCCTGCCTTTCTTATTTAATTTTATTTAAACACCAGAAGATAAAACACAGGGCAATGTTAGCTTTGAAGAACACTGCTTTGCTTTCTGGCATTTAACAGAAGGACATTTTACTGTAAGGGAAGGGCACAAGCTCTTAAAGTGATATTAACTCACACCGAAAACACTTGCCCCTTAAAATATGACTTTTTCTTAAAGAGATAATGCAAGACTCATGCTCAAATAACAAGATACTTTAAAAACGACACTATTTAGTCATTGTACCTTAACCTGTTCCAAGTAGTAACACTTACAAGAGCTAACAACACTTGGAGTTCTTGGAAAATTTCTTAGAGGAGAATTTCTTAGAGGAGACTATACACATGCATGTCTGCAAGAGATATTCCTGTGCAACATTCAGCTAAAATAGCACTGGCACAGCAATTTTCTCTTTTTCATGGCCAAATTTGGTCCCAGAGCTGTTCACAAGTTAGTGTATCTTTGGTTTCTAGGGGCCAAGTCTAGCCTACATTTACTAGAATTAATAGGCAGCATCTCCAGAAATTATAGATATGTAGCTGGCTCTAACTGAACTTGAGTGAAAAGGCTTTGTCTCACAATAACTTGTAGCAATCTTCACTTATCCCTGTATCCCTTTTTTCACTCTGAGTATAGAAGGGGAAAAATAACAAGAACAATAGCAAGAAAAAACACCAAACCACACTGTTTCTTCTGTGAAAGGCATCTGTCATTACCACTATATTTGAGAGGCAAGAGCATAGCAGATACAGACTAAGGAAGCAGCCCATATTAAAGCCCTGCTGAAGCCCTAGCTTTTTTAATCTTTTATCTGACCCACAAAACATAAATATATAACAATACTCAACAAAAATTATCTGTAGGCAAATGTTTCATTCATCCTCCATATGTTAACTCCCTGCAGCACTATTTTAAAAGACAACACTAATTATTCCATCAAAGTTTACAAGCAGAGTTTAGGTAGGAAGTATACAATTACCTTCCAGGAAATTTGCCAGGATTTGATCTTTTGTCAGTGAAAAGCCCCAAAGAATTGTCAACAGCAATAAATAATAGACATTAATATGTAATTATGCCTTAGCTGTAAAAAAATCTAAATACTCTTAGCAAGTGTGTGGGTTGTATTCAATTCAAAGGTACCAATCCAAGCATTGGGGTTGCAAGATTCAGGCTATCTTCGTACAAGATTAACTGTTGTTAAGAGAGCATCTTACTAATGAAGATAATAAAATGTTTTCAGAGCAAATGATCCCTGGCATCAAGAACTCACCTTGCAAGTCACCTTGCAAACCTACAAATCACACTCTTATGATAACGAAAATTAAATCTGAGTTATGCTTGAGGTGACCATACCAAGCATATGGACAAAAATAAGCTGGTGAGAGGAATGTCACTAACTTTGCTATTGATGAGATGAGATTCCTGATATGCTCTCAGTTAGTACATAAACATGATATCACTCTATGTTAAACAAAACACATTAGGTACAGAGAAATTCAGGCAACTACAGTTAGTACAAAATAATCTTGCCAGGTATATTGATGCATGCCTGTGGCTATCCAGTTATTCACATCAAAAATTATTATCAAACTCCTTGCCTTTTCTTCATCACAAAAAGAGCTCAGAACATAAAATTCATTTAGGTTCAGAGACCACTGCCTGACTTTATGCTATCCTGCCTGCCTTGAGTTTACCATCAATCTCTGCCTTGTTTGATGCTTTTCCAACAGCCAGGCATCTGTGCCGGTGCAAGTATTGGCTCTGCTGCAGATCTAAATGGTCTTACTGCTTCCTTGTCTTCTTCGATTAGTTTCTCAATGTTTGCTTGTTGCTTTTTTTCCTTTTTCTTTCCCCCTCTTGTACTACACCTGTAAATTCTTGAGGAGAACAAATGGTTTTGCTCCATGGTTTACATAAGTCAGCAAACAAGAGCCCTGTTGCCATAGAACTGCAGGGTACTCCCCTAATACTGCTGACTAACCTGAAAAAGCATTCAACAGTGTCAGCCGGAAAGCACAATTATTTTGAATTTGTCAAAACCAACCAAAAAAAAAAAAAAAAGCGATAACTTCTTGTTTTCACTGGCTTCTTTTGCTTTAAGACCTCGCAAGTTAGTTTTGTAGTGTTTATAAACTGTAAGTAACAAAAATATCCAATCAGCTACCACATTTCTCTTTACTGCTGCAGAAAAGGGAGTAGGCATTTAGATACCATGATGCTGAAATTACTGAGGACAGGTTAGCACAGAGAACATCAGTTAGAACAATTTACATGTGAGTACTCTGAAAAGTTATAATATTATCATTAATTTCCTAGCAGATAAAAATGCAAAATGTAGTGTGAGTCACCTTAATCCCTTGTTTGGCTTGTATTAACATTAAGGACCTATTTAGTAATATGAACACGTTTTATTAGGTTATGTTTCCCGGCCTGCAACTCCCTCAATGCTTTTTATGTTAAGAAGTAAACACAGTAAAGAAATAAACAGTGATGAGAAACTCTGCATCTTGAAGAGCTCAGATTTAAATCAGTTCATCAGAAGACAAAAATGAATTCTACTACTTAATGATTTCCCTGGTGTTCATGAAGTAAAATGTTTTCAGCTCATTTGACTGTTTAGTGAATAGCGTACAAACTACACCTAAAAAAATTAGCTGACAACTTCTGGGGATAACACTTTGGCATTCTGGCTGAACAGTAAATAGTTTGATTACTGGGGACCTAGTCAAAGAGTCAACAAAAGACCTACATATGAAATGCAACCTATGGAATTTCCGCAGTACCTTCTACAAAATTATGAATGTGCTAAAAAACCTGCTTTAACCACAAATGATACACACATAATTTGAAGTTCATTCAAGTCTTCTGGTGTAAAGGTTGTTGAATAGATGAAAACCTTTCACTCCAGTTGTTAAAAGCTTGATCTATAGATCTGTGTATATCTAAAAATTCAGCCAACAACAGGAAAAAGGTAGTAACTTTCAGAACACCCCCTCACTTCAATACTATCTGGCCCTTTTGCTACTTGACTTGGAAATGTAATAAATCTTGTCCACTTACTCTAGCATTAGTTTTATAACTCCTATATAACTCCTATATAACAGCCTATATTTTAACCACAAAACCTTTCTTTCTTTGTACTCAGACAATGGAACACCTGAAGGCTTTTTATTTTTCCCATCTACCTCTCACTAGAAATACTGGTTGGAAGGAAGATTTTATTACTTGGAAAGAACTCACAGAACTGGTTTTGAGGTTTAATTATTCAATTTCTATTAGTTCTTCAGGAGATCATCTCACTGAATATTTGCTTATGTGGTATATCCAAAATGTCTGATGACAGTAGTGTAATACATGGGCATGCAAGAACAGTCATACTTGGTGAGACCGAAGATTAATTTATCCTGATACATGGCCATAAAGAGTAGCGTAAGAACATGTAAAACAGATCTGACTTTACATCCTAAAATGGTTAGTGTTTTGAGGATTTAGATGCCTGTGATGATTTTTTTCCCTTGCTTTACCAGCCTCCGCACAAAAACACACCAACATTTAATATTCACAGCACCCTTTGGCAAAGGGCAATGGAGCAGGTAGCAGTTTCCACTGCATGACAAACCACTTTCTTTTATTTGCTTTGAAGCTGACTCCTAACAGCTTTCCTTTCATGCCTCCTAGTTCTTCCTCAGGGGACTCAAGTTGATTTTTTATCTGCTTTCTCCTATAGTTCTGTCATTTCATCTTAAATCATCTCTTTCCAGATTTAAGTGTCCATAGCATTTCCATCACCCCTTTAACAGAAACCTTTTCCTACTTCTGATAATCTAGTCACCCTGCTTTGACTAACAGCATACACCTAAGAACACAATTAGCATTTGTTCCTGTTAGAGGTGCAACCAAAGGCCCCAGTTGTGCTGTCTACACATTTGAGCTATGGCTTAAAGAAAACCTGCTTCTGCATGATTAGAACTGAGAAGTTACAGAAGTAGGAATGAGATGCATTGTATCAGTGGTTAAATATGCTGAACTGATGAAAAACTCCAATGCAAAGCACTCCAGTGCTTTTATTTTTCATTCTTTTCTACATACATAAGAAGATGAAACTAATCATGCCTTAAAATTAGTTCCTAATTTTTCTGCCAAGGTCAGTATCACTTTTGGTGTTTCAGTCACTGGACAATACTTTCTTCCCCTCCTCAAGTTGTTATTTTTTAATACTCTACGGAAAATTCGGAAGCATACTTGCTATGGTTTTAGCACTAATTAACAGACCTTATCCAAGATCTTGAGTCTGGAAAATATCCACTGCGAACATAGCTTTCATCAGATTTTTTTTTTTTTTTTCATAATCTGCAGTAAAACAAAGCTGATCCTCATTAAACTCTCCTTAAGCCTTTGGTCTACACAGCTTCAAGACAGGAACATAGGTCACTGTATTCAGGCCACGCCTTAAGGAGCTTTAACTATTTTTGACCATGTGGATTGTAAGTGTCAATAACTGTAAGCTACTCTTTGGGAATCAAGTCTTCCCAGTAAGTGTATTCAGGCAAGCAGAACTGTGAGTTCATCCTACTTCTGCGTAAATCCACCCTTTGCCTCCCACTTATATAACATAAAAGAGAAAATGCTATAATAATCTATATTTATTAATCATAGTGAGTGAACCGTGCATAAGACAAATTAGTAGTGCTATTGAATGTTAGAAGCTTCTTGGTAACTTCAGGAAAATAACAGGAGAAAAAAATCCTGCAAACAAAGTACCTTAGCATCAAACACACCTGAGTTTCCATGTTCACCTCTTGTTTTCTTACAGGAGGATTTCTATTTCCTACACCTTATTTTTCTCCTTAAACAGGGCTTTTTAATAGTTGTGATGAAGAGCAGAATCAGAAAAGCACAGCCATTTAAGAAAGAATTTCAGCATAGACTGTTTAAAATACAGTATCAGAATCAGAAGACTTATTTCTAATTTTAGTGAGAGGAAGTCTGCTGATTTTTTAGATCCGATTCAACAAACACAGCTGAATAAACTACATTTTTTAAAAAGGTTGTATAAATAGATGAAAAAAATGTTTATCTCTATTGGAAGATTATTTTATCTTGGCTTTGAAATGTGGAAAGTTATACCCTCCATTTCAGAATGCTGGGGTCTTAAAAGGGATTTACAGTGCAATATTTGTATTTCATTTCTAGAGCTTTTATTGCACATTGGAGCCATTCCAGAGTGGACCTATAACTAGAGATGTATAGCTCCACTTTGATCTAAGATTAACTAGAGGATTCTGCATAATTAGCCAGACAGTCAAACTCTTTATGCCTGGAGCACAATGAACAGAGTGATTAACCAAGTACATTGAAGGGTCTTCTCAATCCTATTTGCAGCCTGATTAGCTGAGGACACAACCCACTCAATGAAAGCTTTTTATTTCTGCAAATGTTCTGTTACCTCACACTGCTATACACAATATTTCATATTCTCCATAGTACCTGTCTCCAGAGCACTGGACAATTGCACGGTACTCTTGTTTATAACTGAAAAATTACTTTTAAAGACAACAAAACCAACAGCCTGCACAGTTTTCCCGTACTCTGTAGTCATTCACTGTAATAGCATGCGACTTGGGGCTGATGGGTCTGACCCATGAAGCTCTTAGCTGGTCTGGCCGGTATCTGGCCTTTGGAAAGACTTGGACTCACAATGTTTTGAATCAAGTTAAAGTAACTTAGTTCAACTGTCTACATTCTATTTAAGAACAAACAAAACTAAGATGTAACCAATAAATCATGTTAATCTTCTTAACCTTCGTTAACATATACAGCTGACAAGGAATGCAAAGAAAAAAAAAAAGTAGGGCAACCTATCATCTGGCAACACCAAAGGTTGCATGCAGAAGGGAATAACTTCAGGTCCTCCTACTCCATTGCCTGCTGGTCAAATAAATTAAATGCTTTCCTGCAAAGACCCCTTTTTTCAGGATCCTGCCTATTTCTATCTTTAATTTTATATCAGCTGCCTGGAGACATAGGTGCTAAAGTGCTGGGTTTGGATCTGAAGATAAGGCATTTAATGATGATTAAATGAATTGGGGAAAAGAACAGTTCATTTGAAATACACACCGCTAAGTTAATTTTCACGTTTTTAGGCTGGTTCTTACAGTTTGAATGTTATTTTCTCCTCAGATAATTTGTAGTCTTTTGAAAAAATTAAGGAAAAGTTGCTCCTTAAAAACCAGTCCTTGGCTAACCTAATTAAACACTGCTTTTCAGAAAACATACATTTAACTGCTGCCTAAATCTGAGGCAGCGAACTTCACAAATGCTCTAAAGTTTGATATAATTTTGTTACGTATTATTATAAATATATTGTTTAAAGCAGGACAAGGAGTGCCCACTTCAGTAAAAACTGCAGAGGTTGATTCCTACCGGTTGCAGCTCAGATTCACCTCACTCAGCCTCGTAGTGAATCCCACCAGCGGTAGGGGCTCTGTGAGCCCAGGTGAGTCCTCTGCTGCTAGCCCAGCTGAAGCCCTTCCACTTAATGCAGGGGAAGGGAAGGACTCCTTGCTCTGGGAGACTCTGGAGAATGAATGTTAGGTTCAGGCTGTCTAGATTAATAAAATAGACTGTCTCCAAGCTAGCTAGCTTTGCAATAAAGGACCTCTTAATAAACTGTTAGGAAATGAAAAATTGACTGTGACATAAAAGCTGATCTCTCTCAGCTATAGAAGGAGGAAGAAGAAAATAGGAAAAAAATATAAAATATTTCTGAGGAAATAATATCTTGATGCACAAGCTGGCCTTGATGCCCTTGATACTTATGTGAATTTTGCAGTACTTTGTTCTACCTTTGTGGGAAATTCAGGCATATGACTTACCCTGAAATCACTCAACTTTTGACCAGGCAAAGGACCACTCTTCAGAAGCCTTTATTTGGAAAGGAAAAAAAATCCTCAACAGTTTTTTAAAAATGCACTGTTTCCAACACCAAATATCTTCGAGAAAGTGTCAGTGTAAAACATCCAGCCAAGCTGGCCATCCTCCAGTCAGTGGGCAGCTAGGAAGCACTGCTTATAAAGCTGCTTCTTTCAGTCTGCTAGGTAGCAGCTATCTCTGATTAAAATTGGACACAGCTGGAGTACAAGTAAAATCTAGCTTTGGGGCATCAGAGTGCTTACTCACTCTGGAAGCAAAATGTTGACAGATTTACCTTGAAGGCCCAGTAGAAGGAGTACTCATCATACAAATGCTAATAATCACATATCAGATGTACAATAGCCATTTTCTATTTTTTTTTTCTCTTCCTAATCTAAAACAAATGTTGTTGTTCTTATGAGCAGGACAAATAATGTGCAATTCTTGTTTTAGAATAGGAGTATTGACTGTGGGGTTTACTTTATGAAATTTATGTCTTATCACAAAAAAAATCTTTTATTCATGAAAACAATTACAAATATAAGTGCAAAAATTATATCAAGCAACATACAGCACAAATGTTTCTTCTCAACGATGTCTCAAAGATGTCATGTGACAGAATAAACAGGTAAATAGGTTCTTTACCCAAACAATTTATCGAGCCAAAAGCACCTTGGAAACCTGTTTTCAAAAGTGAATCTTGTTGCAACCTAAAAAATATTCTACATTATGCATTGATATGTCTACTTTCTCTTTTTCTCTCAACTTCATCTATTCAGCTTCAACATCATTTGCTACTGCTATTACCCAGGTATGTCTGAACATTCTGGTTTCTGCTTGTAAAAAGAACATTGCTTCTAGGTATTGTCTACAATTAATGTTTTGTTTTTCAGCTTTTACAAAGCATTTGGAGAAAAAAAATCACTGGCTCAGGATGATATTGAGTTCTTTGTCTACCTTTGGTTATTAATTCAGCAAAGTCCCCAAGGTGAGGATTTATTTTTAAGATATTGCCAACAATTAGGCACATGTTTACAGAAGATTTCTCTGCATTCTTAATGAGATGGGTGTGTTGCATTAACCTCCCAGCTGTGCTTTAAAGAATGTTACTGAGAAGGCTTGTAGAAAGTCCAACTTTCTTCTCCTCTTTGTTGTGTTTGGAGTAGTCATTGTTTTGGGTTTTGTGGACAAACATGGTAACAGGCTTCTTTCCTGCAGGAACTTCCCACACTGACTGTGGGTGATGTTTATCAAACCTGAACCAGGGTGGACAGATTATTGGAAGCTGGGATGTGTGCTGCTTCTTGTCTGAGTGTATAGGGTGGAAACCTAAGTCAGAGCTTCAAAGCATCAAGTAATATTGTTCTATCCTCTTGAGTTCCTACAGAACTCAGAAAAACTAGCATTCCCATCTTTCAGTATTGCTTCATTGCAGAAGATGACACCTTGGCTGAAAGCTTATGCCAGCCCCTCAGCCTCAGCACACAGAAGAACCTACCAGCATATACTACTGCTTAGAAATTATATCACCTGGTCACTGTGAGCTACCTGAGCACCCCTTTGTCCTTATCAACTACTGAGGTTTACATCTGTGCATATATATGTGGTGGCACGGACATGAGATTTCATATTTACAAAAGAGTTTTTCATCCTTCCTCATTACAACATGTAAGTAGTCCTGCAATAAAATCATTGAGATACAGTCACCTTTTCCTTGGGAGGAAGAAGTGGGAAAAATTCAAGGTGCTTGCAAGCACAAAGCATGGAAGCTACAGGAGTCTCCGCTTTGCCTGTAGAGGGGCAAGGTGAAGTAGTGTGAGGCAGAATTTAAACTCAATTAATAAGAATTTGAAAAATGTATTGCCATTTCTATTTTAGTAGAAGGTCACAGTAGCTAATGTTTATGCTGTCAGACAAGTCTCAGCTTGTTTGTTCTTTGTTCTTTGTTTTTATTTTTTATTTTTAATTTGCAATTTGCAATTAGACACTGTAATTACACAGCACTGCTTTTTCTCCTAGCTGGTAATGGAGATTTGCTGAGAAATCTCAGAAATGAAAGTCTTTTAGCAATGTTTACATACGCATGTCATGTTGTCTCTATGTCTAAATTAAAACTTGGATCTCAGTTCTTTAGCTGCTTTGCTGATATTTCACAGTTTATCTTGACGTTTTATTATTTATAAAAAGAGCAGTGAATCCTGAAAGAAGGAAAAGGAAGCAAGATCTTATGAGTGCTTTAAGAAGACTTAGCAGAGTACAACAGGATGATTTCTTCAGAATGGTTCTAGGACACATTCGTGTCTAAGTACAGTGAATCACACTAAGGAGCAAAAAAATTCGTATAAAAGCACTCCAGCGTACATCTGAGTAAAAAAAAAAAAAAAAGGTCAACATACTGATGTTACCACAATACTGCTGGATGGTGGTCCTTTAGGAGTGGTCCGGGCAGACAGCCTGCGGGATTAGCAGCCAACCTTGGCTGAGTATACATCTGGATACTCTGAACTACCAACTAACACTAAACAGATTTCACTAGAAAAGGATGGGGTACTGGTGGGGTTAAAAAGACCTTTGCACATTTGATATGAGTAGGTCAGGATTTAAGTTAAGAGATTTTGCTGTATTTTTCACAGCTTGCTATGGAAACTGTGATTGAAAAATCTGTCAACTGATTACTACACACAAATTAACTCATAACTGATGAACAAAAGAAAATACCCAGTAGCCAGGGAGTCACTATTTCTTACCACCAAAGCATGCCACTCTGGTCTCTTAGTCTTGACTCTGAAGGGAGACCTAGAAAGCACATTTAAGAGAGGAGCCTACAAGCTAAAATTAAGAACTCCACCAGACCTTAAAAGGCTCATGTCCATTTGGCCTAATCCTTCTGCTGAATCCCACACATAGGAGATTTGTGTAGCTGAATCTGTGTGCTCAAGGTGGGTGCCTGTATCTTTACTAGTGTTTTCTCTGGCTTCAATGTCAAACCTCATCCACAACAAAGCAGAGCTCATAGTTCCTGCAACAAAATCCCCATTGCCTATCATACATGTATCACTTTAGCCAGGTCCATTTCGCTAGTGTGTGCCACACATAAAGCAGCCCTTAGAAGGAGATAGAGCAAAGATAGGGCAGGAAGGGGTTGTTTTTTGGCAATTCACCTCCATATCATCAAGGAAAGCATCACTCATGAATTTCAAACAGTTTGATCTCGTGAACAAGCCTGTACTACAAAACTCATACATTTAAACAGATAAAGGAGCTATTTTTCTCTGTGCTAAAATTCTCACCTCTCAAAACTCTGTTTTTGTTTGTTTGTTTGTTTTGTTCATTCTCTTGAAGTACCTATCAGCTTAATCTCACTAGACACCAAGCTCTACCTGTTGCTCAGATGGTTTTCTGCTATTACTTGACCACATAATGCTATGACTACATAATATGTATTCTATATGACTATTATGTAGTCATAATACTATGACTACATAATATTTTGCACCTCCAGAAATGACCTTGGAGAAAAATGTGAAAGCTCCAGACAGCGTTAATTGTAAGCATAGTTGACCAAGAATACACTGTTTTAATTTTTTCTGACGGTTGAAAAACTCCTCTATTAATGCAGCAAAGATATATATGCTTGTGGCTTAAACTCTGACATTAAGTTATAATCAACTGGTGTATCATATAATAATGGAGATGATGGAAACGATTGTAAAATTTTTATTATTTCACCAAATAATCTTAATGAAAATACTTTTTCCTAGCAATTGTGCATATACATACATATACATCATCTCTGGCGAGGCCACATCTGGAGTGCGGTATTTGGTGCAGTTCTGGGCTCCCCAGTACAAGAGAGATGGGCAGCTTCTAGGGAGGGACCTGTGTAGAAAGAGAAAGATGATTAAGGAACTCGATCATCGCTCTTCTCTTCCGAGGAAAGACTGAGCGAGCTGGGCCTGTTTAGCATGGAGAAGAGAAGATAGAGAGGGGATCTGATCAACCTGTACAAATATCTGAGGGGAGAATGTAAAGTGGATGGGGCCAGGATCTTCTCTCTGGTGGCCAGTAACAGGAAAAGGGGTAATAGGTGTAAGTTGAAACATAGAAAGTTCCATCTCCATGCGAGGAAAACTCATTTCCTCTGAGGGTGACAGAGCCCTGGAACAGGCTGCCCAGAGAGGCTGTGGAGTCTCCTTCTCTGGAGATCTTCAAAATCCACCTGGATGCCACCCTGTGCCCCCTGCTCTAGGCGTCCCTGCTGGAGCAGGGGGGTTGAACTAGATGATCTTTAGAGGTCCTTGCCAACCTCAAACACTCTGTGATTCTGTGATATATACACACATATATAATGCAAACGCACATATATAATGCTTATATATATATATATACACATATGAATGCTTTTGTCATAAGTAGGTTTTTCCTTAGAAAAACTCCAAAGTGATAATGTAAGAAAATCAGGATTTTTTTTTCAAAAGCTGACTTTTAGTCAAAAGGAGATATTTTCATCTGAAGAGACATTCACAGTATACAGGTTTTCATCTAATTTAGAAGCTTTTTTTACATGTGATAGAAACTGTAGATCTAGTCATATGTAAAGA
Organism: Tinamus guttatus; assembly: GCF_059628265.1. Classification (NCBI taxonomy): domain Eukaryota; kingdom Metazoa; phylum Chordata; class Aves; order Tinamiformes; family Tinamidae; genus Tinamus; species Tinamus guttatus. Next base: position 56,016 of record NW_028288922.1, read on the forward strand.
ATTTAAATCCAGCACAGGGTAAAAAATAAAATCCAAACAATCCAAACTGTTTGTTTTTATATACAGTCATCTTTTAAAGAAATATTGCTTCATGTAGTTTCATTCACACAGAATTAATGTCATCATTTTTCTCATATATAAGGTTCTGAGCTGTCCCCAAGAACAGAGTGGAATTCAGTTTGCTTTCTGTACAGTTTGGCAAATTAACTGGAATAATCTTTTAACAACAGCAACAACAAAAACAGAAATTTGAGAGGTGCGTGATTCAGTGCTAATATTTGCTCTGTTTCAGTACACCTTGTGTCTTTGTTTCATTTAGAAAATTCTTGCTTTCAGCCCTGCCTTTGGACATCTCCAGCAGATACTTTTAAGGTTTACTTCCAGTCATCATTAGACTAACTCTCTTTATCAGATTTCAATTAGTCAGAAACTTTAACCAAATGATGACAAATCCATTCCTATTTTAGACTTATTAAAAATATAAATTAGTATCTAAAATTCCCTTAATTTCCCCCATGTCATGCGCACACTTACAAATGGCTCTCACTTACAATTGAGTTCTTCAAAGATACGTTACACTACTCCAGTCTAAACAAGAATCAAGTCTTAAGGGAATAATTAAGATGCAAGAGTTTCTCAGTTCTTAAATCTTTTCTATGTTGAAAGTTTTTCCAGGAATGTCTATGCACTTGCAAAGGCATCAGGAATATATTTTCATCAATAAATGATTTCCGATAGATAGATATTTTGAAGAGTTTTTGTGATTTTTTTTTCCCTATTCATTCTTCCATATCACAGAAAGTAAGGTGGAAAAAAAAGCAGGGCAAATTAGGAATGGAAAAATGTTAGAATAAAATAAGAAGGACCACTGCTGTGCAGTCTCCACCGCTGGCAGTTTTAAAAAACAGCTTAGAGAGATGTTTTGAATAATCGCTTTGGTCAATTCCACCTTGGGGCAAAGGCAACAGTCTAAGTGACACCATGACAAGACTGTATTTCCATAATTCGCTGCCATACTGATATTTCTCAGACTGTGTTTAGCAATAGTCTGAGAAGAGAATAAAATAGAGTTATATTTACTTTAAAAATATTATAGTATCAGGCACTGGCATCTTCATTAATTTCGTCTTTAATCTGGCAGACTTTAGAACAGGCTGCAAAACTTAGCACAATGTGTTATTATTAACCTTCAGAAACCACTGAATAAGGGAAGGACAAAGACATTGAGAAGACTAAAAAAAAAAATCTTCTGGGAGTGGAAGTGTGAGGAGTTGGGCAGAGACAGCACTACACAATGCAGTATATCTACAACCCTCATGAATAAGGACAAGTCATCATTGACAAATTGGGACATCTGGATACTGTTCATTGCTTGCCAAGTTTTGCATTGCAAACGAAAGCAAAAGGCAAGGCTAGGAAAAGCACACTATCAAGACAAAGCAGCCTGTTTCTGCTCTCCTCTGCTATGCAAACAGCAGCTGAACTTTTCACTGACGTGCAGCTGGAGCAATATGCCAGGACTAGAAAGGATATCTTGCTGGCCTCCAGACTATCAAGATGTCCTCATTTGCCATGGGCAAGACTGACCACCCCTGGCCAGCTGGTTCTCCTCCATTGGCAAGTTTAAATTCTTAAATCTCTAAAGCAGGTATTAAACCCCATTTTATACAGAAATAAGACTATTATTTTCCACTGTGGTGGGCTGAAGCACGTTCAAATATGCCTTCTCCAGCAAAACAACTCTTTTGCTAAAGAGCGAGGTACTAGGAAGATGCTGAGGCACAACAACAATGTTGTTTGATAAACCATAGACGGTCCTTTGCCCTGTAGTGTGTGACTATGGTTCTCCACCCTTTTAAAATATTCAGGCAGGTTGCTCATTGGGTGCTTCTCTTCCTCTTTCTTACTCCATCTTGTGGCACTTGTAGTACTTGAGCAGCTTTTCTCTGCTCAAGTGAGAGCAATGCAAGTTTAATAAGGTTTATATAGTCAGTATTGACCTGTGTGTCTTCCTTTTCCTCTGTATATGTAACTTTTTCTTTTACAAGAATTTACCTTCTGTAACATCCTTGGTTAGTTGTCATATCTCTCAAACTAATCTTTTTGTGCTCCTGTGGCTTTCCCCCCACCATACAAAAAAGACCCCCAAAACTCACTGAATGAAACAAAAGGCATACACTTCTGATTTTTGATGGAAAAAGGAAAAACTGCAGGAGGATGTGTGGGATTTCAACTATGACTTATATTGATTTTCTGATTTTACATTATTTTTCCCAGTTCACACAGAAAACAGATCAAGCTCAGACACCTCAAGTACAAACTTGTAAGGATGACATAAAGCTGTCATGATTTCTAAAAGACAATGATTTTATGAAATGTTTAAATTAAAACATATATCAAAATTAACGTGAATAAACTCTTAAAATTATGTCTGTCCTACAACTTTCATGGTTTGCTAGGAATGCTTTTTATAACAGTTTCAAATTAATAGATGTATCAATTTCAGATAAATCCTCTATAATGAAGCTAAATTATTAAAGATGTTATTAAAACAACTCTTATAGCACCAAGAAAATATTTAAGTTACTGAAACAGAGCATTAAACTCTGAATTTCCATTTTCCTTTTGAGCTATTTACATAGTTCTTAGAGCTATTTACATTTACTATTCTGATATGAAAGATATTTTTAAGTATCGTTCTCAATCATGGGAGCCCCAAAGGAATTTGCATAGCCTACACATAGTGTTTAATCCAGAAAAATGCATTCAGCAGTGGAAAATTCATTGTTACTTTTGTTCAGAACCCTAACCGATTTATTAATAAATGTTTGAGTGTTCAGATTTTGTCCCCTTTAATGATCACCAAAAACGCCACTTTAAGAGCTCTTCCTTGGAGCACTTGTGAGCGTAATAAGGCAGGTCATTTTAAGGAAAGAAAGTATCTCACTAGAGATCATATAGGGCAGCATTTTATCAAACCAGTAAGCAAACCAATTACATTTTTGGGAGCAATTTCTTTATGTGAGTGTAATGAGGAATAAAGAGAAAAAAAAATAAACAAATAAAAAAAACACCCCACCCAGCCTGTTGGCTAGAGAGAAAAAAAATTCTGAAGCGCCCTCAATCAAAGAAACCTTTGCGCAAAGCGTGTAGAAACCTGAAGGAAAAAGTTAAATATTTTCTAAACTTTCTTAACCTTTCAGATCTTTCTGCTTGCCCTAACATCTACACTTCCTACAGCCTGATCCAAAAGTCCCTTTGACACCAATGGAAAAAAAAAGTACAGTTCATGTAAGTTTTGGCTCAGACTCTATGAAAAGAACATATGGGAGGATTAATAGCATAACCTGTGTATAAATCTGTCAGAATAACAGATTTATGAATGTAATTTAATGCCAAAACCTGCCTGCAGAAGCAGTCTCGATATGTCATGCTTCGATCCCATATATTAGATTTCAGAGACAGCATGTCTTTTTGGAAAGAATACAAAATTGACAACTCCATGACACAGCACTAATTAATTGCTGCTCTTTGAGATTTGTGGGTGGTGACTCTCACGCTCTAGCCCTTTTACAGATGTGTTCAGCAGAGTTTCGGAAGTCTCTCCCTGCCAAGCAGACAGTGCTGATAGGAGGCAATGACACAAGAACTATATTCCTACTAAAGCACCCATGGGTTCCACACAGTTACCTTGATGCTGCAGCTGGGGCTTGTGCTGTTAAGACATCTACACCCCAAGGCCTCACCAGCATCACATAATTCTCTCTCTAAAAGTCATTCATAGCTGCATTTCGTTTTGTAACTTTCTTTTTGTCGATACCCAAACGGAAAGTGTTGAAATGATACCAGCTGTGAGGCAGCATAGGGCCTTTTGATTGCTTACCAGTCCTCTGCCACCCTAACAGCTTGCCAGGATGGTTCTGTAAACTTGCCCAAGCTTTTGCTAAAAATAAAAATACGGAATACCTTTGGATGACAAGGAAAAAAAAGTCAGGACACTGAGTCAAAACATTCAATCAGGGCAATTCCAGGTTGTAGTTTACTTAGTATCATCTGTGCTAATTAGTATAGTGCTAAATGGCAAGTCTGTTAGCACAGGGGAGGAGGAAAGCAGAATGTGTCAAATGTGTTAGAAAATCAAAACTATTACACTGAGGAGTTCTATGTCATCTGCCCTTTAGATTTAGTCTTAGGAAACTGATTAACCTGTCTATGTAAGAAGCATATTTTCAAAAAGTTTTATTGGTTTACATTAATATGGACAACAGTTAACACTGTTTTTTTTGTCATGTGTTTAGAATCATTATTTGACTATAATCAGCTAAGTTTTTTGCTTTATCAAGTCCAAAATTTGTCTCAGAAGCTTTTCCGAAAACTTGTACTAAGAGCATCTTAAATAGATAAAACCAAACAGAACCATTTAAAAATATATAATTTTAAAATATATATAAAATTTAAAAATTGATCAAGTTTCTAGGACTTCTTAGATTTCTCCTTGGAATTTTATTTCAAAAAGAAACCTTTTGCAAGTCATTCTATGCATACTTGAACTGAAAAGTTCTTGCAAGAAATGTATGGAACAGAACTCCTTATAAAACTTCCTTACTTCTCATCTCAATCCACCTGCTGCAAACAACTGTGCTAATGAGTCCCAACCTGTCAGGGCATCTGATGGCGAGAACATCTCTTCTCTGGCTCATGGGGAGGTCTGGGAACAAATTTGTCCTGGAGGCTCGAAGGGCAACTGAGCCCTTGTCAGGCTAGAGGAGCACAACTGAGCGAGGGGCTTAATGGGCTGAGATACCATCTGCACAATGGAAAGAGTCCCCCTTTTCACTGTCTCTAGGCATTCTTCCTATGTCCTGTTTTACATCTTGGTCTGTGCAGGATCTTGGCTTATGATTCAATATTGGACTAGTCCTCTCTTGCAATAAACAGAAATTTAAGTGAGGCTATTTTTAGCTCTGTCTTTAAGTGGTTTCAGCTTCCAGAAGGACCTTCACACAAAGACGTACTAAAAAAAAGCAATGCCAGAATTGAAAATTTGTAAATCTGGCAAGCTAAGTATTGCCGTTATACACAACTTATATTTGTGACTCACACTGTAAGACTAGCTATGGCTTAATCTTTATAATTGTTAATCATCACTTAAGGAGCCTGAAAACTGAGAAGAGCCTCCACAGACAACACAAAGACCAGAGATAATCTGAATCTAAACAAAGAATGATTCATATAGTATTTTGTATACTGTGGTTTCTTTCTTTACTGGAATGCATTTGTGAGCAAAAATAATAGTAGTTTTATTAAATATTTCTAATACTAACCACAGGAAAAACAGGCATATTCACAGGTGTAGTTAAGGATAGATTTTTTTTGTCGTGGTCCTATCTGATAAATGATGCTTATAGGCAGAGCTGTAATTAATACTCACAAAGAAGAAATTTTATTAACAATTGTGGAGAGTGTTTTTTATTATATTTGGTTTTTTGTTTTGTTTAGTTTCTTTGTTTTTTCTCTGCCTTACAACTACAGGATTTGGTTCTTTAATTACAGTTTTTACTGTTGAAGCAGATTCACAGAAAGCTTAAGTTGGCAAAGGCCCATGGAGGCTATGTAGTCCAGCTAGTCTGCAAACTGAGAAACTTGGTGTAGATGAATTATGAGAATTTCTAAGGAATTTATCAAGGAAAATTCTCACACAGGTTTTGTAGCATCAGCTTCAGTTTCACCTTTCTTCAGCTCTCAGCCAGCCTCACACTGAGAAACTCATACTGTACTTGCTAGGTATAGTCAAAAATAATGGTTTTTTTAATGCTGAATGGTAAATGAAATGAATCTGCATGGATCATCATCATTCATGAATTGAATCTGCATGGATCATCCATTTTTTGTCATTACTTACTTAAAAAATAATAATTAGAAAACATGGACCATGGACCACCCTCAATTCTCACAGGTGCTTTATCGATAATAGCATCACCAGGACACTTGCAGAAACATTTTGATATATTTTATTTAGGCCAGAGCTGTGATTCCAGGGCTGAATGACCAGTGCTGCCAGTATTTAAACATTGCCATCATCTGGGTAGTGCAAGTTCCTGCAGACTGACCTAGCCTTTGTGGCCAGCACAGCAGGAGTGGTAAATCCTGCCTCCACCCCTGCAAGGCAACCTCTGCGAGTTCAACCTGCCCACCTGCGAGCTCGCGGCCCTGGGTGCCTGGTGGCAGCTCCCCTCGGCCCGACCTGCTTCTCCCCAGCCCGCACCCCAGACTCCTTCCTCAAGACCCTAAAAGAGTCACAGAGGAGTCAGGGGCTCTCAGGAGCACTAATGGCTCCCCTCAAGAACTGATGCACTGCTGTCATCCTAGTTATTGTCTTGCATACAGGATAACCCAGGTGCACAGCAGTATTTTGGGTAGAATGCATGGGTTTCTGAGGGGTTAGAAGTCTAAGGTGAGTAGCAGGAAAATTCTTGTTGAAGTTTCACTGAATCTCTTTTTTTTAAGAAGTCAATCAACTAAGTATAAGAACATCTAGAGTTTACCATGGCCAAAGATCACTAGCAATCCCTGTTACCTATGTGAATGTTTCTTCCTGTTATAGAGGGAAAGGTGTGGTGATGGGGCTCTCAGCTTGGGCACCTCAGCAAGCATCAAGGGGACTGATTCTGGCCAAGCAACTTTAAAGTGAGGTCTGCATATCTACAATATGATATCATATCTTCTGTCTATAGGCATATTTAAGAAGACTTGAGGCCTTATTTAAAAGTCTGGTGTAGCTACAGGGTTTCAATAAAAATCACAAAACTGATTACAAATTGCTGCAGAACCAAAACATAACCTTGTAGTGGTTAGTCCAGGACTGGGAACCATGAAGAGTTCTGCCCATTAGAAGGAAAATGTGATGATGGGAGCCAGGATCTGCTCTTTTCTAGAAAACGTGCACAATTTCACCTTTCCGAGAAGGTGGTAGAAAGGCAGAGAAGTCATTTTGCCTACTCGGCCATTCGCTGCCTGTCCCCGCAGCACGTTCTCCGTCCAGGAATCTCTGCCTTTATTTGCCTTGACATCCAAATCCACAGTATGCAATGCAGCTCCCTAAGCCCTGTATTTGTGCCTATCAGACAGATTTACCTGTGCATTCAGTGCTTTGTGTGGGCCTCTGCTGTTCCCAGGCTCTTCTCTGTTCTACATTTTCAGGCGGGCCTGGTCCTTCGGTCGGGGATAGCTAACCAATACATGACTTCCAAGTAGGGGCTGCAGGCTGTATTTAGAGTAGCGCTGAGGAATGCAGGAACCCAGCAGGCAATAAATGCTTAAAGGAAGTGAAATCTGGGAGGCAGAATAAAGCCTGGAAGATGCATGATGCTCTGTGAACTCTCGTGTGTCAAAGCCCAGCAATGAGTCAGCTCCTGTAGGGTGGTGAAAGGAGAAACAAAGAATGTTAGGGAAAAAGGAAAGAACAGAAGGGAGAAAGCATATCCATTTTCACATTCCCAAGCAGCAACATGATGCGCTTTGCTTTAAAAAGAACATAAGTAAATGCATGATAAAAAATGAGGTGGAGGGGAAGCATAAGTCACTAACTAAAAGTAACAGATCAACTTTCCCTCTTGCTCTAAAGGGGCAAATACCCAAGTGAAATCAATGCTTGAGCAGCTCCAAATGCAAAAAATATATAAGAATAAAACAACCGATATCAGTACAATGACTGGTCAACTACTACTGTCACAAAAGAACCAGCCTATAAAAGTTTAGTTGCCACTAGATTTCAAGAAATCTCCCAATATCTTCTACAAACATTCTGGGTGTGGATGAAAGCAAGATAAAGGAAATTACTCCCAAAAGAAGCTATACAAACACGGGTTTCCCAACATGATAGCGGCATATATCCTCAGTAGTTGCTTGCTGTTCCTGATAAAATACTAAGCACATGGAGGCTAATGTGGAAGTCATTCATGCTGTAGTATGGTAACAAGGTGTCAGAAGGATCTCTTTCTTGCAAAAGCACCAAGCAGTTTAAATATATATATACATATATATATATATATATGTGCAAAAACCAGCAGCCACTCTCAGTGATGGGACAGAGATTGCCAGGTGGGCAGAGATGCCAGCTGACTGACAAGTTTTGGAATGGTATTGGTACATGTAAATTTCTAGTTGGGAAAATTTACTCACAAATCATACTTTTTCAAAGATCTTTTGTATTTGTTACCAACACAAGTATGTTGCTAGGCCACATTACTGTGGTGCTTTTGAGAAATGCTGAATGTCTATGAAGTATTGGCAATAACTGAGCTGGGGAGAATTCAAGAGTAAGCAATCCAAGAACGAAATATACTACGATAACATTCATCTTTCTGACAGAAGATGTCAGTGAGGACTGCATCCAAGATACTATCTAAGATAGTATCATAGTGAAAATTTAACTTGATTATTGAGAAAAAATATTCAATGAAAAATATATCCTCACTTTTATGGAAATGTTTCCTGAAAGCTCAAGAAGATGTTTACCAGTCAAATATGAGTCAAAGCACAGAAAACTTAATGAGCAGACATGACGCATGTAGGACATGGCAGGAACCTTTTCCTTACAAACCACAAAAAATTATTTGACTCTTATTCACATTTTCAGACAGTTTCTCCACAGACAGAGCAATGAAACACAAAGGTATCATGCTTAAGACCACATAGTATTGAATGAAAGATACCAACTTTCCTGTAGTGACATTGCACAACTGTCCTTTGGAAGCTGCCAGCTTTCCACTTTTCTCTCTGCAGAGATTCATATGAGGTTCTCTCATCTTCTCCCTTTGATCCCTGTAACATTTAGAGCAATTACAAGGAATTCAGGTGGTTAGAACAGTCTAAAGAAGCCTGTAAAGCCTCTTGTATTTAATTGTTTGCCATCACAATGGTAGGTGTTATTTCCCTTAGCAGTCATTAGTCACTTCTACTGGAGCAGCTATTAGATGAATAGTACCTTAAAACCTTAGCATTTGCTTGATGTCTGTCATCTTGTTATCTAGTTATTTTCCATTGTAACACTGTTTAGCAAAAAGTCAATATGCTTACACTGTCTTTTCTTTAGTTAAATTTAGTTAAACAAAGTTTTCTTCACCTTTCCCGGACTATTACAGCAATCAGACTATTAGCAGAGAAGTTCACTCAGTTGGTTTTCTAAGTTTCTTGTCTTATGCAACACACGCACACATACACACACATGTAATGTTATGATAGGCCTTCTCAGAGAGAATTGCACGTGATGTTAGAATTTGCTGCAGCAGCTCATTCAAGAGAGGAAAAAACATAAAATCATCTTTGCATATTGGTATTCTAGAACAATACAAGTGAAAAAAAAGAGAGGGCCTGCTCTGTCAGGGAAAAATAGTTTCACTTTGTCATGTAACAAAAAAAGATATAAGCTTTCCGGGGCTAGAACTAACAAATCAGATAGTTTTTCACTCATGTAAAGGCAAAAAAAAAAATGTTACTGTGGATGTAATGGTTATGTTACACAACTGTATTTTCACATGAAAGAGTAGAGCGATTGCCATTACAGCCTTCATAAGGAACTCTAAAAGCATGTTTCTTCTTGTTGAGTTCCATAAGAGTAGTAATTCTTCTAAAATTTCACGGTGAGACTTTCACAGTCGGTTGTGTTGCCAAAGCAAGGTGATGTGCTATAAAATACTCAACAGATATAGGCTGAGCCAACAATTCCTACTGTTTATATCCAGCTAAGAAATAAAAATAAAAGACTTTAAAACTAGGGTACAGGAAATAGCAAAACTGGTGTTTAAAAAGCATTCCCGGGAAGCCCTAATGAAAGATGAAATGTGAAATCTAAGTCCCTTTATATCAAGTTTTGGGGATCTGGTCTGGAGCATTATTTGTGGGTTTGGTGGCAGAGCACCGTGACTGGAGCCCCCAGACACCGTGGCAGGTGCCCCAACACCGGCGCTTGCCTGCCGTGAACCTGCCATTGCAGGAGCACAGTCCTCCTCCACAATCTACAGACAACCGCAACCTGTAGCTCTCCATGGCTGGAGGTTTCCCTGTTCAAAGTTTGATGCATTGTTATGACATTTGCTGATATTTTCATGTGGGAGAAGTGTAGATGTGTTTGTTAACTTTTGTTGCATTTTACTCCGTTGTTGTGACCGAGCAGTCAGGCAGTCAGTCCCTCTGTCTGACTGACTCATGACCTAGGAGAAAGGAAGATATATCACCCAGATACGTTTTCAGAGTTTGACTTTACAGGAAAAGAGAGATTCATCCTTCAGAGGGACAAGCTGCACAGATAGCACAAAATTTCCTAATATATTAAAGATATTTTCTTGTATTCAGGTAGAATTTGAGCAAAATAAGTGTTCATGCGTTCTTCTAAGTATAGTTAAGAATGTGCTGATCCTCCTTTCTCTTCTTTAGGTTATGCTTGTTTCTCTTGAACTGTATCATGTATTGCTAATCCCAAATGTTCAAAATTTCATGGCCAAGATTGTGAGACCTGAAAGAAAGACTGAATTCTTCCTGAAGCCTGAATTCATGCTATGCACTTAAAGCACATGGGCATCACATGTGACATCTGGATGTTCAGTAGCTCTCCTAAATTGCCAAACCAATTTGATGATTTTCAACCAGGAGCTCCTGCAGGCAAGTGCAAGCAACTTGGAATAGATCTGCACAAAATTGCAGATTGTCTGCTGTTGAGGAACTCTCAGCTTTTTCCTAAACCTGAAATTCAAAAATTATTATTTGCCTTCCAGGTCCCCAGCTACCAATTCCCTAATGTTTAGCAATGACACATCATATTGCCTTGCAGCCGTGTTTGACTTCTCCCCATTCAGCCCTCATCTCTGGTCTCTCACTTCCTTCTCAGACCCATTTCTTCCCTGGTGACTGCCTCGAGCTTCTTCTTTCCCATCTGTCCTCTCATACTGCCTCTTCATGGCTCAGCCCAAATTTTCTTGTAGGATTTGAGACAATGGGAAAGCACTCTTTCCTACAGCCAGAGTGACAAGCTGCCCTTTAACATGTATAGGTAGCAAAATAGAAGGATATTTGGCCATTGAGATTTTTCCCTTGCATGGAAAGGGAAGCTCTGCACAGTTGGCATCTCTCGAGCATCAGCTGTAATTTGTAGTCCCTCAGTTTTAATCTGCTAATTGTTTTCCTTCTTAATCAATGCCTTGGGGTAGCAGATTATAGGCCTTGAACACACATTCCTGTCATCTTTATGTTGTGAAAGGAAGCTTTATTAGTTGCTCCTACTCTACTATTAAAAATTCTCTCTCTGAGTTACTTCTCCTTGGGTAGGTTTCCAAAATTTCTAAAGCATAAACAATTATAATGATAACTATTAACGTAAAAGTCTTGGAATGCCTCAAGAGATTCCTGTGTGTATATGACGTAAGTGTGTGTGTGCTTATATGGGTGTGTATATATACATCTGTGTATATATATACAGAGAGAGAGAGAGAGAGAGAAAGAGAGAGGAAGAAAGGTGACCTCTGGATATGGTTCAGGGAAAGCAATACAAAGGCTTATGTCACCAAAAACATTTGCCTTTTGACCACCAGGGTGGACAGTATATATTACTTTTTGCAAGGAACCAACTTACTTGCTAGAATCTAAAATCTAAAAAAAAAAAAGAAAAAAAAAAGAAAAAGTGTTATAAAGAGATCAAAATAATGTTGAAGGGTCTATAAACCTCTCCCTTATTTTTCTTATCAGGCCAGCAATGGACTGTCTTTTCTATCTGAGTAATTGGCAGTGTGAATTGTCATTTTGTCAGCAAGAGATGCCGTAGACACCTGCCACCAAAACATTTCTTGTGGGATCTAGAAAAGAGGGCAGGGTAGTTGTTCTTCACCAAGGAAGATGCATATCAAATAGTCTCTGCACTTCAGAAAGGAGATATCATACCCGTGGGCAGACAACTTCCAGAAACACTTTTTAATCTGTTCTCTAGACTTAAGGGGATAATTGAGCAGGCTGCAGGCTGCCAAATACATATTTATTATTTTCTTCCTCATAAGCTTTGGTTATAATTTTCTGCTACATAGCATTTCTCTAGGATTTATTCATAAGAGTTCATATTGAATTATTAATAGTAGAACATGTAGAAAAATGCCTGTAAAATAATGGAAGTTTGTACCAAGAGCAAAATTTTGGAAAGCCACAAAGATCAGGTACAAGAGCTCAACAGTAACTTGCTCTGTCTTGCCTCTTGCAAAGTGCTTGAGAGCATATGTTGGAGACTACGAACATATCTCAGAGGCCTGCTGGGTATCATTGCAATTGCCATTTTTTTCTGCTTCAAAATTTTCACAGCAACTCACTGTCTTCACAGTATTAATTTGTACTGTAGTTTTCCTCAACATAGAAGTCTGAAATTCTTGGACGGAAGGTACCATGCTGTTACAGTGCATCATTCAATTGCTTGTTGAACAGTTCGATTTCATCCTGATCCTGTAAGGATTTTTTTCTCTTAATGTTTATTTGTTTCAGACCTTGTCGTGTTACCATACTGGAACATGACATTTAGAAGAAGAAGAACTGTTCAAATTAAACTAATCGACTTTTAAAAATTAGTGATGTGATTTACCAAGGGGAAAAATGATTCATTCTTGTTATGTTCCCAAATGGCCATTCCTGAAATACGATGATATCACAAAAAGTACTGTGACACATCCCAGTGCTGGCTGACACTTCCCTTAACCTTACATTTTCTTTAGTTGAGGAGATGCCAAATTGTTTTGAGTTACTGTTTTGATCATGTCAGGATTCCTAAGCGTGATTCAAAGAATATCTTTTCACATGCATTTTATGTAACTGATAATTTTAATTATGTTTAGCACATAATTAAATCTAATTAAGTCTAATACCCTACCTGATTATTGGTTTCTACTCTTACTATTTCAATTCCCAGATTTATTATGATGACACCATGTATCCATTTCCTGCACTTAAAGCTTCACAAGCATTTCTGCGGCTATCCTGAACATGCTGATTGCTATTTTCTTGTCACAGTCTCAGGTGCACAACAGCATGGTGACATAGATCACAGAACTAATCCAGGCTCAAAATACAATTTTTCACAGATTTATTCTTAATCCAGTTAGATTCCTCAGGTTACCATAAATGTTCTGAAATAATATCTTAAATGCATTCGTTTGCAACGTGACTTTAAAACAATGAAAACTGAATCATTTCCTGAGATTGAATCACTTCCAGAGATAAATCAGTTCCCTGAGCTATATCTGTTTCAAAATCATTGTGATAAAATGAATCAGCAACATGAAGTGCAAAGTACAGTGCTTTTGAGGAAGATATCACATGCATAAGTATAAAATATGAACTAGCTGATTGGGTGGTAGATCAGCAGAAAATATCAGCAGATAATAACAGACCATATACTGAAAGATTTAACACTTATGATGGTCTGTGTTATTGTAAAAACTCTCTAGCAGTGGGGTACTTCCATGGTACCCTTGGCTGAGCAATGCAAGTGCCACGTTGGATTAAGATGTGGGGACTAACATTTTAGACACCCTCAGTTATTGTCTCTGGGACCAATCCATTAGAAAAGAAGTAAAATCCAATTAGCTGCAAATAATGCAAAGGGTATTTGGACACAATAAATGGTATTTGGAAATAACAGGTCAAAATTTAGGTGTCAGGCTTGCAGGTTCATGAATACATATTATTTGCTAAGCAGAGTAAATGCCTATGGCAGATCAAGAAAGACTTCAAAGAAAATGCTCACACACAAAAGCAACTGTGTTCAACAGCAGTATGTGAGGGTTATTGGTCACAGGGCAAGGAATTTTTACAAGCAGAAGTCAAGTCCAAATAAGGGTCAGTGTCAACCATGAACTCTGAGAAGTTAGTCACAAAAACTTGGCAGACAAAGGACAGAAATAACTAGCCTAGGACATGAAAATAAACACATTTTCATTTATTTCACAGGCTGAAAGTGTGCCAGAAGGTCAGTGAAGTTAACATATAAACAAGACATGAAGGGCAGTCAACAAAACTAATCCTTAGTAGAGAAGTACCACCTGGCCTTTAAGGCCATGCCCAATGGGTGTGCTAGCCTTCTCCCTGCATCATTTTCAAAAATTTGTCATGCAGGTCACCCACCAAAGTCTTCTTAAAAAGCTGAGTTGTCCTAGGTTAAGGACCAGTTAACAGCCGAAAAATCAAAGCCATGAAAAAATTGTTGTATTTTCCAAAGATAAGACATTTTCAGCGAGACCACTCAGGAGCTCCTGTCAATGCTTTCGTATGTAACCTAGATGAAATGGGTGGGTAGTGAGATGGTAACTTTTGCAGATGATATGATAATAATCATTATTACCCAGAACAGTCAATCACTGGCAATTGGTTTTATGTTTGGCTAAAGTTTGCTTGGTACTGAGTGACTGGGCGCTAGCATGGCAGGTGAAATTCAGTGCTGCTGAAGGAAACTTAGTATGAGAAGAAACTACGTACTCTTACACAACTGTGATTTCTAAATTAGGTATTACTGTTCAGGACATGGATGTTGTAGCAATCAGGGTAATATTCAGAAGTGTTCAAAAAGGCAAATAAAATGCTGGCAGTTATTAAGCAGGCAAGGTTTGTGGATATAGGATATAATGTAGATATAACATCAGTTATTAGATTAGCTGTTTTTAATATGAAGCTCTCTCAGTCTTGCTGGCTACCTTATTAGAGTAATAATATGAATTGAAAAAGAATAGAAAACAGAATAAAAAATACGAATCTATAACTTCACAAAAGAAAAACAAAGAAAAAAACAACTGCATGGGAGAAAAATAGAGAAGGGATATTCTATATGAGGAGATTAAATAGTTGTAGCGCTTCTGCTTGGAAGAGACAACTGAAGAGGGCTGTAATGGGTGACTCATAAAAGCACGAGTGACATTTAAAAGGTGACTAGGGAATGAACACAAAACATTTCTTATAATAAAATGAGCATGAAATTAACAAGCATCTGATTTAAAACAGGCAATGTAAGAATTTTATTTTACCCAAATGCCTATTGCATCTGTGTCCCAAATCGCACTGTCATCATGGAAACCAAAGGTATGAATGAATTCATAGGAGATTTAGAACATGGATATGCTGGATAGGCCTACTAGTGGCTATTAAATATCACAGCCTGAATGAAGCCTCCAGCTGAGGAAGTTATTGAACCACTGATTGTCAGATGATGGGTAAGTAGCATTCATTTTCTGCATGTCCTATATCTCATGCTTCTTCCCAAAGTGATTATTAGTTGAGATATACTAGGATAAATGTGGCCTTGGTTTTGACTTATTTATTTATTTATTTATTTATTTATTTATTTATTTATGGGTCCATTTCAGACGATTTCTGGGAAAAGGACCCCTTAGAGGCCTGGTTTGGTTTTGGGCCCTTTTGCTGCTGTCCACTAATGTCGGAGGATGATAGTCTCTTGGTAAGAACACTGTTTAGGCTGGAGGAGAGGACAATTGTAGGGAGTCCTGCCATCTATTCTAAAAATAGGAATTTTCCTTTCCCAGTTTCTCCAGCTTGCCGTTTTGGTGACCCTGTTGAGATAGAACCAGAGCATACACTCTTTACACCTGCCAAGAAATTCCAGGATTTTTCCACCAAGGAAGCACAAAGCACAGCCCTCAGAGCAGTAACAAGTGCATAGGTCCACAGCAGTGTTGGTCCAGGTAAGAAATAAAGCAACCTTTGATGAGAAGGGACTTCAAGTTCCGTGGGAGTAAGCTCAACATTTAGATATGCTCTTATGCATTTGGTCCATTCTCTAAGCAAATTATGTGCCATTATTTCAAAGTGTGTAGTTCATAGCTCACAACAGGAGTATGTGTTACATAGCATTATCTTACCACTCCTGACCCATTCTAATTCTTATACAGCTTACTGTTTGTGACTTAATATACTGAATATTATCCTTCTAGTCAAGATATTTCAAGGATTTTTCCCTGCAAATAAGGCTTTCTCATACTTCCTAATTTTCCAGCAATATCAAAGCCTCTTATACTACTGTTTTAATAATGAAATTATTTTCATATGAAGATGTAAACTTCAATTTAAAAACACCCATTCTGTGAATAAGAAAATAAGAGAAAAGTGCAAAACTTAGAAGAGGAAAAAGTGGTCATTTCTAGAGCAAGAATAGGAGTGTTTTTGAAATTTAAGAAATCCCCACTTTTTCTCTCTCTCTTTTTTTTTTCCTAGAGAATTAAAACAACTCTTTTCTAACACCTGTGGCACTAAAATGAAAGGAAGTGAAGGAAGTGAACCCCACTTTTAAAGAAGGTTCTCCAGGACCCTGGAAACTACCTCCATTCTTTTGACATTTGTATCTCTCTTCAATTGATGTTAACATTAAAATCTAGCCACATTTTAACATTTTATTTTAAGAGTGAAGAAAAAATGCTATAAACTGAGTGTGATTCACCAATGTGAGAGCACAGAAAACAAAATAGCAGACCACATACTGTGATGTTTAAAATCAAATGTCATCTACAACAAGTGAAACTGATAATCCCTCCAATGTAGTGTTGAGTCTAGTTTGTCCTAAATAAAAATGTTGACCAAGGATGACCAAAAGTTTAGAAGAAACATGACCTTTAAAAATAGTTTGAACAAATTTTGGTTGTTTAGTACAAATAAAAGAAGTCAAAGGGGAAAAAACATCCCTTGAGATTTTAAAAACATCTGCAGAGAAGACAAGAGAAATATACTGTTTTCTTCCTTCATAACAGAGAAGATAAGGAGTAATGGCCTATAATTATGTTATGGGGGATTCAGAATAAATGTCAGAAAGATTGAGAGCTGTAAGGATGCAGAAGCACCAGTGCCTTGAAGAACTGTGTAATATTCATAGCCATTCGTGCTGAAGAGCATGCTGATAAAGTCTGACTAAAATGATGTAGATGAAGTTGATCTTGCCTTGGGAAAGGGTTTCAGAGATTTTCTCTTGAAAGTCTCTGTGACTCTATATATTTTTATGAATAATAGTCTCATTTATTATTTACAACCTCCTCTTTTAAATACTACATCTGTATTTTCTTCTGTCGGTCACAAACTTCCAGTGGATTGGTGAAAATTCTCCTTTTGTCTGTTGGAATCTTGGCCAGCTGTAATTCACTTGGTTACTTGGTAAATAGGATTTTATTCCCAAAAATTGCTATTTGTTTATGCTCGTTGTCATTTATGAGGACCATCTACTCTAGATGGACCAAAGAGGAAGATCTTGCTGTGACTAGCAGCATTGAAGGAGGAAATTTTGCCAGAACTATTGGTCTCACCAGCGCCTTTCACTTTCCAACAGTTTCTACCACAACTCCTTTCATTTCCCATCTCTTTGATAAAGTTAATTGTCTTTTCTCAGTGTAAATATTTTATTCTCTGATGAAACTCAGCAACATGAAAAAAGGTTTTCTCAGAAGGGGACAGTAATCTCAAGGCTTTTCCCTGAAAATCACTTTCCTATTAAGACAAATATTTACAAAGGTAGAATATCATAATCCACTACACAATATTCTTCTGTATTTGATTATTTTTCAAGATGATCTTCATCTGGAAGATGCAGTTTCATCATATTATTCCAATTAATTATACCTTGTGCTTTATTGGGAAGCTGGAAATAGGTGTTTCTATTAAGGAACATTTTTTTGAAGTTTCATTTTGGTACTTTGATCAACTAAGGGTCATCAAAAGTATTTCACTGAAGAAAATACCAATAAGCCTGACCTATCTCATTTATATTCTGAGACTATCTAGCCTTACTAACTTTTGTGTTGGATGCCTAAGTAGACTAGCAGCCTGTGCTGAAGCTCTGTGTCCTGTGATGTTATTATTTTAAGTAGCCAAGTGTGTTAGGTTAAAGCTGGCTTGGAGATCTCTCTAACTTCTCATTCCAGAAACGGCTGTATCCTTTGCTGTATCTTAGAGATACAGATAGCTTCCAAATAACAACTTTGAGGGGCTTGGTTCCTCATCCTCAGTGGCAACCAACAAAATAAAACAGAACAAATAGGGATTATGACAGAAAACGTAACAGTGCACAGGTTCATAGTCTGTGACTGTACCAAGGCCACTGTGGATGACTTGTGTACCCAAGTCAGCTTTAAACTAAAGCATAAGATCCTGCTTACAGAGTAGGGCTGCAAGGAGCCCTGAATGCAGTAATTTTGCAGCCCATGGTGCTTGTGTGCCATATATGTATGTATTGCACACAATGTACACAAACTTCCTCAAGCCTCGATTGTGACTTGTAAGCTCTTGACTAGTCAATCACCCATTCCTCTGTAATGGTTGTCGATATTCATCACTTATGTCAAGTATAACAATATACTACCCAGCTGGTTGGTCAAACACGACTAAGAATTAAGCTGTTAACCGTAGAAAGCAACAAATGAGCCACAAGGAACTGGGAATGGCTTGTATTTATAGTCTTATACTACTGTTTCTGTTGATTTCCATCACATAAGAAATTTTTAGTCTTGTTTTGATCCTTCCTAAAATGCAATAATTATTATTAGGATCAGACCTCGGTCTCTGTGATTAGGACTGGGACACACCATTTTTTTTCTAGTGTCACGGGGAGAGAGTAAAATATGCACCACACAGCTTTAGCCCAAGTCTGCAATGTCTGCAAAGTTTTTCTAAATTGAAAGTATACTGCATTGTAAATTCATACAGAATTAGAATTGAAAAAAAAGTAATATAATTGAGGTCTCTTTTCAATTAATCATATGTTCATTTTCTGCTGAAAACAACTGGTTGTAGAAAATAATGTGATAACTTCCCATTTCCTGCTTGGTGTAGGTAACCTGAGCAATTGTAGAATCTGAGATATATTAGATTCCATTTCATTTCCACTAGGCCTAGCATTAAAATGGCCATCTTCTTTTGCAGTGCCTATTCAACAATCTTGGAAGATCTGTAATCAGATTCATTTCATAATCTGGGTCATTGAAGTTTTCACTCTGTTCCTAACAAATGATAGCTTAAGAATGCTATGCTATCTTCTGTAGTGTCTGCATGGGAAGTTTCTTAATACCCTCCAGTTTTCTAATTTGTTTGCTGTGGTCCTGAGTTGTGCCAGCTAATGGGGTTAAATATGTGCAGGATGTTCCCTAGTAGTTTCATGGCCTGGAATGTAATATACCTTGTGATTTACATATGAATAGCATCATCAAAAGTTTCTTTTCCTTTCTTCTGTACAAAGAAAGATTTCAGAAACACTTTATCCAGAATTATTGGTAAAAAAAAAAAAAAAAGTCATTAAGTCCTCTTCACATAAATAAAGTAATTCTCCACCAGATTTAATTTTTGCAAGTAGGAAAATGTGCATCAGTCAAAACTGCTAACCCAGCATGTAGGACAGAGTATTTAATCTTGAGACCTACAAAAATTCAAACTTCTCATTCCATTTTCTTCGAAAAACTCAGTGGAGCATGACTTTTTCGTTGACTTCACAACCAAGCGAGGACCCAAGTCTTGGCATATTCATAATCTCACTTTGATAAAAGCAATGAAGTTTGGATAGTCATTGAAAGGGGTATGTAGGCTGTTTGCTTTTCAGTTTTCATATATACAGTGTTTGGAATGATCTATTTGCCTGTCTGTCCTGACTCAGGAATAAGGAAGTGTTTGAACATCTAGGAAAAGTACTTTAGCTTCCTTAGACTGCATTGAAGACAGTGTTTGGTCAGCATGCTTTCTTCATCAAAATTAACATCTAAAGAAAAATAGGGAAATCATATTTTTCATTAACTTCTATATTTTTCATTTTTTTAAAAAAATCTAAGCAAGAAAAGTAATTCTGGAAAATAGATTTCTTCATCCTATTCCATTTATCTCAACCATTTTTGTGATTAGTTACATATCAAAACACAAAGAGTGTGTTTATTTTTTCATTTCCTATGAAAATCAGTGTTTTATGAATATGCATAATCTGCATGCACCTTAAGTATTTTGCCTCCTTTTATTATACTTAACAATCCATTCCTCCAAAAACATAGCAATGCTCTTTCTCAGAAAATATCAGAAAGATATTAGCAAAAGTAGAGTCCTTACTCTAGAACAACGGAGCTTTAACCATTGGAAACAGGCGACAATTCTTGCTACCAGAGATTATCCTCTACTCTTCTGCTTTGCATGTCATTTTGCATGTCTATGTATCTACAAATATGTATACAATTGGGCGGGGAGATGACTCTAAAAGCTAAACTTAGAAAGTTCAGTTCGTTGGAGTAGACTGTCAACTCGGGCAGGACAACTACATGACTGCCTCTCAGAGAGCAGTGCAGATTGCTGAGTTTCAGCGCTACCTAAAGACAGTTCATGAAATCAGGTTCCCCATTCTCAAGCTCAGATTTCCTTGGTGGTTTATCACCAGTTTGCACACAGGCTCAGAAGCTTTGCACTGGGAAGCTGAGGGATAGAACCAGTGACTGGTCCAAAATAGGAAAAGGGGTGTCAGAATCTTCTTGGGGTGGCCTGAGTTATTAGGCATACTCAAAACGCAGGTACGCAAAACTTATTGATCATGATAACATTCATCCTGGAAGAACTCAACTCCAAGAAATAGGGAGTATCAAAGGGTACTTGAACACACTGTTCAGGTGAGGTCATCTGTGTGGTTCTTCCTTCTTAGCCTGGAAAATGATTGTAAGAGAATTGCTCAAGAAAGGGGAAATTAGAGAAAAAATAGGGCCTAACAGAAGTTATGGCATTACAGAGGCTTGCTTGAGGTGGGAGACAGTTATCACTTCCAGGATGGCCCGTATGTGCAGAATCTACTTCTGCATGATTCCCTTGGGAACACAATCTGCCCTCCTATCACATACTAATGAGAGTATATGAAGAGTGCAGCAGAATGGAGACACCATGGCCCAAATCTGTTGTACTCCCTGCAGAGGTGGCAACCTGGTTGTACCATGCAGCTGATAAGCCACATAGTGTGATGTCTGGTGCTGGGCCAACAATGATGGCGGATCAGTTCCTTCCGATGGACTTTGCTCAAACTTCTCTTCATTTTAATCTCATTCTAATACCAATACACAACCCCATCCTAGAAGTTACCCACTTCCAAGGAACAACCGCTCCTCACTGAGCATACTCTCTAGATTTTCAATTAACTTGGGAAACTTTTAAACCAAACAATAACAAAAGTAGGTATGACTAGAGTCACTCGAGTTCCACCCACATGTAAAAGAAAGTATGTAAAAGGTGAACTAAGGAGGGATATAGTAGGAAGAATGGGGTGGTAAGAACTGTGAAAGAAGGAACTGGAAAAGGAAGAAGAGCAACTAAGGAAGAAGGAAGAAGGAAGAGGAGAGAAGGTAGACTCCATCATAACTTCTGGATCAGCTGATAGACTGAGCCCCTTTCCTCCTCTCTGGTCAGGACACCACCTGAGGAGACTCCTCGAGGTTGAGAGCCCTCTTCCCATCTTCTGGGTGAGTGATGGTTGCACATTTGTACGCTAGGCACTAGCTAAGAACCCCACACTGTAGGAAAGAATTTCCTGTATCATAGAATCATAGAATCACAGAATCATAGACTCGTTAAGGTTGGAAAGGACCTCTAGAGATCATCTAGCCCAGCCCCCCTGCACACACAGGGTCACCTAGAGCACGTGGTACAGGATTGCATCCAAGCAGGTTTGGAAGATCTCCAGAGAAGGAGACTCCACAACCTCTCTTGGCAACCTGTTCCAGTGCTCCGTCATCCATACTGTCAAGAATTTTTTCCTTAAGTTCCTGTGGAAATTTTGGTATTTCAGTTTGTGGCCATTACCACTAGTTCCGTCAGCGGCCACCACTGAAAAGAGGCCAGCACCATCCTGTACACTCCTTCCCTTGGGGTATTTATAGACACCGATCAGGTCCTCTCTCAGCCTTCTCTCCTCCAGGCTGAACAGGCCCAGCTCCCTCAGCCTCTCCTCATAGGGCAGATGTTCCAGGCCCCTGATCATCCTTGTAGCCCTGCGCTGGACTCTCTCCAGCAGCTCCACATCCCTCTTATACTGTGGAGCCCAGAACAGGACAAATACTCCAGATGTGGCCTCACCAGGGCTGAGTAGAGGGGCAGGATGACCTCCCTTGACCTGCTGGAGACGCTCTTCTTAATGAACCCCAGGACCCCACTGGCCTTCTTGGTCACGAGGGCACACTGCTGCCTCATGGTCATCTTGTCATCCACCATGACACCCAGGTCTTTCTCTGCAGAGCTGCTCTCCAGAAGGTCAGTCCCCAGCCTGTACTGGTGTCTGGGGTTATTCCTCCCCAGGTGCAGGACCTTGCACTTGGCCTTGTTGAATTTCATGAGATTTTTCACTGCCCAGTTTTCCAGTCTGTCCTGGACCCCCTGGATGGCAACGCAGCCCTCTGGGGCATCAGCTACTCCTCCCAGTTTGGTATCATCAGCAAACTTGCTGAGGGAGCACTCTGTGCCTTCATCCAGGTCATTGATGAATTGAACAGGGCTGGACCGAGGACTGACCCCTGGGGGACACTGCTAACCACAGGTGTCCAGCTAGACCCTGCACTGCCAATCACCACATTCTGGGCTCTGCCATCCAGCCAGTTGTTAATCCACCTCAGTGTCCACTCTGGATGCTGTTGGAGCTTGCCCATGATGATGCTGTAAGGGCCGGTGTCAAAAGCCTTGCTGAAATCCAGATATATAACATCCACCACTCTCCCCTCATCTATCCACCTGGTCATTCCATCATAGAAGGCTATCAGGTTAGTCTAGTATGATTTTCCCTTGGTGAATCCATGCTGACTACTCTTGAGCACCTTCTTATCCTCCACATGTTTGGAGACAACAGCCAGGATGAGCTGTTACATCACTTTTCCAGGAATGGGCATGAGGCTGACTGGCTTGTAGTTGCCTGGCTCCTTCTTCTTGCCTCTTTTGAAGACCAGCATGACACTGGCTTTCTTCCAGTCCTCTGGCATCTCCCTTATTCTCCAGGACCCTTCGAAGATGATGGAGAGTGGCTTAGCAATAACATCCGCCAGCTCACGCAGCACTCTTGGGTGCATCCCATCAGACCCCATGGATTTGCTGATGTCAAGTTTCCTTAAGAGCTCTCTGACCCAATCTTCCTCTACCCAAGGCAACTCTTCCTCTCTCCAGGCACCTTCTCTGGTTTCTAGGGTCTGTGACTCCAGAGGGCTGCCCTTGGTAAACACTGAAGCAAAGAAGGCATTCAACAACTCTGCCTTTTCAGTGTCTTTCATAACCAGAGCACCCACACCACTCACCAGTGGACCCACATTTTGGCTAATCCTCCTTTTACCATTGATATATTTGAAAAAGCTCCTCTTATTATTTTTAACATCTCTCGCCAGATTTAATTCCAATTGTGCCTTGACTTTCCTCATCACCTCCCTACATTCCCTGATAACATTCCAATATTCCTCCCAAGTACTGCCCCTGTACTGACATCCAAAAACTGTTCTCTAAATGCTGTATTTGAATAAATCATGTTATTTGTGAACTCAACTCCTTGTTTTGAAGGTGATCAGACCTACAGTCGACAGGTTGTTCATGAACCTGATACTACCAGAGCTGGGCCCATAGCTAATCATACTATTTGTGAACTAGATTCACTGTTTGCAAGGCGATTGGACTACAGTCAGCAGAGTGTTTGTGCATCCAGCACTGCCAGAGTCAGGACTATAGTTACCACAATATTTGGTACCCCTATTAAGAGATGAGTCCAGCTCCTCCAGTCCCTCTAACCTTTGAGGATCAGCTGGAACACAAGGGGATTGATCTCTTACCAAATTTGCCGCCTCCATCAAACCGCAACAACGATGGGCATGTTGGTCTTTTTCGGGTCCTTGGAGTTTGCAGCAGAACATATTCAATGTGCTGTTCCAACACACTAATGTTTTTCTCTAGTTTGTTTTGTAGAAACAAGTCAGGAAGCTATTCATACTTCCTCAAGACCTTCAACAAAGTTTCCATGACAGGATATGAAGGCTCTGGAGACCTCCAGACCATGAACTAATGTGGTCTAGTTCCGGTGGTCTTGCAGAGCTGCAGAGCCTGATTTCTTAACATCTGTGCTAAAAACATGATAAATGACTTGGAACTCACCAGCCATGTGAGTTCCCCAAGCACTAATTGGAGAAAGAAGTTAAAGCTAACTATGTATCATAGCTGAGAGGATGAGCAAACTTGCATTTCTGGCTTTTCCAGATTTCAGCAAAGATTTCCAAGAAAATCATAATGGGGAAACAAAGTATTGGTGCTGGGATGTTGATAAAGATCAATGCCAAGGTACTTTCACAAGTCTGTGTGACTTGCCATGGACCATAAATCTTTTTCTTATGTCAGACGGGAAGAGGAGGAAACACTTTCTAATGCATTAGATGGAAGAAAATTGCTCTGAACCCTGAGAACCTAGGTTTTTGCTCAAAACATGGGCTTGAAGGGTACTTTTGTTCTTGCACATGGCTGTCTAACATTTTAGAAACATAGTAAATGAGGTTTGTGAGCTAGAGAGCCTGAGACTCATGCAGACATAGGAGGAGTGTTTTAGGTAAATGTAGTGCTGGAGGGAAGAAGCAATAAGAAAGGATCAAAAAAAATGAGAAGACAGGACAGCATTCACAAGCAGGGAAACCCAACTATCTGGTCAAAGTTTTGGAGTAAAGCAAATAACTCTACTGATTTTCATTAGACTTTTTTGATTAAACAGTACGAATGCTGATGAGTGAATGAGTAGTAAGATGTGTAAAATTCGCAGAAATGTCAAATGCTGCACTAGTGTGCAACATTAAGTCAGATCTGACAAAATGGTTTAAAAATAAGGCTCCTGAAACGGGACTCCTAATGGCTCTTATGTAGAGGTCATGACTGGGGAAGAAGGACATGTTAATACCCAGAAAGCCATGTGAAAAACCTGCCCACCTGACATTTTGGTTCAGAGCTTATACAGAGCTAGCAGCCTCCCTAGGTTTAAGTATGGTTGAAAGATATGAATTAAATACCACGAAAATTGTTTAGTGTGGGAGGCCTATAGGTCTCTGCAACCATGACTTAAGTGAATGAAATAAGCAGCTGACTAGCAGTTCTAATGCAGAAAACAGAATATGTCTCCATCATCAGGGCTCAGCAAGGAGAGATGGGAGATATATAAAGTGCACTTTACCACCTCCTTTTTGAGGGAATTGTAGCTGTTGACATTTTGTGCATCTGAACCAGATGGTCATTCATTCCCTAGTGCTTCTGGCAGCCAGAAAATATTGAGAAGGATAAAGAAGCATGTAAACTTTTTTTAGAGAGTAAAGATGTAAGGGAGGGAAGGGCTAAAGAATATGTATCAGCTTCTACTGGAAGACTTCCCCAATGCAATCTGGAACAAGCAATGAAAAGAGAAAATCTATTAAAATTGAGTTGTGCATGGCTGGCCAGCTTTCAGGTTTTCTTGACAGAGTTTTATAGGGATCTGCTTGTAACAGCTATTCTGTTACAAAAAGCAAAAACAGAACAGGGTGATAAGGCTCTCAAAGTTTCAGCTAGGTAGAGCCTAACAGGACATGAAAGCTAAATCTGAAAATTGCACCATTTCTAAATAATTTCAGATCTTCAAACCATTAGGAATGTCAGCTTTCAGTAGTTAAACAGAAAAAGCTGGATGTATCTGGGATATTATAAAAATATAGCTATTTCTGACACAGAGCAGGCTCTTAGTGCAAAGAACTTGCCTCTATTTTATCCCTTTTCTTGTCAACTAAGAACTAAATGCTTTTGAATCAATAGAAGTTATATATTGTTCAGCTCCAGCACAAAATAATCTGTAATCTAAGGAATTAAAACATACTTACAGCTAATGATGATTCTTCCTTCCAAAACCTAAAATACCTACTTTAAAATTTGTGCTATCCTATATATTTAGGACAGATATTTTGAAACAAATATTTTGAAAATGTCACATCTAAATAGTTATTTCTTTAGTTTTACTTCAATGTTTTTAATATGTCTTACTTGAAGAAAGTTACTAGATCTGCATGCAATACATCTGTTTGTAAATGTTTACTTTGCACTATTTCTCCCCATACACCATGATGATGACCTTTGCATTAATCTTTCCAAAGATTTTTGTTAGGAGCATTTCTACCTACTTACTGTGTTTCGGTAGCTCTCTATTTTAAGGCAGTGGATGCATATGAAATATATCAGGATTGGGGTGAATTTCTGATATTTGTTTATTTATTTATTGCCAAAGATACTTGTGCGAATGCTGATACATCTGGGGCTGAGACACAGTGAGTACAAGTGACAGCTTGACGCCATGCCTGAAATACCAGATTCCCTTTCAATCCTACATTTTCCCTCTCCCTCCTTAATTAGAAAATCAAAAAAAAATAAAAGAAAAGAAAACGAAAGAAAGCACGGAGTTGAAAACATCAACCTCAATTTATTTTGTTTTGTATAACACACAGTGAACTGAAATTCACAAGACCAGTAAAAAAAGATGGGCCCAGTAACTTCAAAGTCATGAGCAACTGAAATATTCAGATTCACAGAGATGTCATGGGTGTTTGTACTCTTTTCCCAAGAGACCTTCAGAATGTGCTTCAGATACTGGTTGCCAACTTGCAAATAGTTATAACATTCAGATATTAAAATGAGCTGGCTGTGTTTGTTGCTCATTAATAATAGTTTTCATTGAGAGATTAATTTAAACAGAGATTAATTTCCATGAAGAGACTGGCATTTCACAGTAGCAGCCTTTCTGAACATGCTCATCCAGCCCATAAGACTGATGTTCTGCAGCTCAGTTTAACCTGCAAGAACTTGCTGTCATAATCTACAAGAAGTGCCCGAGTCTGCATTTCTTACTTGCGACTGTTTCCTATAAGTAGTACAGGAGGAGTGCAAGCCATCTCCATAGCACTGTTTAAGCACAGACACAAATTCACAGGGCAGAAGTTTTGTTTTCCCATTTGTCCTGTTGATGCCCAGGACTAAACACAGACCTGTCTGGGTACCAGATTCACAGGTTAAGCATCTGACTCTAGCTCAAACCCCATTTTGATGTCTTTACCCCACACCATGCTTCTCCATCACACAAAACTCATCTGGAAAACATTTCTTGCTGGCCAAGCCAAGCCTGCAACTAGCCCAAACCAACAGCAGATCTGAAGAGATACTCCAAGTTCAGGCGCTGGATGCTCCCATAAATGTAAAAGCTACAACTTCTTGCTCAATCTGTTTTGTGTTACCAGATAGCATGAGCAGAAAGATTAAGCATAAACTTATAAGGAAATTATTTGTTGGAAGACACTTGGTTTTTTTGAAATCATACTTTTGGAGAGAGTAAGTAGGGAAGGGAAGCGAGGCTGGGAAAACGCATGCCCTCCTGTGTCAGGGATAGGACTCAGGGCACCTATGAGGACAGCTGGGGCAGGCAGGGGTTGTGGGAAGAATTCGTTTGTGACCTGGTGGAGAAACTTCAAAATGTGGCATAAGTGAATAGAGCGAAAGGGAAAGGCCTTGCACACATGTTGTCTGACCTCCAGCTTTGCTGGCCTCACATAAGCAGAGCAGCACCTCATCCTCAGTGTATATGTGACTTCTGAGCATCATGTATGCTTCAGGAGAGAGGAAGGGATTTCTGGTGGGAGGCAAAAGCTCCCTTTCCATTCCTCCCAGTAGCCAAGCTGGAGAAGTGGCTGCCTCCTGGAGGCCGCAGTGAGCCCCCTCGTCCTCTGGGTGGCTGCTCTTCCCTGCAAGGGCGGGGTGAGAAAGGTCGGTTCCTCCAGCGGGAACAAGAGTGTGCACCAAGCAGGGCTCCCACAAGGTCCCACCTCCGGCAGTACCTCATTGGGATATCTGGAGACCGTGAGCTGGGTCTACAGGGACAGACACCCATTTAAGCTTGTCCTCAAAGGCCGTGGGATGTAAGGCACTGAGAACGTCATCTGGGGTATTTCTGGGCAGAGGGTTTTTTATAGGGTGTGACAGTTCCTTGAGCACTGCAGTTCCAGGTGACAGTACTGCAACTGTGAGGAAACTGAAAAGTGAGACTTAGATGTCCCTGTGGTGTTAGAAAGCAAGAATTTCTATTTTCTTCCCTGGCAGCTGTACTACACTTATCCATTACTCTACTTGGCAATCTTACCTGGCAAAATATAAATTCAAAAATATTTTCATGGAGCAGATTTCTGGCACATTGTCCTTTTTGGACAGAAGAGAATTCAAACAAGTCCCAGATTCCTGTAATAAAATGTAAAGCAAATTGCAGCTGGATGCAAAACTGATCAGGTGATTATGGAGAAGCAGGTTATTTCTGATCATTCTTGCAGCTCTAGAATTATCACAGCTTGATCCCATTTTACTTTGAACCTTTTAATATGGCTAGACTTGCCCCAGAACTTTGCCACATCAGCACAAAGGTACAAGCTGCTCAACAAGCTTCAGGAATGGAAGGTAAAAAAGTGGAAGATAAAAAAGTGGCAAAGTGTTTGTGGTTAATGTTACTTTTCTCCCCTTAGTAAATGCTGTAGGTCATTACTATTCTTGCTTTAAATCTCAGTTTATCTTTTATTCAATCATTTCTAATTTAAATCAGCTACTTAGTTTACTAAGTTCTGTGAGAGAAAAAAAAATGCATTACAAGTTCATCCTTTCCTTTAGAACATCCTTTGATTCTACAGATTCATCCAATTATACATCTGTTAAAGAGCATGCAACTGAAACATTTCAAAATGTTTGACGAAATGGTCATTGCATTAAGTATGCAACAGATTACATGAAAGAGCAAAGAGAGGAAAGTGAAAATTCTACTGGCTTTCTTTTTTTTAAGATTATCAATTTTGGTGGAAAAATAAGATGTTATTTAGAATTCACATCAGTCAGATGTGGTTTTTCTGCTTCTCCTCAGGTTGCCAATCCTGTGGCTGCTCAATGAAAGCATGGTCCTTTCAGTTTTACTTCTTTAATGACAGTGAGACTGAGCTTCTTAAGAATTCACAGCCACTGAATCACCTTCCTAAACACAAGCATGATGTTTTTTCCCTTGATATAACCACCATAAAGACAGTTTCCTAATAAAATAATTCCTCAGTGAAATATTTAATGAGAAATATTTCAAATCCAGAGAACTGATCTTTTTTGACTAATCTTTGCTAGCTGGAAAAATTATTATCCACCCTAGTCAAACACAGCCTTGGAACTCCACTGAGTTTCATAGCCTCACTTTGGGGATTTGAAAGAAGAAAAGGTTTCTCACCTGGTCAGGCACATCCAGCCAGTACCACTCTCTAATGCAAGGTATGTCCATAGCGCTCCCACAAGAGGGTGAAAGTTGTTTTATTAACAATTTGCTCACCAGATTTAACCAGAGCATTTCTATTCTCCTCTCTCTTTCCTTAAGCACTACATTTTAAGGCATAAGGACACCATGAGTGTGTTAAATCCAACAGAGAAAAATAGCTGAGTTAAACAGGGATATAACTGAGAGAAATGAGTGAAAAAGTTTGCAGCACTCTTGTGATGATGACCAGCTATTAGCTCAGGAAGTGCAACCTACATTTCAGAGAAAGCTAAGTGTGGTAATAAGGCACAGTCATGCAAGATCAATGTACTTGACCTGTCTCAATTCTGGTGTGCTGCAACTCCCCAAAACTATGCGGTTACGATTCTGGTGCCTTAGTGTTCGTGAATCAGACTGGATACAACTGACTTCTTAAGAAATTTGTTTATAACTTCTCAAGAGGCTTGAGAAGTGAGGGATAAGAGAAAGCAGAAAATTAGTTTGAGGGCAGGTAGAGTGGGAGGAAAGGGAAAAGCTTAAAAATAAACATTTTAAGATTGACTCAGAAAACATTGGAAACCAGATAGGACTAAAAGGGCACACGATTCAATGACTGACACTGGTAATATGAAGGAAGATTATGCTTGGACAGATGAAGTGGAGACCGCAACAGAGTAGGCAGTGGCAATGGGCAGGGTAGTAGAGGAAAAAACAGCTGTCCCTTAAGGGAAACAGTATTAATCACAAGGGTCCTGGGTCTTTGCAGTCCTCTCCTGGTAGTGAATCACTTGACCCGTGTCAGGACTGTATGCTTTCTTTCTTGTAGCAACTGATCCACACAGAGAATGAGAGACTCCTCCTGATGGGATTAGTCAGCTCAAGTGGGAAGTCTGGATTATGCTGAAGCAAGGTGCCCATCAATTTGATTCATCATGTGGAAACTTCTGTTACTGTAGTGTGTTTTGCTTTTCTAAAAGGTTAATTTTAAAAACAAAAAGTCCCTTAGAAAAGTATTAAGGTCACTACATGGAGTTCTTAAGAGCTCGAACATGCTGGTTTGGGATATTTCGGAGCTTAAACAGCCAGCTGTTCAGTCCTGGGCCCTTCTGTTTATGCTGAGACACTTTCAGTCCAAGGTGTAGGCATGATTTAGAAGCTCCTGGCATTAGGAGACTGGGGAAAGGGCAGTTCTGTACTCACTTCAGGACTGAAGCATCTACATCTCACTAATGTGCCTACCATTGATGGTCTAGTCAATGGTTACCTTAATAACTGTCATCATCATGGTCCATTACATCAAAAGAGCTCAATGTTTTCTGTTAAGGCAGATGTGATCCTGCATTTTACTGACATGGCCTTTAATTTCTGGAAAGCCTACAGTGCAACAACATCAATGGCTGCAACGTCTTCTCCAAGCTCTTTGCTTCATACCTCACCTCAAGGCAACCTCTGACTAGGATATGAGAACCGCTTCCAAGGGGCCTGCAGAGTCCACTGCGGACAACCAGCTGCTGCTTGTGGTCAGGTACTGGCCAAAGCCAGAAAGTAAGATGAACACAAGTAGGACCTCCAGACACATTGGTATGTCTAGGACCAAGAAGAGTAGGGTCTAGATGTCAGGTGAAAAGGTGATAAAAAAAAGACTGTGGTCAAAACTTTGAATTTCTTTTCTATTGGAGAGGCTAATATTTCAAATGCTTTTTATTTTCACATCCTTAGAAATCTAGTTCTGAAATAAAACTGTTGTAGGAAAAAAAAAAAAAAAAAAAAAGAGATCACTGAGCTTTATCCCTAGGTTATGTTCATGAAAGGTATCTATAACATTACATTCGGCTTTGCCTCATATAGAACTCTTGTTTATGGCATTACATACCCATACTGCTACAGGGATGGCATGCAATGGTGTTAGCAGAAAGAGCTATAGTTCAAGCAAACACCAAGGTCACCTCAAGAGGAAGACCTAGATGCACACAACACCGAGGCAGGCTGTTTGCATGCCTCTCTGCACAGTGGTGTATCCTGTATGCTCAGAGTATAGCTGTTAAATGTACTGGGTGTCCCTGGCATTTCCGTACCAGTGCTATAAATTTTAGCAGGAAAAATATTGCTTGGATGTTCCACAAAACTGTAAGGTTTGCCTATCAACCACAAGTATCAAAATATAATTTTAAAATATTGACTTGATGAATGGCCAGATAGTAACATTGATCAGGAATGTCTACCAAAGTAGTGACTTCCTGTCAGGTTTTGACTCTCTTTGTCCCAAACAGGGCTGGTAGTACTCCCTCCGCATGACATTTCAGATCCTCCCAGATGACATTTCCACTCACAGGGAAATTGCAGCAGCTGTTTCTCCGTTCTGCCTTTTCTCTACTCAAGCATGACCTGAGTGGTCAGAAGTGCGAGGCCAGTCTTCAAGAAAGAACAGGGCTGCCAGGCTGCAGGTGTTAGGGAAAAAACATAGATTGACTGTAAGTCCACCAAAAATAAATAAATAAAAATAATAAAAATAAAAATAAGCCTATCTCTTCTCTCTGTTTATTTCTTGCAATGGAATCACATGCAAAACTCTTGTTATTTGGTTAACTGTTCAGATCAAAAGCAGCTGCCAGAAGATATGACACTATTTGCGCTGGAACCAAGTAAAGTAAAAAGTTTGGGATTGTTAAAAATATTAAATGGACAGATTGTTCCAAATTGCTCGCTCTTTCTCCTCTCATTTCTTTTTTAAAGGCTGTCTCTCTGATACATATGCTTGTAATTGTGTGCTTGAGAGAAGAGTGAAGGCATTAAGATAGAAAATGGAATTAAAATCAAATTTATTATAATTTATCATTCTTCATGATGCTGTTGAGAGAAGTTAATGTAGAGGAGAACAAAGGTTTTCAGAGATTTACATGACTTTTCACATACAAAAAAAAAGAAAAGATAAGTAGATTTCTTCTTCTTTCATATAGTTTTTAAATGAAATGACTGGCAAATTGTCATTTAGAGTTACATAAATACAATTTTGGATTTCTTCTAAATAGTTGCTTTTCAGCTGCTTCTGATCTGATCTGATTCTGTTGCCAATGCTTGCTGCAATTTTGTTCTACTTCTAACACACACAAGGAAGAAAAAGTGCATATTGACAGGAATGGAAGAGAATCTTAGCAAGAATGCTCTCATTAAAGCCAATAATGAGCCACCACCTTTATTTAACTATGCAGAGGGTTATTATGTCCTGCTTAAAAGGGACAAATGAACAGTGGAAAGCGCTATATATATGTGTATATATATATAAGCTTTCCACTGTTATATATATATAATATACATATATATATAATTGGTCCTGAATTTCTTCTTTAGAAGAGATTTGGAAATAATTTATAAGCTTCCTGTCAGCTATGCTGCCAGTTTTCTTGACTGTCTCAAAATTCACCTTGAGTAATAGTCTTTACTTTAGGGTGCACCTTTTTATGCAGCTGCAAAATGAGAAATAAGCTTCTCAGAAATATCATATAAGTTGACTGAGTTTTATGAAGCTCGTAGATGACTTCAGACCAAAAGCCCTTGGGAAGGATTTGCCTAAGAAGTTTGCCTCATATAAGAAAAATCGCAACAGCTCCTGGGATAATAAGAACTTTTAAGAAATCAGGGGGCAGTGGGCTTATTTAGTTGTGCCTAGTAAGACCCACCCTGTAGGTGACACTCATCACCTGTGCCTCAGCGCCGCGGCCAAAACACTCACTCCAAGAGCTGCTCTCCGGGGCATGGCCGAAGCTCAAAGCACCTGCTCTGCTGCTTCATATGAAGTAGTGTGATGGATTTTACAGCAGGAATCTTAAAGCAGCAAGTTTGAGACTAGAATTTTAAATCGTGGATTTTCTGAACCAGCTATTTTGAGTTCTGGACGGTGGAAAAGGCTCCACTCTGCAGCAGGGAGAGACACTATGACCCAAACAGGACCGGCGGCAGAAGGGAGAGGGAAAGGGTGGTGGGGGGGGGGAATGGCAGCTGGGGAGGCACGCATATGGGGTTGCCTAATCTGCCTTGGCCCCTTCCCAGCTCAATTGGCCGAAAGAAACAAAATCAAATAAACTCACACACAAGCCTTTACTCCTGCGGAGGCGGCTGTCCTCCTGGGCTTCCCTCATGACTCACGCGTGAGAATCATTCCCCGAAAATGCACAGGAACTTTCTCTGAAACCGAGATAAGGCCGTCTCGAAAGCCGCCACCGCGATGCCCTGCCGGGGCGCGCTCCGACCCGCTGCCCCCTCGGCCCCGGGCGCTCCGCGGGCTGCAGCGCTGCCCGGGCCGCCCAGCCCGTCGGGGCTGGGGGGTTCTCGGCAGCCTCCCCGGCCCCGAGGCCGCTCGCCCGGGACAGTCCTGGCCGCGGGGCTCCCCCGCTG
The DNA here is from genome assembly GCF_059628265.1 of Tinamus guttatus. NCBI lineage: Eukaryota > Metazoa > Chordata > Aves > Tinamiformes > Tinamidae > Tinamus > Tinamus guttatus. The sequence continues at coordinate 89,716 of NW_028288922.1, forward strand.
CTCGGCTGTGCGCCCTGGCTCGGCTGTGCCCCTCGGGTGCTCTCCTGAGTACTTTAGGGGGGTCCTTGTGGGGAGCAAAGCTCTGGCCCACGAGGAAAACTAATAATGAAAGAGGCCGTGGACAACGCGGAGAAAATACCGCTGCCAACTCTCCGCCCTCTTCCAGGTTTCCCCTGTTAAAGTGTTGCATTTAAACTGTCCATGCAGCACGGAGGGCATGCGTGTCCGCCCCGTCTGCTGGTTCCCAGGGGCGTTTTTCACTTCGTTTCGGTGAGAAAATCGCCTGTTGTTCCAGCAGTGAACACGCCATGCGTCTTTGGGAGGGCTATTCCCACTTGTTTCATGCAGGATTAGTGGGTTGTGGTTTTTTTTTTTTTTTTTTTTTGGGGGGGGGGGGCTGCTGCGGTCGATTACTATTTATTATCCCGTGTTTCTTTTTGAATCACTAGTGACACAACTTTCAAGCGTGAATAATTATTATTTACAGTCGTGGAAAAGAGGTGCCGGAGCCGTCGTCCAAATGCGCCCCGGTTATGGTATTGGAAACCCCCATTTCCGTAGGCGTACAGGTACATATATGAAGCGTGCAAGGAGCTGAAGCCGAGCAGGAGGCACAAACAACGTGTAAGGACACCATGGAGAGCCACAGGGGTATAAGCAGTTTTTCTGGTGCTCGCGGGGCGCCCACTTCCCTCCTGCTCGTCTCGCCGGCGCCCGGTGGGGTCACGCAGCGGCGCAGCCGCTTTAACCTCTGGCTTTTTCTCACGCAGTCATTCGAGGCTTGGTCATCTTCCTTCATTTCGCCGGCTTGTCGCCGGAGGCCACCTACAATTTCAGCCTCTGTAACCACGAAGAGATACGGAAGGACTTCCTAAACGTTTTGGTCGCACACATGTCCTTAAGCGAGGTTGGTGGTTTCTCTGGTGGCATCAGCGGGGATCTGCTCTGCCTCCACGATTTAATCCTTCACTGCTGGCCGCCACTTTCCGAAAAGGCCGATTAGCAAGCCGGGAGCTGCGTAGCTTAGTACCCTGGTGCATGCGGACAGGACGGGGATAGTAACTCCTGCTGTCCTCCGGCGACCTTCCCAAACTGTGAGCCGAAGCCGCAAGTTGCCGGGACGGAGCGCGTGGGTCGGGGGCGTCTCCCTCTCCCGCCGACCTCCCCGACCCCCCCGCCCCGTCCGGAGCGCTGCCGCCTTCACCACCCCCTCCAGCCGCTCGCACGGGCCGCAGGGGCCGCCGCCGAGGACGCTCCCCCGTCGCAAGGTGATGCGCGGCTGCACCCTGGGCTCGGCGCGCGCGCCAGCCGCGCAGACGCCGCGCAAACGCACGCAGAGGTCCAGGACGGAGCGCCCTGCCCAGCCCGCCGCCGACCCCCCGCTCTACGCGGCCGCTCAGCGCCCGGGTGCGCGGTGACGGGCGGCCCCTCTCGCTGTGTCTCCCCCGGCAGGAGCAGGACGATCACGGGTGCGAGGAGGAGTCGCCGGCGACGGCCGCGGGTCTGCAGCAGTCCGAGGTTCGCCCGGGTGGCCTCCCCCCCGCGACGGTGGCTAGGTGGCCTTCCCTTCCGTGCGGGGAAAAGAGCTGACGCGAGGAGCAACGCGGGGGCTGAGGGAGGGAAGGAGCGAAGGAAGCGGGAACGGGGTGGAGGAAGAGAGGAGAGGGGAAATGGAAAAGGGTGGAAACTGAAGGGGGAAGAAATAGGGAAAAAGGGGGGGCGGAATCTGAGAAAAGGTGAAAACGGGAAAAGGGGGAATGGGAAAAACGGCAGGGAGACGGGAGAAATGGGGGAGAAGGGGAAAAGGGTAAACAGAAAGTAGTAAAAAAGAGGGAAGAGAGGAAAGTGGGGAAGAAGAGAGACGGGGAAGTGTAAAAAGGGAGAGAACGGGAGAACGGGAGGAAAGAGAATGACTAGGAGGGGGAAATGAGAAAAGGAGGGAAAATTAGAAAATCAAAAGGGGTGGCGTGAGGAAAATGAGAAAAAAAAAGAGGGAAAGAAGAGAATGCAAGAAGGGCTCTGTGGCGAGGGCTCTGCGCGGGGAGCGTCTGTTCCTTTCCTTCGCGGCGGGGCCAGACGATCCCGGTCCGACGGGGCCGAGGGGTCCCGGTCCGTCGGGCCGGGGATTCCAGCCCGAGGGTCACTGAGCGCCATTCGCCGCAGGGCTGGTGGCGGAGGCAGCGGGCGGGCCGGCTCCTGGAGTGCGTCCTCGACGGGACGCGGGGCTGCGGCGGGACGCGGCGCGACGCGCTCTGGCGCGACACCCTGAGAGCCTTGCGGGAGCGCTGCAGCGGCTACGTCCCCCCCGAGGTGCGAGCGCGGGCACCCGCATCCCTCCTCCGCGGGCACCCGCATCCTCTGCATGCACCTGCAACCTTGGCGAGCACCCGCACCCCTCCGCGCGCACCCGCATCTCTCAGCGGGGACCCACAGCCCTCCGCGTGCACCCGCACTCCTCCTCGTGCACCCGCAGCACCTCCGCGCGCACCCGACCCCCTCCGCGGGGACTCCTACTCCTCCGCGGAGAAGTGCGGGGAGGAGGGAGGTGCTGGAGGCGCGGGGAGATGCGGATGGGCCTGGAGGGGCGCAGGGGGCTGCAGGGAGGTGCGGAGACGCTGATAACTGCGCGCCCGCAGGACTGGCAGGATGGCGAGTTCCGACGGGGCAGCGCGAGGGGCGGCGGCGCCAGGCTGTGCGACGACGGCAAAATCCAGGAGCTCAAGGCCATGTGGAGGAGCTACTTGAACCTAGCATAGCGATTCCGTGGGGTCTTGTGCTTTGTGTTTTTGTTGTTGTTGTTTGTCTGTCTGTTTGTTTGCTTGTTTGTGTTTTCCACTGGACTTTATGAAATATTTATTGCCAACTATGCAATCATTGTAATAGACCTTCTTGTGAATCATCTACCTTTTTAATTTATTAAAGAAGAAAAAGAGAAAACAAACCTTCTCGAGTACACACGGTTTGCACAAGCGCCTAAACACCTCCAGGCCGCACTGCAGGGGTGCGTTAATTAAAAGCCACTTCGTGAAACAGTTGGCAGCTTTGAATGTGTTGGGTGAAGTTGGGAAGAGGAGTGCTGGCCGGCGTGGGCAGGAGAGGGCCCAGCGGGAGTGAAAGTAGGGAAATTGAGAGGAAAATAAGAGAGTTAAAGGAGAGGGGGAGAAGAAATAAAAAATAAGGGGGCAGGAGGGGGAAGGAAATGGAAAGATAAAAATAAAATAAAATAGGGGAAAGGAGCATGGAGGGAAAGGGGAAAAAAGTAAAAACGGGGAAAAGAAGAAACGGGGAAAGAGAAAAGGGGAAAGGGAAAGCGAAAAAAAGAGAGGGAAAAATAAAAAAGAAAATGAGGGAAAGAAAAATAGAAAAAGAGAAAAAAAGGAGGAAAGGGGCAAAAAAAAGAAAGAAAATAAAAAGGGGGGAAGGAGGAGTTAAATTAAAAAAAAAAAAAAAAAAAAAAAAAAAAAAAAGGAGGGGAAGGTCAGAAAAAGGAGACCGGGGGGCGCCCTAGCGGGGCGAGGCTGCAGCCGGCGGGGACTTGGCGCCTGCCCCGCCGTGTCCCCGCGGCCGGTGGCAACGAGAGAGCGGCCAGGGCAGGACCCGACGGCGCCCGGGGCGGCGGAACCTTGAGCGCTGCCCGCGCGATCCGGGGGGAAGGCTAAGGCGTTCCGAGGGCGGGGAGCGCAGTCGCGGCCGGCTTCCGCGGCGCGGCGGAAGCGGCGGGCGGCAGCATGGCGCGGCAGGGCGGCGGGCTCTTCGCGGGCTTCCGCGCGCTCGGCCGCTACTCGGGGCCCGTCGCGCACGTGCTGCGCTACCACGGCCGCCACCGGTGCTTCTACGTGGCCGCGGCGGCCGGCGCCAGCGTGCACACGTACAACGTGAGTGCGGCGGCCGCGCTGGGCGCTGCTGCGGCCCGGGGCGCGCGCTGTGCTCGCTGCGGCCGCCGTTGGCTGAGTGCTGTGTCTGGGCAGGATCCCCGAGTTTCTGTTGGAAGTAGTTTCGGAGCCACAAACAAGGAAAAACGCATTTTCATCTCATTAATCTTCTTTTTTTTTTCTGTCTTCTTAGGTGAACAAGCTTGGTATTGTTGCCGTGAGTAAGTATACGCAGCTCGTTCGAACTCTTTTTGTTTGTTTGTTTGTTCAGGTTAAAAATATGTGTAGGCAACCTTGAATTCAAAAAACGAGAGTTGAATTGTCTATATAAATACATACCCTGAAGTATGTGGAAAAGAGCCTTAGAATGAAATATGAGGATTGGTAATGCCAGTTTGGAAGTAAGGTTGTATTTTATGACCGTAACTTAGTTCTCTTAGCGGTATACTTTGTGGGCTTTTTCCCATCTTACAAAAAAAAAAAAAAAAAAAGGTTTTAGGAAGGGGTGGTGAATAAAACAGTTAGTTCCAGATCTCTCTCTCTTTTTCTTTTTCTTTTTTTTTCTGTTGCACTTATTGGAAGCCTTTGTAATAAGAGGAAGGTTTGAGTCTCAGAAGGCTTTACAGGGGGTTAGAGATGGGCTGTGTTGCTGGACAGAGAACAGGATCTGCTGGCTGGATGTGGTGCCCTGCATGTTGCAGAGACGCCCGTGTCGCTCGGTTCTTCCCTGCCGCTGGGGCACGAGCCCCACGGTGCTGCCAGGCAGAGGCTCCAGGCAGCACCACCCACAGCCTTGGGAAGGCAGGAACGTCACGGAGTGCCAAGCTGCTCCGCTGGGGAGCAAGGGGCTGTGCTCGAAGCTGGAGCGGACCCGGAGCCCCCAGGACAGGCGAGGTGATCCCCGTTCCCGGCCTCCCGGGAGCGGTGTGGGCAGCAGGTCCAGGACTGTTGTGGCTCCCTGCCTGGCTGGCGCACCCAGCTGTCACCTCCTTCCTTGTGGGGAAGCTGGAGGGGATGAGGGCCGTACTGCACATGGCTGGAATAACTTGGCTTGTCTGGTCTTGTGAAGGCTAAGAGACAGCCTAAAACCAACCCATCTCTGCCCAAAGAGCAGTTACCAGGGTGTCAGAGGGGGCTTTGGGGATAGTGGCAGACAGTAACGAGAGACCACAACTGCAGGCTGCAGCTGCAGAAGGGAAACTGGGGAAAAGACTTTTCCCAGGAGAGAACTGCCATGCAGCAGAGGTGGGATCTGCCTTGTGTGGGACCTGGCTGAGTGCACCGTGGCAGCCACCCTCACTGACAGCAGGGACCATCCAGTTTCTGGGGCTGGTGGGATGCTGCGCAGGTGACATCCAGCCAGCGGTCTGCAAGGTGTACACTGCCTTCAAAAGTTGGATTTTACTTCTGTGTTCCACAAAATTCCTGCACAGATCTTGAAAAATAGATACTCTTGGTAGCTGAGCATCTGGAAGCTTAAGAATAGTCACTGTTACAGAACAGACACTAGATTTAGAAGTACTTAGTGAATGCTTAACTTATTGTTGTAGACAGATTAATAGAAGTTCTATTTTGACAATACAGTCATGAAAATGATGCATATTCCGTTAAATCTTAAGCCTTTTGAAGAATGAAGACACTGAAATGCAAAATCTCGGTTGAAAAAAAAATGATGTTCTTTTCTATGTGATGTTACGAGTTTAGTGATGATATGATTAGTGCTCTGAATTTTAATCTGGACTAGTCTGTAACTGTCTATCTTAAGCAGGCTTGCACAGCAGTTATGTGCAGTATCAGACTTGAGTACTGTGATTTTTTAGACATAAGTCCCTTCAGAGGTGTTATCAGAAGAACTCCTAACATGTATAAACAAATGAAATCTCTCAAAGTGCAGCTTTTCTTATTTTGTTTAATTCTTCCCCTTGAAGATGTATTGCAGTATAGGATTCGTTGTATCACATAATTCATGTTACAAAGCAATATCGAAATGCATCCTGTGTGATCGTGCAAGTTTGCAGGTGAATGACTTAAAGTTGCACAGATGATTCTTGGTCTGATACTTTTCAGACAACGTACAATCCCCAAGTACTGTGCTTTTTATTCGTGTACTTTCCTAGGTGTAGGAGTGTTCTTCCAGGTTTCGATCTCATGAAACCGTATCAGTGTCTCAGTGTGGTTTGGAGCTTGGATCTGTAAAATGCTCTTTTACTACTTGAGCTAGTTCAGTAGCTGATTGCAGGAGTGGATTTACTTTCTCAGTCAGTCACTGGGTGGGAGATTATATTTGTTCTTAAAGCAGTAAGTTTGCTGTCCTGAAAAAGAAACAGATGTGGCAGTGATTTCCCAGCTTGTGGAATGGCGTAATCTAACAGGCATTTGCTAATTCTCTGTTTATCATCTGTTTCAAATCCAGTAGGCTGTGGGGCGAAGTATTTGTCTTTAGAAGTGTTATTTTGTAAAGTTTAGGAAATTAATATTTGCCTTTACTTACAGTGTAAGTTAAGTATTTTATTATTAAGTGTTTCTCAGAAGAAGATCCACATTCTGTTTTATCAATGTGTTTTTCTAAAATGTACACATTTCTTCTTTCAACAAAACAGCTTTTTTAGTTGATTACTGTGCTAGAAAAATACACTGATAGGCTTACTCTTTGACTGTGAACTGGAAATGTTTTTAACCTCACTGTCTTTTCATTAACAGGTAATGCTTTGCCACAAGACATTACATGTTTGGCCGCAGATCGGATGTTGGTTTTTGCTTCATATGAGAATGTTTTCCATGCTCTTGCCAGGAACAAAGAGGTTTATATCGTTTTGAGCTTGTTGCTTGGTGTAATATGAAACAGATGAGTAGTTTGTAGTTGTTTTCTAGGCAATCTTCCACACTTAAGTTTCCATGGATGTTTTATACACTAAATTTTAGGAAAAAATAAACAAACAACAACAACAGCTTCTGCAGAAAGACCAATACAAACTTAAAATAGGAAAATGTAAGGACAAATTCTGTAATGTCTGACCTGTGTTTTTATGTATTAATCAAAGTAACTTGCAAACACCTTTTAATAACAAAGAAAACATATTTTTTTCTTTGAAAGATTTGTCATCTTTCCCTGTATTTCACTTAAATTTATTTTTAAGGGTGTATTGGCAGCCGTTGATCGGTAGGATAACATGGTATGCCATCTGAACAGATTATATTGAAAAAATGTCTATTTGAAATTCTAGGTAGTTCATACCTATGAAGGTCACAAGGGAAGGATACACCTTCTACTGCCTTTTGGTGACCATGTCATCTCTGTGGATACTGCTAATGTTCTTATTGTTTGGGATGTACAATCAGAAGGTGAGACATTTTATTGTTACAAGTCTAATGTCATGTGTTGTAAAACAATAAGTAATTTAAGAAGGGTTCCTTAGTGTGCATATTAGAGATTAGTTTACTCTAAAAGAAGACTTAAACAATGTTACTTAAACAGTAATTTGAATTTGTAATGCCGCAATAATTTTTCATGCATGAGTTCTGCACTGCGTGTAAAGCCACAGTGAAGATCCAGATGGGCCTACAGAAGTCTGCTGCTACAGAAATTATGTATTAAAACTCCTTTTCCTGGTAAAAAGTGTGTTACAGCAGTTTTGGCATCATCCCTAAAATCCTGTAATTCTTTGATTGTTATTAGTCTGGGTAAAATTAAGTTCCTATGAATAATGTTTGTCGTGTCAGCATCTTCTCATGCCATTGGAAAGTGTCTTATGGGATCTTGTATTGGTAGCCTGAGTCTTCTTTAGAAAGCATTCTCAGACCGTCATTTTCTGCATGCTGGCTCCACATGTGGCTGCAAACTGGCATTAGTGATTGGAAGTTGCTACTGCAGGCAAATGGTATGCTGATCAGATGAGGTGTTTTGCTCAGGCAGGAACAGGAATCTTTCAGAAAAATAAATCACTACAGTTTTGACAGCATTGTTGTAATCAGTAGGTTTATAGGGGAAAAATATACCTTCAGGCAAACAGATGTTATAATGCAAACACATTTGGCCTGTCCTGCTATATGTTAGCTAATCCTTTCATGTAAGTAACCCCAGTTATGGGATTCATACAAAGTAAACATCAGTTCTGCCTTTTGCACTTGCCAAGGGATCATGAGCCTGCAGATTTGTAGAGGTGGCCAAGACTAACGTTATTTGTAACTTTTTTGCAGAGGAATATCTTCGACTGGATTTTGATAAGGCTGTTTTTGCAGTTTCTGCAATCCTGCATCCAAGCACCTATTTGAATAAAATTCTCCTTGGTAGTGAACAAGGGAGCTTGCAGCTGTGGAATATAAGATCCAAGTAAGGTTCTTAATAACTCAGATATACTTTGTACTCCAAGTAGTTTTGTTTGCAGCAGCTGGTATTTTTACGCATGGTAATTTTCAAATGTGGAATCTTTTACTGAATCCTTTGGCAGAAGTTTTCAGTTGGTCCGTCTCCAGAACACAAGAATGCTGCTGCACCCTTAATGCTGATCTCTTTCAAGTTGTGTGTTGTTTTTCCTCTTTCTTCTGTCAGGGAACGTGCAGGAATTTTTTTATTATGTTATCTTTTTTTTTACTATTTCTTGGAATCACTTAGCTTTCCCATGAAAATAATTAAAATGATACTAAGTGCATGTTCAGGCCTTCTGATTCTCTTTTCCAAGTTTGATTTTATGGTTGGTGCTGGTCCAAGGAAGTGGCAGCAGGTAACGTGGAGGCAGTTAGTATCTGATACTTAGAGTTTGTTGAGAAGTGTGTTGGTATGCGGTTGTCTCTGAGCATATCCTAGTAAAGCAGAGTCTGTAATGACAGTATTTCGTGCTTACTGCCATCTGCTGTTTTTTAACTCCTAAAAGTTGGGGGAAATTCGCTATTGCTGTATATAAATATACATAATGCAAATATGCGTTGGTACAGATTGCATAGTTAAGTGTATTATTCTCTTAACTGCTGTTAAGAGTTATTCTCTTAACTTTCAGTGATGCCACGGACTTTTTTTGTTGTATATTTAATATATCGGGTGCACTGTATACATACAGAAAGTAAGAATGACGTAGTGTAAAATACAAACGCAGAAGAAGTATATGCCTGTACTTACCCTACCCTTGTTTCAATCTTGAATGCCTGCCACAGCATCTCAGATGCAGTACTTCAGAGACATTAGGTAATCTTCCTTCGGTGGCTTAGGTTTTTCCTTAAGAAGAACTTAGGACATTGTTGCTACCCCCTTGTTACGTAATTTCTCCAGTGTCTTTCCTCTGCGTGGTATCACAGATAGATGTGAGAACAATCTGCCAAGAAAAAAAAATAGGAAAAGAAACAAACAAACAAAGACAGAATGGGGGAAAGGGTTGATAACCTGTGGCGAGAAAGGAAAGTGAGAGGAGGGAGCAGATTGTTATTGTCAGTCTTGTAAGAATAGCAACTTATATCTGTGGCTGATGGAATTTTTTTTTAATTGCATCTGTTCTTGAATACCATTTTCTTATTTACACCCTTCATTAGCATCTGAAGTACTGTGTGACTACTTTGATGACTTTGTGACCATTCTTGCATTACATTTTGGCTGTTAACACCTTTTTGAAGAAGAAAGAAGAAAGAGTATACTTCAAAGACAATTAGTGTCTTTGTGCAGTGAAGTTACTCTGCAAATAAGGAACTTATTAGTTGAACCACCTTGTTGTGTGGACAGTGAAAGTTCTGAAGAGGTCTGCTTAGAGTAGAAATGCATAGGGAGCAACTGGCTTGGAATGAGTTTTTCTCCCTGTTTAAATTATGTAGCTATGTAAACTTTATTAATTTTGAAGTATTAATGCATGATACTAACTTCTTTTTTCTTTTTTTTTTTCTTTTAATTTCCCCCCCTCCAGTAAACTCCTATACTCATTTGCAGGATGGGGCTTAGGAGTCACGACTCTTCAACAAGTTAGTAATTTTTTAGTATCTTAACTATCTTATGTAACTGGTTGAGAATAGCAGGGAAAATATTCTTGTTTAACCGTATAGCCATAAAGTTTATATTCTTTTAAGTCATGTTAATAAGCCTCCCTAGATTTTCACACATTGAAAAGATAAGACTTGAAAGGCTTGAGGCCTTTGCCCTAGTCCTGTCAGTTCTATCATACTTTGCATCTTAGCCATGTGCTATTTGTTACTTCTGTAATCTCTATTTGCTGAGTGACGTAATGATTTCACAGAAACAATCTATTTGCAAGATGCAGATCTTATGATGTGTGACATTTGTTACACTGATTGTTTGTTGCTGTTTAAAATTATTTTTCCTTGGACATTTAGAAAATGTAGGTTTGATGATATAAGAAGAGATTTTATTATTGTGTTTAGTTTTATTAAAATATTGATAATAAAAAATGAAAACTAACTGGTAGCATTTCAGACATTGGTGACAGCTCATAATGGTCTGCAGTTGTCCTTGATAAAACTTGTAGATGTGAATGTGTGAGACAGGGGTGTATAATGGTCCGCCAGAAATACTGGTGGACTGTTTTTCTGGGAAGTTCAGTCTTCTGAAAAACAGAATAGTTTTATTCTGTGAAGAGTAAATGCAACTTTTTGCGTGTCTCTGTTTTTTTGTTTAGATTTATCAAATGGTAAAATGTAGATGGCTTGCAAGGAACCTTATTTGATTATTCTGAACAAATTGTGTTCAACTTGTCCCTAGACTTAGATGTGTTGCCTTGTACCTACCAGTTTGCTAGTGTAGCTTCTTGTTCTTCTCTTTAGCTACCATGTAATGTTTCTTGCAGGCCCCAGCAGTGGATGTTGTTGCAGTGGGTCTGGTATCTGGTCACATCATTGTACATAATATTAAGTTCGATGAAACTCTGATGAAATTTCAGCAAGACTGGGGTCCCATCACAGCAATATCTTTTCGGACAGGTAAATCTTTGCACTTTCAGTGAAAATACTTACGTAATTAAAATACAGTAATGCTTTCGTAAAAGCATTTCAGACCCAAAGTTTGGGGGCAGTGTTGAGAGTTTTAGTTGTCAAAGGCTATAAATAATCTAGAAAAGTTGCCAAAAAGTTAGAGAGCTTGTGCATCTTTACCATGCTTGTTGTTTTATAGTGTTTTCTTGTGTGCACACTCGCAGTGCACAGGAATCATGAGGCATGGTGTTTCTTTTTCACATTGAAGTGAGTCAGTTAGTATTTATAGCATGCCAAGGGCTGTCACCACAGGAGTTAGTACAATCAGTACCCTCTGTGTTTGTACCAGGCTTACTTTTCAGCAGTGTCTTCCCAGTTAAAACAAGTCAGAATATTGATATATTCTGGTTTCTTTTATGTAGATGGATTATTCCTGAATGGGTGTTACTGAGGATTAGTGAATATACATGTGTGTGTATATATATATATATATATAAATATATATATATACACACACACACACATACACACACATATATATATACATATATATGATCCTATTCTACAGCATTGTGATCCTGAATCTCATTTCTCATTAGTTAAGACTAACTTTAATATCTTAACAGAATATAGATTCTCCCTCCAATCTGTTTGTCTCTCTTCTTGTCTTTACTTTTGTGAAATATAATATAACAATGATTGGTCCAAAGAATCATTTTAGTTGTTTTGAATTCATGTACTCATTTCAGGCTTTAAGTAAATTACTATCTATTAAAACTAAAATGAGCTATTGACCAATTTCACAGCACTACAGAAGAAAGCGGCCCTGAGGCTGTCTATTTTAGATGTCCATGGTGTATATAATCATAAATTGGAAGCTGGCCTTTTCTTTTCTTACATCTAAAGCAATTTGTCAGTTACCTAGGAAATGGACAACTGTTTAACCTTGACATAATGTCTCACTTACCTGAGTGTTTGTAGTACATTTATGGAAGCTATTATGACATGTTAATCTCCTTAATATTAGATGAAATAGAAAAGTAGAGCAAAAATTAGAAAGCCTGTGAAATGTGAATTTTAATTATTAATTCAATAAATGTGATCAGTTTTAGAATTTTTTGCCAGATGTTGAGCCACAAACCTAACAGGATTAAAAATAGAGAGAGTTAGCTTCTAAAGTGGTGTTAAAGTAGCTGTTATATTCTGAAACATGAAGACTTATACATTTTGGGGAAAAAGAAGCAGAATAGAGATTTTTCTAAAAATGTTGTAGCAAAATTTTAAGTCTTATCTATTGTATCAGAATGCTGCAGTTCAGCATACCTGGTGTCATCTGTTACGAAGATTCCTGTTTTTATTGTCGGTTACCTTTATTTCTTTTCTGTTTGAAAGATTGGAATATTTTGCTAAAGCATATTTTTAGAGTTAGCTTGAGAATTTTTTTCTTCTTCACATTTGTGATGTATATCACTTTCTTGCATTGGTTTTAGCCTAAGAGAAATAAATATGGTTGTATTGAAAGTCGAGAAACGAGCATTGTTTTATTTTGTGAGTAGATGGACACCCAGTAATGGCAGCTGGTAGCCCTGTTGGACACATTGCCCTATGGGACCTAGAGGAGAAGAAAATAATTAGTCAGATGCGAAATGCCCATTCCACAGCAGTAGCTGGTATGTCGTTTGTCCCCGGGGAGCCGCTTCTTATTACTAATGGTGCTGATAATGCCATAAGGGTAAGTTGTTGCTGCCTGCTTTTTAATTTTCTTTTTCCCTCCCATAGTCATCCAAAGTGTGAGTATTTAGTTTAGGTTGAAGCAGTCATTTTTAAAATGAAACAAGACTTAAGATAGCTGAACGTACTCTCTCTCCGTTTCTGTTGATTTGTAGTGAAGTGAATGAAGGGTCTGCTGCTGCGATGAGAACATGGTAGCCTTGAAGAACTAAGTTCTGGATCCACTCTTCTGGAACAGCAATTTATAGCCTAGTTCACTAACCCAAATCTTCATCTAGTTAGATTTTGTTAGTGTTTAGGGCTATAAAGTGTTGTGTCTGAGAAATACCGCTTGTGTCATGGGTTCTCTGATGCCAGTAACCTCAGGTAAAGGGGCAGAATGAATACCTGGGGAAAATCAAGTGCTCTGGCACCTATGAAGATTTAGGATCAAGAGTAACAGCCCACGTGTGGATTTTTTGCTGGCTGCTAGTTTACCATGCTGCGAAGAGCTGTTGTTATTGTCACGGTGGTGTTTAGGAGTTTCATTTTTCTTCATTGTCTGGGTCCAGGTGTGGATTTTTGATGGACCTGGTGGAACTGGTCGTCTGCTGAGGAGCCGAATGGGACATAGTGCACCTCCAACAAAAATCAGATACCATGGGCAAAATGGAGAGCAAATTCTTAGTGCAGGTATGAATTCTTGTTAATGTTCTTCAGCTGATCTTCTACTAGGATGGTGAAACGTGCAGAAGTCAATGTTTTTGTTTTGTTCATGTAGTAATTTATACTTCATGTATTACAGATTACGTGTTTTTGTGAAACACAGGAAGTAATTAATCTAGCTAGTGTCATTATTGTTGTAGCAAACTCCTTCACAGTTGCCCTTTGTTACCCTAAGGAATGCACCTTTTGTTTCAGACCAAAAAATGGTTACAAACTGACAGGCTTAGGAGTTGCTTTTGCTGTACATACTCATTTTATCTGCTTTATTTTAAAGCAGACAATAGAGAATTGAAGTGTTTTAGGAGAAGAAGAATATGAGAAAGAGATGTCACTATTATCTCTGTGGGGCAAAATAGAGGGAATGGGATATAGGCCATAGAAATCTAGGCTTCATTAGTTTCATAGTTTATAGTGTATCTGCATTTATCCTTGGAACAGAATTTTTATTAAATATTTATTGTAATTTTGTGGTTTCTGAGTACTTATGTTTCTTGTTTGGTAAGATTGTGCATAATATAAAGGTGTTTGTTTTATGCCCTTCTCTGATATTTCATCAGGTCAAGATGGAACATTACAGTCATTTTCAACAGTGCATGAAAGATTCAATAAAAGTTTAGGACGTGGTAAGTATGTTGGTGAAAGTACAAATAGTTGTGACAGAACTTGAGGAAATACTTATGTAGAAAGGTGCTAAAATATTGGGCCTTATTTTCATTAAAACTGTTGCATGAGAGCTCTGCACCTCAGTTGCTCAATAAATGTAATTGTTTCTGATGTGTAAAGTACACTCTGATATGCTTGCCTTGTTAAAATATCTAAGCAAGCTAATTTCTCTAGCCCAAGAAGTTAGTTTACTTTGAGAGTAAACTCGAGTGACTAGAGAAACTAGTTAGTTATTCTAACTGATGTGTTAGTTTACTTCGGGAGAAGCTGAGTGTGGTTTTTATATTAAGAGGGTGTAAAACAGTAGGTGACATTTTATTTCATTTTACATACTTGACTCTTTTTCTGTATGCTCTTCTACTGAATTAGCTAAATTAACACAACTAGGGCATTTTTCTTGTCTCCAGTACCTTGGATTTAATCACAAAGCTTAATTAAAAAAATATGTTCCAAGCACTGCCATTGTTATGGGGCATTTTCTTACCCAGTTCAGACAAACTGAACAGAATAACTTCTGTTTTTAGATATCTATATATATGGAAATCTAGGTATTTCAGCAGATTCAAGAAGACAGGTGTAGTTTACTTCATCTTTTACATACTTTGGACATTGAATTTCGAAGTCCTGAGTTTTTGATAATAAAAGGTGTGTGTTAATATATTGCTTTATGTAGTCATGCCTGCATGACCATCTTTTTATTTCTGATGGTGGCATCTCTGCTTCAGGATGTCAGCACCAGATCCTGGAAGAAAAGTTAGCTATGTGACAGGAACTCTTATTTATGCTCTTAACTCCTCAAACCCTTGGAAATAACAGTATTATTTCACTGTAGAGATAAATATTTTCCATTGATGGATCATCCTGGACTTAAGATCTGTTACACAGAAGCTTGTCAATTAAGCTAAAATAGTAATCGATTTCCTTTTCTTTCTTATTCATGGATTTGTCACATATTCTACTAGAGAGATGTTTGGATAGTTCCCATAAAACAAGGGGATGTTTAGATAGTGAAGATGACAGATTGTGTTTCAGGAATGAGTATATATTAGCCATTGACTTAGTATGACAAATGCAAATATTTTCCTTTTTTTAAAAATTCTGTTTAAAAAAAGAGAAAAAAGACAAATCCATGACACTAACACAATCCACTTGCTCTTTACATTACTGATAATTTTCAGAAACTTAAATCACATTATGGGGAAGCTATAATTTATTATTTGGAAATTTCTGTAAGTTTATTTGAATGTATTATTATAACCTGAAGCTTGTGTTAAAAGCACCTGTAAAGAGACCATGAGGACTGAGTAGTGAAAAGCTTAGTTTCAGTTAGTTAATGAGTCTGTTACATAGAATAATAGTTTCAAAATATATGTCAGTTTCAAAAAAAAATAGGCCAGAGTTTTCTAAGTTTTATAGAAACTTTGTTTAGCGAATTGACCATTTTAAAGCAATACTCATTGTTTTGTTTTTTACTTTTTATTTTAAGGTTCAATTAATAAAAAGAAATCAAAAAGGAAAGGTCTTAAGAATGATACAATGGCACTTCCACCCATTACAGCCTTTGCTTCAGGTAAGCAATCTTATGGCAGAGCTCATCATGTTTTCATTACTATCTCTTCAAAAAAATGATGGGTTGAAAGTCTGCATTGTACTGATGAGATGACTGGGATTCTGTGACCCTTCGAGAGCTGTGGAGTGTCCGTTTAAAATGACATTTTACATAACAAATTCTTTTCTTACAAAAAAGCTTATAATATATATATATATATATTTACATTTCCAGTAAGAACATTTCACTTCACATTCCTTTAAATTCAACCAGCTTTTGGCTGAAAAAACTACAATATGGGAATGAGAGTGTTCTATCATACATTTTGTTCCAGGCTGGAGGATCAGCAATAAGGTGTTGAAGATCTTAAGTTGCTGAGGAAAGTTAGTTATAGAGGATGACTGATTCCTAAATACTGCTAATTTAAGTGTAAATATGTTTTTCAAACCACATTGACTCAAGTATACATAGATATCAAATGTATCGTCATGTACCAGAGAAGTATTATTTGGTTTTCTTTGGAATTTCAGTTGCAGCAGCAACTGGAATTGTATTAGTGTTTGCCAGGTATGCTTTTTTTTTTTAATGTTAGCTCCTTGACTCTGTCCAAAATAAATCATCGATGTAAATTGTTTGAGTAAGGTTGTTCAAAAATGCTGCTACTTTCATGTAAGAGAAGTTTATTTCCCTTCGGAATTACTGTTTCTAAAGTGAATATATGTTGCACTGCAGAAATAGCACATCAGAATGACTGGGATGGTATCATTGCCTGCCATCAAGGGTATATAACCTGTACAACGTGGAACTATCAGAGATGTTCTATGGGAGCTCATAAACTGATGCCGGAGGAATTTAGCAATTATAAGCCTCTTGATATATATGCAACAGTAAGTTTTTTTTCATGCCAGTGTTTCTTCAGAATTACAGTGTATGTCATTTTGGTTTGTTGTATAGAAACAGAATTTAGATGTAGAAAGTACGTTCTAGAGATGTTTTATTTAGTTGCTTTGCAGTTTTTTCTTCAAGTTTCAAGAGTGTCCTACTTACTTTTTTGTAATGTGAATGGTTTTAAGAAAAATGCTGAATGTGCAAGTGAACTGCAAGTTCTCTTTTATGATTCGGTCACTTAGTATTCCATGTTTACATTTAATTTTTTTTAATGGTGTCAAAATGATTATATGCCTCCAATGGCAAACTCTCATACTTGCTCATGTGGGCAAATTGCTGCTTTGTTTTTTAATAGGAAAAGTGTATTTTCAAATTCCCTTTAAAATGTCTTGCAAGCTAAGCACACAGTGAAGTCAAGCACTCTCTTAAAAGAGGTTTAAATGTTTGCTGTAACTTAAGAGCTTGCAACACAAGTATTTACTGTGCCACAGCTGTTATGCTATGAGTTATTATTTTATTTTGTGATAACTTCTTTTATCTTATGCTTAGCACTTTGGTAAATTCGTAAGTTCTCTTGCAAATATGTGGTTTCTCTTAACAGATTGTTCAGATTTTACATTTTCAAAAACACCTAGACCATCGTTTCTCTGTTTCTTAGAACTTAAGCTCTGTGTGAACTTGCAGTGTTATGGTGCCATTGGCAGTACTGGCACATAAGGGGAGTGGTAGCAGGCAATTTTAGCTTTTATCTTAGGGATTGAATTCATAGAACTCACAGTTTTAGGAATATAGGCTATTTAAGTTATAGGAGTTACATTATTACAGGAATTAAATGTTAGTAGTCCGGAATTTCATTACTTGCGAGCTTGTGTTGTCCCTTTTTTTGTTTGTTGCCAATTTCCTCATTTTAAAGTCTTCTTTCTCTGCTTTTCTTTTTTTTTTTTCAGAATGATAAACTGTTTATTTTGTGCTGCTTTGCTTTAAGAAGTTTAATAAGTTTTTTTTTAAAAAAAAAAAAAACAATTGTATTCTTTAGATGAATAGTTTGTATTTTAACATCTTTCCTAATGAGGAATATACTTTTAAGATTTTTTTCTTGTTTGTGTTTTTCTTCTCCAAAGGCAGTTGATATTACCACATGTGGAAACTTTGCTGTAATTGGGATGTCAACGGGGCAGGTAGATGTGTATAATATGCAGTCTGGCCTTCACAGAGGGTGTTACGGCAAGGAAAGAGGTAAGGATATCACCTTTTATTAGAACAGCAACCAAGTAGTAGTCCAGTAATCCAGTTATTTGCAACAATTAAATAACAGTGTATGCAAACAGAGCTCTTGAACATAAGTGATGGTGTTCATGCTTTCTCTCCAAATAATTATGTGAGTGTGTATTTTATGTCATGTATCCTCATGTGCTATGTTTGTTGCTGCTTTGTAAGTCTTGCATGCTGTGAACTTGCAAGCAGCGTGCTTTGTGGATTTGGTTTCTCTGCTCATAAATTAACTGAGCTTGAATCTTACAAGTTTATTAGGTGGTTTTGTAATTTTTGTCATATTCTTTACTGCTCATGTAATAAACTACGCTTATGGAACAGTATGTTTGAATTCTGAAATACAAATCCTTTTGCCTTTAGCACATGAAGGGGCTGTTAGAGGGGTGGCAGTAGATGGATTAAACCAACTGACAATCACAGCTGGAAAAGAAGGATTAGTTAAATTTTGGAAATTCAAAACTAAAGACCTGGTTCACTCCACTGATCTTTCTTCTTCTCCAAGTGGAATTCTGCTTCATAGAGATAGGTAAGAAACTAAAGCTTTGGTTATGTGTTTTGTTTTGCTGTAATCGTCTAAGCTGAGTTCAGCAATCAAAGATACCTAAAGATACTAACATCTAGTTCAGCAACCAAAGATACCTAAAGATACTAACATAGCTTAGACTTCTGATGCTTCAAAGTACAGCTGTCTTATTAGGTTGATAAAATTTCTTGTAAAAGTAGTAGACAGTTGCACTTCAATCCTGTTTCTCTGAGATTATCTCAGGATAAAAGTCTTTGAGCAAGGTTAGGACGTTTTCCTTTGTCTTTGAATGCTCTTTGTCAAATGTGCTATTGGTTTTGGCAGCGGTATTCTGGGAATTGCCTCTGATGACTTCAGTATTAGTATTTTGGATATAGAAACCAGGAAGATTGTCAGGAGATTCTCAGGACACCATGGACAAATTAACGACATGGTAATTGTTAACTTTTCACAATAGAAAGTGATGTATACAAATACTTAATTATTTTTAAAGAAGATAAAATTGCGTAGATATACTATTTCACTAAGTATTGTGTTCAGCTATGAACAATAAAAGTACTATGTCAACTCTGTTGCAGCAGCGATTTGTCAGTTTGCAACTTAAGATGTACGGTACTGAAAAGATAACGTTTTTAGCATGATTTGGGATTTTATTAAAATTTTACAACAAACTATAATTTTAGGTTTAACACAAAAACCTAAGTATTAGGAAAACTTAAAGTCACACTGAGGTGTAAAGTTGTGCAGCAGTCTTAAAACTGTTTATGTAGATAAAACATGTCAGTTAAATACAAGAAGGAAGCACTTCTGAAGTTGTGTAACACACTTGTGATTTCTTTACATCTTGTTAAATAACACTTTGCAGTGGTCATTGACATACTCTATTTACTTAATACTCTGATTTATAGTTTCTGACTTAGATTTAAGTACTAGGAAATTAGTATTTTGGGGATTCGGGTTTTTTTTTATTGTTTTTCAGTTTTATGTTTCATGCTTTAATCATAAATGCATACACTAGGCCTAAAATGTGTACCCTAGAACCGTATGTAATCTTTGTTAGAATATGCAGACTTATTCTGGAATAGCTTGTGTTTTTTGACTTTTTTTGTCTAATAGTAAAATATTGTTAGGTTTCTTTTTATGGCCATTCATTTTATCCTGATCTTAGAGAACAATTTATTCTTGGACCATGTAACACAAGACTTACTGTATTGACTTGCCAGTCTTGACTTTAAATTGAGTTTTTTTTTTTAATAGACATTCAGTCCTGATGGTCGTTGGCTAATAACCTCATCAATGGATTGTACCATAAAGACTTGGGACCTTCCTTCTGGATGGTGAGTCAATTTAAAAAGCTATTGCACAGAGCTCTTTTAATTCCCATTCTATGTGTTAAGTGGTGAAAAGCCCCTGGCTTTATCATCTGTCAAGAACTTGTAGTACACAAAATTTGAAGTAGGATGTAGCCGGTGTTGTGTGATGCTAGCAACAGGAGCTTTTTGCTGAAAATATGGAATCTTGGACAAGTGGTGTCCTGCAGGTCTGATGATGAAATATGGAGTAAAAGTGTGAATTCATTCTTAAGCAAGAAGCAGCACTGTAATATAAATGGCAAGAGGTCACTGAAAGAGGTATCTTGTGATAAATAGAAAATGTGCAAATAGAAAAATAGAAACCATCATCTCAATTGCTTTTGTATTAGGAACACAGTAGGGTTTTAGTTCAGTTATATTTTTAATTTGTGCTTGCTTGTAACTGCCAAAAATGATGCTTCCTGCTTCCTGGTGTACTATTTTTGCATGCTGTGACAGCTTTCATTTTACTACGAAGTGTGTGATGTATGTCATCTAGCACTTGACCTATATTTGCACGAGGCATGGCAGTAGTCTGAAATGGAACGGGATGAGAGGAGACTGTCATCCAGCCAGTCTGAATGGGGGGAGAGTTTACATTCCACTAGGTCTTCTTGGTATTTGTTAACATATTTTTCAGTTTCATTTGTTTCACTCTATTTTTATTTTGTTGTTCGAACAACCTAATCCTATGTTAAAGCAATTTCTGTAATGTGTATCCAACAGTATTATCAAACTCTTGCGAGCATACAAGAATTCACTTTTTAAAGCAAATGGAAATTTTTTTTTGAGGTTGAAATAACAGGATCAGGTGAAGATATATAGTGCATATCTGTTATGGAAGAAGTTTTATATGGTATATTTAAGGTTATTTAAAGAAGCTAAGTAGAAATCAAGTTTGTCCAAGAAATACTCGTGTTCATTTTCTAAGGAAGATGGGAACTCTAGGAAGTTAGCTCTAAAATAATGTTAAAAATCATTGTATTCTTTCATTTATATTTCGACTTGAGTTTTAGTGTTGTTTGAGTAAGAAAAGAATTTGGGTATTGGGTGTAGTGTTATAGTTCATACATATTAGACTTAATTTTTTATTATGGTGCATTCATATCAGGGTGCATGGTACAAACACACATAGTTGAAGAGAAATTTGGCATAATGGTTAGGAAATTTGTGTACATGGTTTGCTTCTGAGTTTCCATGTTTGCTTAAGTATATCTTCTAAATGCTAAAAATGTATTATTGAAAAAATGTCTTCTATATTCATACAAATGCACATCAGTGTGTTTGCAGCAAGAGAAATCTGTAATTCTTGTTCTTTAAGAAGACATCGCATAAACGTTCTTGAAATTATGTTATGAAAGTTTGTTTCAAACCCAAAGAAAGGAAAAGACAGCCAAAAGTTCCCGGCCAACATAACTTTTCTTTCCTGCCTTATTTGTGCCTATTGTAATGTAACGTTCAGTTGCACAATAGCAATTTTTTTCCTTCCAGCAGCACGCCTGTTCTGTGTGTGAGATGAACAGTACTAAGAAGAGGAAAAAGCAGTTGGTTCCATCTATTAGTTTATCTCCTTAGTGACCCTTTTTCCTCTGACTTAACAATTACAACATTTTCTTTTTCTCTTTTTCATTACTACCTGGATGATAATACTAAGTTCGCTAACAGTGAAAATAGTACTGGAATGTGCAGAAATGTAGCATTGCCAATTCACAGAGTAACTGATGCAGAGTATCTCAGATATTTAGCATTTCCTCGGCTGCTGACTGTGCGTGGCCAATGAGTTGAAAAGAAGTAGAGAATGATCATTTATTACGAAAAAGCAATGCAAGGATGGTGAAGATGAGTGAGGTTAAAAGAGAATGCTGGATACCTGTCTTTCTAAAGCCTTTCAGTTTATGCTTTGGATGAACGTCTTGAGACAGAGTTAAAAAGGAAAACCTTTTGCCATTCCTATAACCTGGTAGTGAAAACATACTTTATTTTCCAGCAGCCTCTTATTTTATCCTTTCCATGGTCCTATTTTTTAAGTCAGTGTAAACATGAACAACTTCAGTCTAGGCAGGGTTCATTTAGCAAGTATTGTACATTTTTGCATGAGAATCACAGGCATATGTCTCGTTGTTCTTCCATTAATTTTTTTTTAAATCTGTAATTCAAACCATGGTTTAAGATCAGTAAATAGGAAAAGTTGGTTTATTTCGACTTTTAATGTTGCATTTGTTCTTCATGGTTACTTTAGTGAACAATAGTTCTCACTTTATCAGTAAGATGGATTTACAAAAAACAACAACAGAAAACAAAACAAAACAGCCATCCTTCTGGTAAATTTTTTAGGCAGCATACCCTACATTAATGCATGTTCAGGCATTTATGGCTTTAGTGTTCATTTATTTTACACTGGAAGTGGTGAATTGTGTACCTATTACTTTACCTTTTAACTTTTAACTTGTAATTTACATCTGACAGCATTCATAAGGAATTTTTTAAATCTTTTTGATGCGTAAAGGTGGGACATTTAACTTCATTTGGCAAATCTTTGCAAGATTGCTGAGTGCCATTAAAATGGGAATATATTTTAACTGCTTTATGAAATTAACATTTTTCTCTGTAGTTTGAATGGAATAAATTGTTATTGTTCTGTCCTCCATAATTGTAGCACTAACTGCAGTTAGCCCTTCTCACTTTACTTTTGATTTTCGTCTGTAATTAAGACCAAACCATTCATACTTCGCCTTTTCTTTCCGCTGTTTCTGTTAATGACCTGGTCATCTAAATCAACTAGCTTGAAGATTAGAAGTAACTGAAATGTATGTGTAAGCAAGTGACAAGAAGTGCTAAGAATTGTAGATTAGAAGGAGGTCTCCTGTGGTGTGCATCACCCAGGGCTTTCAACAAAGACTGGAACTCAAAAGTGACTTACTCTGACTCGGTAGTCATAGACTTCAATATATTGTATGTTTTTATTTCTTAATTTGTCTTTTCTTTTCAGTAGTGAAAGGATTGATCAGGGAATGGTATATCATGCTGGAGATGCCAGCTTGATGTACACCAAGACAAACTCCTGCAGATAATCAGATTTTGTAGGGTACATTTCATTTTGCGCTTTAGGATCACACTTGGCGCCGAGTGCATATGAAATGTCTTGAGGGAGCTGACAAGTAATGGTAGAGAATTAACAGATGAGATCACAACAGCTTGGGGCTTGTTGGAAGTGTAAGATCTGTTGCCACTAAAGAGGTTAGTGCTGGGCCTGAATGTGGACAGGCGAGTCATTGTATTTTCCACACAACATCCATGCTAAGGAGGTAACCTGGATGTACCAGTTCTAGCTGATTTTAGAGAGTTCCAGAGAGGTTAGTGAGTAACTGATTGGCCAGTGCTATTCATTTGTTAAGTTTACATATGTAGTATTTGAACACTTTCAGTGTTTTGGTTGGATTCATTTTCTGTGTTGTGCTTTCTCTCCGTAGCCTCATAGATTGCTTTTTGGTAGACTCTGCAGCTGTGAGCATTACTATGTCACCTACAGGAGATTTTCTAGCTTCGGCACATGTGGATGAGCTTGGAATTTATTTGTGGTGAGTATACGTTTATTTCTATAGAGAATTTGTGAACTGCAGAGCAGTTCTTGTAGAGAACTCAATGGCAAATAAAGAATCATATAAAGTGTCGCCCTCTAGAGTTTTGTCTTCTCTCTTTCTAAATAAGACTGAGGTACCGTCTGCTGCTGAGATCTGCAAACCTTGAAATCTCTTATGATTAGGACTTTTTCTTATAATTAACTGAACCCTTTTTTTCCTAAGTGCTTCTCTCACTCTGAAGAATTCCTGTTATAACATTGCTGAAATATTTTTGTTTGACTCTACTAATAGTATTTTTGCCCTTCAGAATCTTTGTCACTAATATAGTATTACTTTCTGAAAGCTCCTCTTTTTGTCCTGCTGTACAATGTTATGTAAGACTTTTGCGTGTAATTTGGAAACTGCTCAAGATCAGCATAGATGAAAACAAAAATGCATTTTAGCTCAATCTACTGATATGGCTTTGAAACAAATGACTGATTAGGTTTCGGATGGAAGTAAGATGATTTGATTTAATTGGTCTGATTTTGTTCTTCGTAATAATAGATTTTTCAGTTTATGGTTATTGGCAGTGAACTTTTGTTAAGTTCAGGTTTTGTTCAGTTTTCAAACCTCTCTATGTTTAAGTAAAATGTGCTTCCTTGTCCGTAAGACAGATGGTTTTAGCTATCTCTGGTTAATATTGACAAACAGTCATTTGGCAACATGATTTGTGTGCATTCTCTTTACAGAAAACTTCCTAGTGGTTCCAACCTACAAGGAAGTTTTCCAAGAGTACCCTTCTGAAATTCTGTGAAAGAAGAATAAATCATTTTTATTTGAATAATGCATAGTATATATTGAGTATATAGCAAACTTTCTTGGTAGGCAATTTTGCCATTTCAAATAAGCAATAAATCTTACTTCATAGTGGCATAAATATTAAATTTTGACAGTAATGCTTGAGCATAATTTTCATGTTTTAGACTTTTAGAAAACGTATAATCACATTTCGTTTCTTGTTTGCCTTGCAGATAAGGAAATCTAATTTTGAATAGAACTTGGTGATTTGTCATAGTGTGGTAGTATCAGACTGCAGTAAAATCTTTTTCTACCTGAAAATTGCTTTTAAAACGTCCATCTTATTTTTCAGGTCAAATCGTTCTCTGTATTCGCTTGTCTCTTTACGGCCCCTTCCAGCAGATTATGAACCTGCTACAGTAATGCTTCCTGGAACGAGACCTGTGCAAGGTAACCTTCAGACTAAGAGTATTTTTGTACTGAAATTCTATTAGAAGACACACAGCTTTCTCCGTGAAAAATCAGTGGGGGAATTGTTTTTATTCCTCTTTCCTCTGACTTTTTTCCTGCTTGTATTCCATAGGAGGTTTGGTAGTGGGTATTGTCATTGTGGCAAGACAACTGGGTTCAGCCTGCCTTGCTTGAATTCTTGTTGGATTCCCGGTGGGAAAAAAAGGTCTAAATTGTATTTCTGAGACAATAGAAATAATTGTGCTTTTGAAAGCCTCTAGAGGGAGATCTTGTCTGCTCAAGTCTAGCAGCTCTAAGATAAGTGCCTAGTCAAGAAATTAATTAGCCATGACTGCTTCATTAAGCATATGTTTAATTCAGATCCCTGAATTAGGGAGAGAAGAGTTCATCCCAATACTTTGAATGGTCTAATCCTGTAAGCAGTGCCTGGTTCTGCCAAACACATGAATTCACTTCTTGTCTTCAGCATATGTTAAGCAGTGCCTGGTTCTGCCAAACACATGAATTCACTTCTTGTCTTCAGCATATGTTAAGCAGTGCCTGGTTCTGCCAAACACATGAATTCACTTCTTGTCTTCAGCATATGTAAGGCTTCTGTCTGGCTGCTCTAAGCTTTTAATGTTTTAAGTTTCTTTGTGGCATTAGGCTTTTCTGTGGTATTCGTAGTTTCAGCCATGTGTAAACTAGTTAATTTTGCAGATAAGGGGAAAGTGAAAATGGTCAAGACCACATAGAATTCTAGAGCAGATTTAAGGGCAGAATCCAGATTTTTACTGTGTGACATCGTGCTATAATATTATGATTTTCATCATTTTTATATGCAGCTTCAGTCACAGCTGTGAACAGGTTATGAATATTGTGCATACATGAGTACCACAGAACTAAGATCGCTCCATACATATTTTAAAATCATTCGGTAACAATTCTTTTAAGTATTTTATTATTCTTCCTGTTGGCCTTTATTATCTAGGTGAAGTAATTTATTTAAGATTCTGTAGTTTACCCACTGTATGTTGTGCTAACACCAATTCATATGTCTGTTGTGATACACATTTTTAAAAAATCGCAGAAGAAATGTCATGTTTTAATTAAAAAAAAAAAAAAAGTGAAGTACATATGTTAACAAAGATACTTGTTCTTGAAAGATGAAGAAGCAGGAGATGAAGAAACATTTGATAAAATGATAGAATATGATTCACCTGAGCAGCTGGGGGAGCAGCTGGTAACCCTCTCCTTATTACCTGAGTCACGGTGGAAGAATCTCCTCAATCTTGATATCATCAAGGTAATAATATAGGCATGCTATCACTTACCTGGTGTAGTATGTGGGGTGTGTGCGTGCATGCATGCGTGAGTGCTTTTTATTGTTTGGTTTGCTTTGGTTTTTCAAAGTAAGTTAAAAAAAAAAGTTATTTCTCCTATAATGTAAAACAGATGTCTCGACTGTTTCTATAATACTCAAAAAGTGCTTAAGAAGGAAGGACTGTTCAGTATTTTTGTATATTATTCTACAAGGCTTAAATAGCTATCTGAAGGAACATATTTCAGTGTCAACGTAGTTTAATAAGTTCCTGTGAGGTTGTTTTTGGTTGTGCTTCCAAACCACTGTCAGGCATTCCCATAACTTAGATGAGGATGGGAAAAAAACATGGCGTACAGCCAGATATATTTGGCCATATGAGTTGCATTTTTCTGTTCAAGACTGTATCCCGCCTTTCTTCTGTTGTTTAGGATTTTGCAGTAGAAGACTTGCTTTTCACAGTTTCTGGGGTTAGGGTGGGGAGTTGTTCAACTAAATATCTTCATAGTAAGTGGTAAAATGTTTTTCCTATCTTTTAACTTTTCAGTCAGTCCTTTCACTTTTCACAATACAGATTTTAAAAGTAATTCTTTTAATAACAGCAAAAATCCTGTTTTTTCTTACTATGACGATGAGTTCTAATTCATGTTTCTAACTAACAGAAAAAAAATAAGCCAAAAGAGCCACCGAAAGTTCCCAAATCTGCTCCCTTCTTCATCCCAACCATTCCTGGTCTTATACCACGGTATGCTACTCCAGAACAAGAAAATGATATTCAGGTAAAAACAGGACTTTATGTGATACTGAATGCCTTGTGTATTCTTCCAAAGTAATTTTGACATTTGATGTCTTCAAATCTCTTGTTCTGTCAGTAAGAAAATAATTGGTATATAAAATTATGTTGCATATTCATATACACTCTGTTATACTTTCACAATCTAGTCAAAGGTAGTAAACCTGGGAGTACTGGCACAGAAATCTGATTTCTGCATTCATCTTGAAGAAGCCCTGAGCACTAATGAGTGTAAGTTAACAAGTTATTTCACTGAAAATGTATTTCACTAGTATTGTGATGAATATTTGTTTTTAAAGGCAGAGTTGAGGGAAAAAAATGCACAGTACAGTAGCAAAAGCAAAGAAAATGAGTTGTTATGCATAGAACTGAATAATGTGTATATAGCCAAACTAGATCAAAGAGTGGTGTTTGTCCAGCTTGCCAGCAGTGTGAAGCCTAGCTCAAATGAAAAAATGTGTAGAGAAAGCAGATAACATTCCTGAGATAGACATTTTTGAGATTGTGATGATGTTGCCCAGAAAAGGTGCTGTGAATTATCTGTAGAGTCAGAAAGGAAGGGAAACATCTGAGAAGTCATAAACTGGTGGTCTAGTGAAACATGAAAAAGGTAGTTTTCCTAAAAAGTTCTGTTTCAAAGGCTATTTCTCTAAAGTTTCAGGAAGACTGTGCATTTTGATTGTAATTGCTTTACAATTTAAATCCTAAAAAGAAATAATTAATTATAATTACCATGTGCTGGATTTCTTGATTTCTTTGAAGTTTGGTCTCTTAAACTGCCTGTGGAAATGTATATACTTGCTATTAATATAATAACTAATATAATTTAAAAATCTGTATGTATTTAACAATCAATGGCTGTCCCTCTGGGGAGCAGGTCTACCCAGGCACCATGTGTTGGGCTTCCCAGGGCTGCCCTCAGGCCAACTCTGCTGCAAGGGGGATGTGCTCCAGACTCTGTGCTCTGGTCCCAGGCCCAAGCACGTTGGTCCAGACCCAGGAAGCTGCTGGTTGCAATACAGCTCTGAGCTGCCCAGTTTACAAACAGCTCTTCAAAGGCCGCTAGACATAAACAGATAACGTAGTCAAAGCCATGCTGGTGGGGCACCATTGGGGTGGAAGCATGGTTTGCATCTAGGAGCAGGACAGTGGGACGTAGATTGTGCTGGAGACATTTCCCGTGTTTCAATTCCCATGTGTATTAATTCCACAGTGTGTTCCCTATTTTTTTAATCTCCTGTGGTACAGAAATTTAAAAAATGAGTATTATCAGTACTATTAATGTTTCAGTGGCACTAATGATTTTCTCAGCAATCAAATATTCAGAGGTAGAATTGAATATATCGCCTAAGGAATATGCGTCAACATCCAGTGCTGTTAGTTACAGTTTCTTCTTAGCAACCCCAGAAACTGAAGTGCTAATCAGAAGATAGGTTTTGAAAACATTACAAACAGCTGCGTTTGTGACCATGCAAAATTTCATTTCTGTGTTTATAAAGTACATGAATGTAATTCTCAAAGTGCATGCGGGATTGGAGAAATACTGAATAATATGTTTACAAAGCAAAAGAAAGAGTTATTTGTAAATTGTGCCTATTTCTACAAGGAAAATATTTTTTTCCAGGGAAGACTAGAGAAATGTATTTAATAATACCAGTTGTGCCTTAGAAGGGCCAGATTATTCTTAAATGAAGCTTGATACTAAGAGCATTAAGTTTAAAAAGGTTCTTGGCAGAAGTACTAAGCAGTTTTTCTCTTCTGATAATAATAACAGCTTGAAGTCCAAGTGAATCAATTTTTTTTTGCTAAGGAGCAATGCAACATGACTGTTATATGGTTAATTAGAAATTTTGTACAACTTAAAACACAGAATTAATAAAAGGAATACAGATTTGAAGATGTTGATTGTATTTTTTGAGCAAACTTGTAAATAGAATACATCTATCTTACTAGAGCTACGCTTCTTTGTAGTATGAGATGAGGAAGTAAAAATAGGATGGCATTTGGGGTAAAAATAAAGTAGGGAAACAAAATGGATTTGAGACATGTTGTTTCCAAATAACTGCTGAAGAATCGTTGGCACGAAGAGTTTCTGGGGTGCTTTTCTGCAAACATTGCCAACTGTTTATCCTTCAATACTTTAACATAGATACAGCTCCACTTAATTTACTGAAAGACCTGGGACCGTCCAACATTGAGGTAGAACTCAGGGGCCTGGCCCCGGAAGGCGGCGGCTCTGTGGAGGTGATGCTGAGTTTCTTGAGGATGATCGGCATGATGCTGACCAAGAAGTACAACTTTGAACTTGCTCAAGCATATCTTGCACTGTTTTTAAAGGTAATGTTTTTCTATTAAAATTTGGTGTCGGTCACAAAATGATCATTCCCCAGTAACAGGATATAAATTGCCTGTGCAGATTTTCCACTTTGAGGAATTATCTTAAATGTCTTTTTGGTCAGAGTCGTTTAAAAAAAAAAAAAATCCTAAAAAAAAATCTAAAATGTCTAAAGACTAAAAAAGTCTAAAAGTCTAAAGTCTAAAAAACAGATGTGGTAAAAAGAACAAGCTTTATTCTAGTATTGGTTACCAGTGATGATATGATTGTTATTTTCTTTTTTGTAACATATTTGGCATTCTGACATACTCTAGTGCATGAAACTGTAGGAGAAGATAACTACAACTTAATAGGAAAAGTAGTGATAAGCATTGAGACACATGTGATAATGTCTGATTAATGTACACTTACTAATAGTGCTACTGCAGGAATTGGTTTTGAAAGTATAGGGAGTGTGATGCCAAACAAATATGACTATTATTGTCCTTTTTTCCTCTCTTTGGGTTGGGCAGAGTCCCTGGTCTGTGTCCATAGAGCAAGTAGTTCAGAGCAATAGGAGTAGATTTGTAAAGCGAAACAGTTGTGACTGAGAGGTCCTGATACCTACAGTGATTTTTTTTTAATTTTTTTTTAATATAGATTATCTCTAGACCATTAGTAGCTGAAACCTTAGGTGCCAGGGTTCATCTTGTGGATTAGTTTCATACTGAGAGATACACTGCTGCTCTGAAGTACTAATATAAACTTAAACTCCTGGAATACCTGAGCACAGATAGCTTTTGTTGTAGCAAAATTCCTAGATTTGAGTTGAGGCAAAGGAAATAACTAGTTGATCCATTAAGTGGTAAAAAGTATTGCTTCTAATAAGAGTTTTTTTTTAATTATGCTTTTTTGCAAGATTTTTATTCTTTGGAGGCATCTTCTCCCTGTATCAATTTAGAGTATGCTGGCATCATCCTCCTTGCATTATGCAACACAAGTTATTTAAATAATGAATTTTGGTGACCTCAGGGCATATGTTTAGCCTTTCTAGTCTGAAGAGATATTCATTATGCAAATTAGAAAAAATGGAAAGTTGCTCTCTGGAGAAGTGTGTGATGAGGATACATTTAGTGGCAGAAGTGTAACTAGTAGTTACTAGTTACTGCTGCATTACTTCAGCAGCAATGTGCTAAAGACAACTTGCTGCTGTATCCTATGTAGTTATACATGTTGGAGTAAAATGATTAAAAAAGTCTTCTGGTAAACTGATGGCAGCATTAAATGGAGGGAATCAATTGCAAGTAAATAGTCTGTCTTTTTTGGGGGGATTACTGAAGGCAAACCTGTGGAAGTAAACGAGGAAGCTGATGCTCTAAATTTTGATCATCTGAATTTATTTCACAAACTTCTTGTTTTTGTCTGAATTTTTCACTTACTCCTCCTTTTTATTTTCAGTTGCATCTTAAGATCCTCTCATCAGAGCCAAAGCTGCTAGAAGAAATATCCAGATTGTCAACACAGCTTGAGGAAACTTGGATTCATTTACGGACTCTTTTCAATCAGAGTCTGTGTGTGTTAAAATATGTGAAAAGTGCATTGCTGTAAAATACATTTTCTAAGCATTTTCCCTGCATTGAAATCTCCTTGGATTAATAGTACCATTTATTGTTGAAAAGAGTAGGTTCCAAGAATTATACTTGGAGTTTGGATGCTGTATTTTACAGTTTACAGCAAAGTATTGTAGCCAGTGCATAACAATACTTAAATTCATTTTGGTATGAGAGAAAATATGTGCAAGTTAAATGTGCATATTGTATTTACAATATCTTGTTATTAATGAACAAACAGTTAAAAGACTGTATGCAATACACCTTGCTATTTTATGCTTTCAGGACCAAAGATGTGTATCAGAACAAAGAAGTGAGCAAAGTTGAGTAAGAATGTGTTTTCTGAGAGGAGACAGAAACCTATATTGTGCTTAATAAATGAGTGTTTTTGACTTAAAAATAAAACACAGAAAGCAACTGAATTAACAAGTTATTAATATCGTCTTAAAGCAAGTAATATAAAAGTTGTATTTCTCTGACATCAGAAGCTGTTCCATATAAACTGTTTATAAAAGGTAGTTTTCTTCTCTCTTTGGCAAACTGTTCACTATTTTGCCCTTATCTCTAAAAGCAAGGATTTCTATCTGCACTGCACATCATGAAATTAATTTTTTCCAACCAAGTTTTCTTACTTTAAATTTGGAGACATTATTTCCAAAGAAAGTGAGCGTTTTGTTCTGCTTTTTCATAAAGAAAATATTTTAGAAATAAAGTTTTGAACTGCTGGGAATTTATGTGAGTTGAATATTATTTTTATGAATTGGTATTTACATTTGGAATAATAGGGCTTGGGAGAAGTTGGGAACTCATGAAAGGAGTTATCTTAAAATTTCATTTTTGCTGGTTGAGAATACTGCTTTACAGAAGAAAAATCCATTGAATAAGAAAGATGCTTTTTGTATTTCATATGCATTAGCCTTTTTGTATTTCATATGCATTAGCTGGAGGCATCGATTGACAGAGTGAGTGATACATTTTGAATAGAATACTTGAAAGATGGGTTTTCATTTCGCAGAAGGCTGAAGCAATAAGGTGCTAGTTTTGTTACACTGTCTGCATAATTCTTTCAGTGGAGCTGCATCCTGGAACACTTTTTAGTGAGTGATGTATCCTGAAACAATTTATCTGCCTACATGTAAATGTAGCATAGAGTGTTGAAATGTCCGAAATGTCCACACGTGGCCTGAGATCATCATCATTTGAGCTACTCAAATGTACAGGAAAGGTTCTTAGGTTTATTAGAGGTGTGCAGGGGTGATGAAAAATCAGCTTTTTTAACATCTCTGTGTTGTTCTGGCTGTTCTTTCTGCATAGCTTTGAATCCTATTAAATATTGAAGAGAAAGGAGAATATTGCAGTTTATACTCTCCTTCACTGTAGCAAATAAGTTTTGAGAATACTAAGTCAGTGGGAGTCAGTCATGTGCACCTGAGTGTGCGTATTTACTTTTTCTCTAAATCTACTACGCCTTCCTCAGTGAAGGAAGGGGCAATGCCAAATTCTATAGAAAAGGGACTTTCCTCCTGAGTCAGAACAAAGATCCCTCTAGCCGTCTGTCTTCCCTCCTGCTGGAGCAAGGAATGGATGCAAATCCTGCCATCAGGTCGTGTACCAAGTGATGGTTTTCCAAGCACAGCACGCCTGCTTTCAGCAGCCAGCTGTTCAGATACTTCCTGAGCCAGTTGTATTCTAAGAAATATGTTTAATAACATGTGACAGACCTGTACCCTGTGCATTCCTCTAATCGCTTGTAGTAAGCACTTACTCTCGACAGTGTCCTGTGACAGTGGATTCTATAATTTAATTAGTGGTTATCAAGAAAATATATTTCTCTGTGTATATACCTGACCTGCTGCCTGCTAATGTTGTATGCCTTTCCTGTTTTTTGAATGTGAGACATAACTGGTTTCCTGCCTCTCTGCAACAAAGAAACTGAAATGTTTTTCTGTTGGTGAGGAAGAGTCCTAATAAACATTCACTGGAATCCTTTTTATTTCAAGCAAAAGTAGAATTGTTAAGAGCAAAAAGATGCAAATGTGAAGTGAGAATAAATTAATGTCAATGTTTGTGCATTCGCCTGCGTTCACTGTAGAGCACTGACTTGGAGTATCGTGAAGCACTTTGTATATCTCAGGGTTATTAATTTTTGCTTCTTGAATTGTAAGGAAAGGTCACATGTCAGTGCAAATTACTGTAACGGAAGTGTCATTGTACCAGACTAAGGCAGTTGGAAAATGCTTGTGTGCGTTTTCTACTCTTATGTGAAGCATAAGAAGATGTAAAATGTTTGTTGGCCTGTGGGCTTTGTTGCTGAAGCAGTTTAGAATTGTTTAAAGATCACCAAGGTATAATAGTTTCCCCTCTTGTCTTTTGACATCGTCCTTGACAAGCATCCCTTCGGTGTCATTGGATTTGAAGTCGTCACCTGTCGTAAAGTAGCATAGTCCTGACTTATGTGGGGCCCGTTTTAAAGCCCAGGTTTTATTCTGAGAGTGGCAGGTTACATTTGTTGCTTCTGAGGCTTGATTACACACATAGGGTTATGCGGCTAATTGTCATTTGCATTTGAGATTAACCTATACATTAGCTGATAGCTTTGGGTTGGTGAAAGGATGAGGAACAACTGCCCCATTCTGTTTGAAGGATACTATTCTGATGGGATCAAAATAAATATAAGACAATAAATGTAATAAGTTATTCTGGCAGTGCTTACATGAGTATTTTGTCCAGAAGCTTTATTCAAAGTAGTCGAATAAAACATCCTCTGTCCAGAAATCTTCAGCTGCCCTCAAAAGATAGAGGGGCTTGAGTTTAGTTTCTTTGGCTGTTGTTGAGGGTCAGTAATTCAAGGAATCTGTAAGAAGCAGAAGTCCTGGCGAAGCATCCCTGAAGGGAAGGGTGCCTAGCATTCCTAGTTTTAAAACTTGATGAGAACCCAGGAATGAACAATTCTGTTATGCAAGAAAATGAGTGATTTTTGTGTGAGAGAGTGCTTGACTTAAGAAAGAAGCTTCTCAATGAATTAAGATGGAAAAAGAGAACATACAAAAGACAGAAACAGAAGTGGGCAGTAGTGGAGAAATATAAAATTGTTGCTCCAGTACTTAGGGGCAAAATCAGAAGGACCAAAATCCCATAAGAACTAAGACCGTCAAGAAATGTAAGCAACAATATGAAGGTATTTTAAAGTTAAATGAGTTACGAAAGGAAGTTCAGATAAAACGTGATGATGGTAGAGGAAGAGCTTTTGTGGTAAATGTGGAGTAGGTGGAACTCTTGATGCTTTGGGGTTTCTTGGCTATCAGTCTTCACAGGCAAAGCCTGCATCCACTCCTCTGTACGTACCAGCAGCCTTTGGGTAAAAGAGGAGCAGCTGCCACCAGGGGAGCAATATGTTAGAGAGACTTTGAAGAACTGAGTGTATTCAGATCCTTGGGACTGCATAGGATTCACTTAACCATGCTAGAAGAACTGGTCAGTGTGATAGCAATGCCTGTTAGCTATGAAGACAAGAATCTGGAGAACTTGTACCCATCTTCAGAACAATTGTGGACCATGTGCTCTTGGGATCTACCTCCAGGCATGCGAAGGAGAAGGTGATACTGGCAGTTGCCAGTAAATATTCACAAGGACAATTCAGGCTTGACCAGCTGCATTGCGTTTTAGGGTAAAATGACTGGTCATGTGGATGAGGGAAAAGCAGTAAATGTAGTAATACAATTCATTATAGTAGTATTTAATTACTTAATAGTCTATTAAGTATTGCCAATTACTGGGATTAATGACATGTATGCTGTCAATCAAGACTTTGCAAAGTCTGAAAGCTTGTCCATTGTGCGATGTAACCTATATACTGTTAGTTGGCTTGTGGGTGACATGGTCTGCAGGCTAGAGTTGTGAATTATTTTTGCAATAACTCAGTAAAACTGGCATTACCAAGATTTGTCAAGTTCTAATCATGTCCAATGCATGATGTTACTTTTATCCCATAGCAAAGAAGTTCAATGTAGCAACAATGCTACTAGCATTAGGAAAATTTCAACGAGGCTTGGAAAAATCTAACTACAAAGCAAGTGCAAAGTATTTCAAGTGAATATCCGATAAGAAAAATGATTCTAAAATTGGTGAGTGTCAAAGCACCCATGACCATCTTATAAATTGTTGCCCTTTATTGCTGGAGGTGATCTGATAATAGAAAATATAGAGGAATTGGTTTTCAATCTCATGCATCATCACCAGATTATGCCTTCTGTTTGCAGCAGCAGGACTTATTCTTTTTATGATTTGAGCTTCTACAGCCTGAATACTTCCTGGCCATTTGATAACAAAATAAATGCTCGAGCAAAACATTCTTCCTAGCAAACAAGGCACTTTGGGAATGGTATTCTGAGAAGTACCAAAAGAGGCTGTAAAAGCTGGAAGAGGGTATCTAGAGAAGACTTGCTGTGCCCCTTAGGCCTGTGGGCAGAAAAGAGACTGGGATGAATCTGTTAAGGAGCTAGAGAATTGCTGCAATTAAATCTCACCTCTTGGCAAGAAAAAGCCCAAGATTTTGTAAAGCAATGTGCACAGCCAGAAGTGAGAAACATTGTCAGCCCTTGGGATGGGAATGGGCTCCTAATGCAGTGGTACCTGACCCGAGAAAGGATGTTCTCTTAATGATGCTGTCCTCTTTGCAGCATATCCCTCATGCTCTAATGAAAATATCAGAGCAGAAAGAGGTTTTGTCTGGAACCCTTTCTGCTCTAGATGAATTTCCTACCATTTTTCTGTAGTAAAAATGCTGTGTTATTTTGAACGGTTTCAGAGAAAAGCCTTAAGTGAGATTTTTTGGTAACTTAATGAAGATGACCAAATAAGCCCTTGAATTTTAATCATGATTGAGAAAAACATCCAGAAAAGCTAAGTGAACATTTTACATGCATTGGAAAATATTAAATGAAATAGGCAATTTCCTGTAAATAGAAAGGGAGACTGACAGAATTCTGTGTAATGTTCCAATCCCTGTTGTTCTCCTGAAATGAGACTGACTGGCTGTGGGCTTTGCACAACTCAAAGTAGAAACAGGACTTGCAAGGAAATAACTGCCTTCTTTCATAAATCTTAACCTAACTAGGTATCAGAAATAAGCATAGGTAGTAACAGTCAGATGAAAAGAGATTTTTAAATACTGTAAAATGCAAATATTTGTACTTAAAAGAGTTACTATTTTTCCCTGTTTCTTACTGGCTTTTAATATATTCTCTCTCTCTCTTTTTTTTTTTTTCCAAAAGATCTCCCTGTGTCTGTCTTGACAGAGAAGATGTCTGTCAAGATCTTCCTCTTAGTTATAGTTATGATATTCCTAAAGCCTGTAAAGCAAAATTGTAAAACTGAGGAGCTTTCCAATTGTTTCTTCCAATCCCCTTTCAATTTCTGTGAAATTGTTCGTGCAGCATTCACCTCAGTGTTTCGATATATCAGGTACAGAAATTGTAAGAATAGTTGAATAAAAGCTGAATAAAACAGTGTGAGAACATCTGGTCAGTTCAGCATTTTCTGATCTATGTTCCAAGTTTCTAAGCAAGACTCCCCTTTTGTGTTGCTCAGTTAGGCTTTTCTCCTTTAAATAAAAGACAGACAATATCTTACTAAAACAGGGATTATTCCTCAGACTGTAAAGTGATAAAGGAAAAATCATACTCTTCCATTAAGCTTTTTAGTTTCCACTCTAGGATTCAAACTGTAACAATTATCCTTTGTTACAGACTTCCTCTGTTTCTGTTAGAGACTAAGTTGAAAGACAGATGCTTATTTTCCCATTATTATTTGGTTAGCAACCAAGTTAGGAAGAGTCAGTTCCCAGCCTAAGCAGCACACACTTATTCTGTAATGGTGGTAATTTCCACTTGCTCAGGCAGCAGCAAACTGGAAACAGAAGAGTCCCATCTCTTGGCTCCCCATCCTACCACTCAGCGTTACTCCTCTTTAGTGGGGCAAGGGTGGGAGTGAAGAAGAGGTGCTCTGTACACACGGTAAGCTTGACAGTAAAATACCCCATCGTTTAGTTTCTGTGTTGTAATCCATGGTTCTGAGGTGCTGCTCAGGCATTTATTGTTCCCATTTGTCTTCTCGATCTCTGGCAAAAACCTCTAGTGCTCACCTGTGTTAACTGCAAGCAGCATTCTGAGTTTATAAAGAAAATGGAGATTACTGTAAGAGCATTAGGCAAAATAAGTTACTAGACCAGCCAAATGCTTACAACCTTTAACTTAAGCCAGTTTTGCTAGAAACAAAATGCTTAAGTTAGGCTCCTAGTAAAGCAAGTATGTATAATAGCATCCATGCTGGTAGGTGGATGGATGATAATTTCTGTATTTGATTCTTCCCACAAATGAAATTAATGACAAGTTGGTCTAGGATTTCAGATCGCTTCAAATGTGTGAGTTTGTGTCGTGTGAGTTCTGACAGATCTAGGTGTAACACTGTCCTCCTCCTCCTCCATCCATGTCACTATCTGCATAGCTAAGGCGGTAGAAAAGAATGTGTTTGTATCTGCCAGCCAATCCAGGGTGGCGCTTTTTTGTGTGATAAAGGAAGTTAGTATTCAAACACCTTCAGATTGAGAACTGAAGTTGAAGTGTAGGCATGCGTTTGCTTTACTGGCTGTGCTGTGGGGCAGGAATGAGAGCTGCAGGGTAATAATACCTTAAATTGCCCAGCTCGCTTCAGAGTACCCATATCATATACCTGCTAGAAGGTATGTCTCTGTCATATCTGACCTTTTAGCGTCGTTGCGTTTTCAGGACACTCATTATCTGTAGAGCTCTTCGTGTGATGTATTACTGAAGTGGCCTAGCTTTCTGGTTTTACTTGCAGATGACTTTAGCCATACGCAACTTTAACCATGGCATTAGAAACCCGCATGCAACTTGTAAGCCACAATAAGGCACCATATGGAGTTCGAAATTTGATGGGTCTCAGGATATGTGCATAAACAATTAGTAGCTTCCTAAATAGCCGTGCAAATGCCTTACAGTGACTCAAAAACAACAGTCTCCACAAGTGCCCACGTATATCAGCAGATCGTCTTGGCCCAGACATTTATGTCACAATGAACTGGAGAAGTTATTTAGGAAAATAGTGGAAAAAATACCTCAGTGAGATCATATTTTTCTCCAGGCTTGCTATATAAGTTTTAATTTAAGCTAACATGAAATTAAAAAGGAGAGCTGCAAAGATGATCTTGTAATGTAAAACAAAAGCTTCTACCTAAGCAATGTAGACAGAGGCATATCTAAAAGTTGAGAGCAGTGTAGATGTTCTCATTTTGAAAATGAAAAATAATTTCTATGTAACTTCATATTCTGGTTCTCAGAAAAACATGAGAACTACGATTTATTTTATTTTATTTTATTTTATTTTATTTTATTTTATTTTAT
This sequence comes from Tinamus guttatus, assembly GCF_059628265.1. Lineage (NCBI taxonomy): Eukaryota > Metazoa > Chordata > Aves > Tinamiformes > Tinamidae > Tinamus > Tinamus guttatus. The sequence continues at coordinate 127,444 of NW_028288922.1, forward strand.
TTTATTTTATTTTATTTTATTTTATTTTATTTTATTTTATTTTATTTTATTTTTTGAGTTGTAAGCAGCTTGGGACAACTGAAGCATCATCGAATACACCACCAGATGTGGTAACCCTGTTAGCTAACTGGCACTCTTGGAACGTAAATGCAGATAAAATTCAGCAAAGGTCTAGGTAAACAAAAGTGAAGTCCTATCCTTGCTTCTAAATGTATCTCAAAAATTAATTAACGAAGCAACAAATTGGAGACAAAGCATATGGACAGCAAAATAATACAGCTGTTTTTGGATGCTTAGTAAATGAAAAAGTTCCCCTTCTCAAAAAAAAAAAAGAGAAAAAAAAAATCTGAATCAATCAACACTTTGTCAGTAATATGTCCTAGCTTGTCAAACTCTAAAATCTCCATTTCATTTCGTTTGCGGGAAAGAGCATTTCACAATAACGTTGGCATTCCTTGGGTGTTTTATAGTAAACAATGCTTTGGATGAGCTCCTGGCCCAAGGGGGCATGCCTTCGTGTTGCACAGACCCTCTGAAAGAGGAAGACTGTGTCTTTGTGCAGGCAGTTTGCAGTGCACGGAGTCATTACCAGTAATGGTGGATAGTCCCATCTGGAATACAGTGATTAAAGCACTCTCTGCCTTGGCGTTTCCGCACTGCAGAGGAGTCAGCTCTCCTAAGTGGCTGCTGATGAAACGCGTTTGGAGCACCAGTCCTATAACATAATGCTTAACACTCGGACAGACAGAGAAATCACTGAGAAAATAAGTAATTTATTGTATTGTCTTTTACATACACGTTTAAATATTTTGTTATCTTAATGGCATCATTTAGAGCATTAGAGAATCCAGTAACTTCTCTGCTGCTATACAGAAATTATAAAAAGCACGTTAAATCAAGTACAGTCAATACTGGATATTGATAAACTACCTATGACATTTATTATGCTGGATTCTGTGCCATGGAAGCAGAGCTGGTGGAAGATGCATCTGTTTTGTGTCAGAGCACAGAATATGGCTTTTATTTGTATTTGTTCCTATGAAGGGTGCTGGTTCACAATGCACTTCTGCCTGTTCTCATCTGATCTTTTTGCTTGTTCAGGGGTTTGAGCTGTCTAAAGTTTTTCTAATTTCCATGATCAGTCCCAGTCCTGAAAGGACAAATCCACCAGTAGGGATCAGTATGCTTTAGTTCCTTCAGCAGTGAGGCAATGCTCCGTGTGTTACTGTTACCAGAAATTCAAAGGAAATTTCAAAAAGTGAGCAAAACAAAGTGGCAGACTAGAAAGGAACATCCTGCTCAACACGCAAGTAGTACTTTGGCACCTAAAGCCTGCGGCCTGCTCCGTGCCAGAGTATCATATTGTGCTTATACATGTCTTGTTAGAACAGTTGCATTTAGCTTTCACAAAATCTTTCCAGCAGTTGGCCTCTCATAACCGTCAGAATGATTGAGTAATTTGGATGCCTTCCAAGATGCGTCCTTTCCCAATAGCCTAGATTATTTCAGATTGAGTGTGTTGTGGAGACAAGCATTTGCCAAGAATTTCTGTTACAGGAACCAGTGGAAACCTCACTGGAGTTGACTGAAACCAGGCAACCATATGGTTTGCTGTGAGTTTGTCTTGGTAGCTCTTATTCATGCATCAAATATAGCAGTGTTAAGATTCCTGAACACTTGTTTTTGTTCATTTGTTTGTTTTGTTTTGGCCTTTTGCATTATGGACAGTGAAATAATCCCTCTGTGAAGTAAAGCTAAAAACATATGATAGCAAGTGGTTGAGAGACTGGCGTCACATGCCTGTGGGCAGAACATGAAAGAAAATTGAAATTCAGTTCAAATATGGAGAGAAAGTGATGGTCCTAGCCATGCGAGGTGACTATGGGAGCTGCCAGCCTAATGGCCAGAGAGAGGTGTGAGTGTAAGAAAGATGTGAAGGGTCAGTAGAGGCATGTAATTTTTGTTTGATGTAATACATGCTTCAACTGGAGAAGACATACAAACAAAGCAACAGTCTGGGGCAAAACAATCCTATCAGCACTATTTTGAGTAGAACTACATTGTATTTGTCAAAGCCCAGGAAAAATACTTAGGTTAAAGTTTTGGTTGCATAGATAGATAGGAAAAATACTGTCAGAAACAGACTGTCTGGGAAGAATCTGAAAGACTTGGATACAGCCTGGTTTCTGACTGGGGAGATCAGTCACAACTGAGACCCAGATGGCAGACAGATGTGACAGGGATATTGAAAGAAGGTATTTGAGAGTCGGACTCGGCTTAAATGCTTTGATCAGTAGAAATCAGATGACTAAAAATCATGGCCACTTCCTAAGCCAGCTGTTAAAAATGTCTTTTTCTTTTTTTAAAATCAGAACATATTTCCAGGAACTTTGCTACTTCAGGCTCTTGAATAATTTTTGCTAATTTTCTGTGGTCTGTTATTTGGTCCTCGTTTGGGAATAGAACTCCTTGATGGCTAGCACTCCTACAAAATGAGGGTGTGCTGTCTATGGTAGCAATGATGTGAGCATTAAATGTATGTTTTACAGATTCTCTGAGGTTAAGCAGGCTGGAAATACAAATATGTAAATTCGCTGAAGATTATCAGATTTTATTGATAAAATATGTGTGTGATAAATTCATCAGAAAGCTCCAGAAAGGGAAGAAAAAAAAATAAAAGGAAATATTTATTGCATATAACTAGTGATACCCTCCTTGCCTTGCCAGGAGGCAACAGATAGTTTTGACCTACCATTTAATGAGAAAATGAGATGTTAGTGAAAGATAATTTAGTAACTCATACATATTCATTGGTATCCTGCTTTCATCTGCTAGTTTGCATTCTGGTTGTGTAATTCTTGGAGGTATTAAGAGTAGTTTAAGAGAAAACGAGGGAGAGGGACACTGGGAGTTGCTGCCAGGGATGAGTGTGGCCCAATAAGAGGACAGCAGGGCCCAGCTTTGCTCTGTCATGTTAACAGTTTTGTCTCTCAGGTCCCTGGTGAATAATGCTCCTCTGGAGCTCATGGAAAGGGCTGTGGGATCTCAGCCACAGTCCTAAGGCCGGTGCCCATTTACAGCTTCTCCAAGGAAGAAGCCCTCCCTCCAGCCATGTGGAGGCCTCCTTCCCAAGCTTTCAATCTATATCCATCCATTAAGTCTGCAGAGTAGTAGCCTTCTAAATTAAAATGCAGTCGATGTGGCCCACACAATGTATCACATCACCACTATGACTGCAAAGAAAAAGAATTGTTTTGTACTAATGTGCTGAAAACACCACACTACATTTGGCACCATCCCTCAGTTTTCAATAATAAACACAAATGACTCAGCTGCAGAAGCAACTTTCTATTTGCCAATTTTTTTTTAATGGAAAAAAATCAAACTTGCCTGATCTTCAAACATGTGGATTGGGGTTGATTGTTCGTAAACATAATTTATTAGTCTACTCTGAAGTAATTAAATCATATTGTGTAGAACTTCTGTCTAGCAAATGTCTGATAGGTTGTAGAGCAAATCCCTGGAGCACTTCTTCACTACAGTTTATCTGCTGCTGCTGCTGTCCTATTTAGGGGCTGACAGTTCCTTCATTTTAAGATCAGTCATTTAAGAATTCTGTATTTAGGTAAGATTGTGGCTAAGAGATGGGTTATATAGAGATGATCTAGGCAGAGGAGCTTTTTCTTCGTCTCTGGATTTCAAAAAATATATGCCTATCCCTCCCCGTTTTTTTATTTTAGGTTAAGAAAATACAGTAGAGACAGCTGGTTGTGGGTGATGCTATTTGTAATCTACGAGTAAAAACTTACTGTTTGTATAGCTTTTGTTTAAAAAAATCTGGGTTTTTTTTTTATGAGTTTACTGAGGGAACCTAGGTGATCCAGTAGTATGGAGCCAAATCTTGTTTATCAAAATCTGAAAATTTTGTTACTAACTTCTCTAAGGATCAAGTTTGTATTCACTAATCGGCTTACTCTTTGTCTTTGTTCAGCAGAATGTGCACATGCACTTTATTTCCCCTAAAATCAACAGCATGAGTTGAAGCCTGCTTTTTATGACTCTCTAAAGGAAGATATCAAATCTTAGAATCAGAGTCAGTTTACCAGGACGAGTAAGCAGATGTGAACTGGAATCAAAAAGGATCTCCTTTTTGCACTATTCTTGCTGTGGTACATGCTATTTACACACCTATAATGATTCAGAAGCAATTGAAAAAAAAATGGTTTCCTGTTTTTTCATGAAGAATTTTAAAGAAACATTTCTGAGAAGGCTGGGTCATTGTGCATTTACCTGCATTTACAAGGTAATTGCACTCTTCCCATATACAGAGCTGCGATCCAGTTTCAACAGAATTGAATAAATATTGGTTCAATAAGTTAGTACAGTCTCTTGCAGTGCCCTGATAAACCTGAAAGTAGGTGGGCTGTTCACAAGAGCTAGACACATGATCTCTGTTTATGAAACTGTGCCTTGTTTGTGTGTATACCCTCTCTGTGTGTCATTGTGGTGTTAGCCCATGGCAATAAATTCCACTGACGTGAGTGGGGCCAGGTATTCAGCATCACCGTAGCCAGTTTGTGCATGTAATTTGTCATGAGGATCCATTGAATGTGGTGTTTGAGAAGCTCTCTTTATCTTTGTTATGTCCGTATTTCCAGTCTCAACTTGCCTCTGCTTCCAGCTCTTTGTTTTTAACCTTTGTTGATATTTTTTTTCTAGATTCATCCAAGTAGTATAAAATGTATTTTATACTTAGGAGATGATTCTTGGACTTAAAGGAAACATTGTTACTCTGAATATTTATTACTAGTCTAATGTCAGTGGTCACAAATATCTTTAAAAATATATATATCATGCTGACTAGAATTCTAGAGGGGTAAAAAAGGCTTAAGATGAAGGAGAGTTTGGGTTCAAACTGCTGGGTTTTGCCAAGATCTAAAAAACCTTTGAGTTCTGCAGAGATGTATTGCTACAGGTGTAAAAACTCTATACTAAGTTACTCTATAAAAACAATGTGTTTAATGACCAAATTGTTAGTGTTTTACTAATCAGACACTAGTATCACACAGTAATTAAATGCTTTAAGAGAAGCCAATCAAAAACACAGTAGGCATTTAAATATGCATTTAAAACTGTATCTTAAAGCTGCTTACCACCATGATCCAGTTATATATTAAATAAAGATTATCCTATTCTTCAGGCCTGACTTTTTGCTTAGCTTAAAACATTATCCAAATGTCATATTGACTTTCTAAAGAAACTTCCGTTGTGGTGCACTAGATACAAGAAGCTCAGCCTTCAGTTTGGAGGTTTGGGAAAAACATCCAGTGTAGGACTGACAGAGTTGCTCTAAAGCCCAAGATGCCTAATTTTGAAAGTCTAATTTGCCTAGCTCTTTTGCTTCTAACAACCAGGTGGCTGATGTGGCCTCTAAGTTATTAAATTTTAATTTTCTCTTTTTCCCATTCCCATCATTTACATACAGCTAGGGAAAGTGCAGGCCAGCAATTGTAGAAATTATTTTTCATGAAAAAGCTGCACATAGAATCACTGTGAAAGAGATCTCCTGCAAATACTTTAATTTTAGCTAGGAATGATAGCAGCGCCATCAACTGTATAGATAAAACTGAAATAATTTATAATGTCATTAGCAACCAGTGTAAAATCACAGATTAAAGACCATGTTTCTTATGAAGACCATGACTTTTTATTAGATCTAAAGAAGAGTCTGCATGTTTTATAAACCCATGGCAGTAGCATTAATAAAATGAGATAGTGTTTGTTACATGTGAAAATAATTCAAGCAGTGGGCAGTTTTAAAAGAGCAAAGGAGATACTGTTTTATGCAGAGGATAGAGGAAGAAAAATATTATGGATAAGAATACTGACAGTTATACTGTTTGTTGTTTGCCTGCACGTGGTGTTACTTGGCCAAATCTTCATTGTTTCTATAACTGCAAGAGTAAGAGATGCACAATGAACAGTCACGTGCCTTTATATTCCGATAAAGGGAGATGGAAGGAGAATGGATAGAGGAGTGCACCATGAGACTTCCTTTCTATGCAGATCCATTAGGTGCATCAGACATACTTGCCCCACAGTCTCTGTCTTTTCATGTGTTTTTCATGTATCAGATCCCATGGGGCATTAGATCCCAAGAGAGGCTATTGAAGATTGGTATAAGGAGAAATATACAATTTAAATGCAGATTTCTGAGAATGAAAACTCTTCCTGCTGTCAGTGTATTTCAGATGTGCCTGTAAGGACTTCAAGATTTGGTTTGAAAATTTGAATATTGTTTCTCCTGTAGAGGCAGAGGCAGACTTGAAGGTGTAAACAGCAGGCCAGGATATAGATGACCTGCGCCATTTCCAATATATGAAACCAATCTCCAACTTAATAACTGCAGATCTATTGAGAAAAATAATATTTGAGGAAATGGCATTTATGATGATACTTTAGCATTTGCTTTACGGAGTCTCTCTCAACACAAGGTGCTAACTTAGCTGTGATGTCCTTTCTGAAGCACACGACTTTTGAAAAATATTCACATAGCAGTGCTTGTATCTGTGTTTTTTTTTTCTTTTATTAATTCTATTTATTTGAATGTTCCTGTTATGGATGGTGGCTTTCTTGGTCTTTCTTTACTCCTGATGATATTCTGACATGGAAGAAGTACCAAGAAAAGAGTTGCAAATGCTAACCAAAAGCATGTTGTGTTTTACCATGGTAAGCTGACAGATGTAACTCTGATAGATGTTACTCTGATAGATGTAAAAAGCTATAGCAAAGATAGATGTACTGAACAGATGGTTCTTTTTTTTCCTGCCTTTTAAGCTCTACATTGCTGAGAACAGGGATGCTTTTTGTTGTTCGTACTACTGCTTGTCTGTTGTAAAGGTGGGGATTTTTTTAACTAAGAGCTTCTTCGAAGAAAAAGGCATATTTGGTAGGAATCCAATGTACTCTCTGAGTGAAACTCAGCAAATAATTTTGTCTAAAAAATACTAGAAAGAATCAAATGTTTTGTATAAGCATTTTTAGTTAAACCTTTTGCTTCAAAATTAACTTTTATTCTAAAAGTCTCATTCAAATAGATATCAGGACTAAATGAAGCACAGCATTTTGTGGACCTGCAATAAGTTACTTGCATTTCAGTGCAAAATCCCAAAATGCTAATTTCAAGTTGAACTAGTTTGTGTAGGGTTCAGTCAAACAGCTAAAAAGTCTCTTGCACAGCTACTCTCTTAGACAAAGAGCAAACACACGCGCTGGCTTTGCTCTTTACTGTTACTTTGCTCTTTTTGTTACTTCTTGTTTTCTCTTCTTTCGAAATGAAAGTACATCTTTCCAAATGCAGGCAGCAAAACTTAATGAGCTCTGCTGTTCTTTGGCTTGCTTTAGATAACACATTTCCTTCCCCATATAAGAGAAGATGCTTATCTGCATAACTGCAGACATTTCATAAAAGCATCCCCTAAAAGTCCCAGAAAAATTTAAACATGGCAAGTAATTGTAAGCATTTAATGCTGTCAGAGCACTCATTTTTTGGAAACTTTGAGTTTAAAATATATATATATATTGTTTGGCAGATATGTATAAAAATGTTTTCAACTGGTATTTGTAGAAAAGTAGTTCTTCAGTTTTGTCCTATAACGTAAGATGGCTTTCCAAGTATTGTTTCATTTACTTTTGCACAAAGAGTTCATTATTCTTCCACCTGAGCAATGCCAGACCAGAGCAATACTTTCTCTGTAGTCAAATTAGACATTTCATCGGCTAACCCTTTACAAGACAAAAGAAAAAAAAAAGTATATATTTAGTTTCAGAATCCTCAATGTAAGAGCAGAAGGCAAGAAACATGGAGAAACATGTAGAAGGAATAGTTTAGAGAATGCTTTATTATTTTGATTTAGTAATTTTAACCTATGCCTTCCTGCACAGGAGTTCTGTGGAAGCAAAAGGATTATTTTGTATGTACTAAAGCTTGGTGTACATGTACAATACTTGTGTGCAGATCAGAATTCAAATTATGCCTTAATTTGTGCATATACAAATCTTGTCATTTATTCTTACTAGTGTTAAAGGATCATTTTTATTCTCTTGGTGTATTCATCTTCACCATCAATACCTAGCACTATGACTCTTTTTTTTTCCTTCTTTTTGAACATCAATGAATATTTCTGAAAAAAAAGAATATTTGAACAGTATACTGATTTATAATCATAACGTTTTGTTTTAGTGCATAGGTCTTCAATGAATTCTTCAGTATTCAATATTTGCTGACTGCATTTGAGTTTAAACTGTAAAGAAGTACAACTCTGAGGAAAACAGAATGCTCCTCATTATGTCTGCAAATTTGTAATGTCAACAAAAAGAATTTGTGAATCTGTAGAAGTGATTTTTAACAGGTTGGATGTTACCAAAGCTTTTAGATACATTACATAAATCAAAGGCCTAAACTATGCTAAGGATATATATAGTAGCAAGCCTCCCAAGTGAGAAATAAACAATGAAAACTGTTTACATAACCAGTGAAAGTGTTCTGCTTTTTTGCTTGTGACATACAGAGGGTCATATTGGGACATGAAGGTGGAGATATTGAAATACAGTCTATATACATGACAACCACCTAGTTTTAGCAGAAATTCTACCAGATTGCTTTATAATCCTTCCTTTAATCCCTATGCAATTTTACTGGAAAAACAGTAGTTTAAAGAACCAGTATAATAATAGAATCATACATTCTCTCAGTCTGCACATGTGGATATCATTGTTAATTCCCACTACTGTAATTAGTAATTAGGGACAGATTTTTTAAATTTCATTCATCCAAGAAGGTGAAATTACCTGTAGGTGATTTTCAGAATTAATGGACAAATGCAACTCATCACATGTTCTTGAAAATTCACAGTTGTGTTGGTGAAAAAAGCCCTTATATGGATGCTTACCAGAAAACAGATGAGGTGTTGTTAGTTCTTTTCTTTCTATATCTAAGAGTAAGATTACTTGTTCTTAAGAATTAAATTAATTAGTAAACGTTTAGGAATCAAAAATGAATGGTTTTGAATATTTTTTAACAGTGAGGGTGACAGAGCACTGGAGAGGTTGTGGAGTCTCCTTCTCTGGAGATCTTCAAAACCCGCTTGGATGCAGTCCTGTGCCACGTGCTCTAGGTGACCCTGCGTGTGCAGGGGGTTGGACTAGATGACCTCTAGAGGTCCCTTCCAACCTTAAGCATTCTGTGATTCTATGATTCTATGTCCAAGGTGAAGCAGATAGTGAAGGTGATGATAGTGAAGAAAACTTCATCCTGAAGCCCCAGACCTTTTGCATGGGAATGGTTAAAGAGCTGAGAAGTATCTAAGTCTCTGAGGAAACAAAGTAGAGGTGATATGGAGTCAGTCTCTCTCTATTGACTCGAAGCCAGCACCATGTTTAGGTGGGACAATATGACTTTATGATTGTATTGTCCTAAACCTTTCCTCTGCACTTATCTGGAGATAACTTAGAAGCAGTGCGCTGTGCCACTAAGATGATCTTCTGCTGTGTATCTCTGGTCAAATCACATCAGAGAGAAATCAATAGCAGCATCTAGGGCCAAATGGATCCAAAGAGTCAAGGGACTTGCAAAGAAGAGGAGGCCATGGGCATAGCTGATTGTCTAAAGGGGAGTAAATGGGGGAATTCCTCTCTGAGGAGTGCAGGCAGAAATTTAACAAGACATTTTGGATTCTTTTGGCTTCCTTGCATTAGCTTTTTTTCCACCACTACCATCTCATTCCTCCTTGTCGAAGCCCTGAACACAAGCAATGAGTATGACACTTGAAATTGTCTTGTGAAGGTCAAAGGCTGAGTTTGGTGCTGGACTATAATACATATCTAATTAGTTCACTTTTAAATGGAAAGGTGTTGTAATGTTTGCTATTTTTTTCTCCAGAGTTCAATCTTTTCTAGATAGATTTTAGCTAAGAAATAACAAGTCTGTTATCTTCAACGTCTGGCAGAGCACTCTTAGAAATCAGACTGCAATTAAGCAAGGCCAAAACTGTTTGTTTAATTGGAAAGATGTATGAAACAACAAACCACAGCTATTTCCTTGCTTATAAAAGCTGCAATTTTCCAGAATTTGCAGAATTGGCAACTACCCAATCAAAAATTGCTGAAGCAAATTAAGATGGCCATTTTTCTGCTATGCACCACATCCTGGGTAAAAGTAGTTCCTGTTTGCCACTCATTAACACTAACACCACAAGAGACCTCATCAGAGCTACAAAGCAAGGGCAGCTCGGTCAACTTTTAGCTACTCAAATATGAGGCAAATGACTAAAATGGAAAAAAAATCTATTTCATACTGGACAGCAACAACCAGAACTGACGGGTTGATATTTTTTTTCCACAACTGCACCGTTTTGTCTATTTTGCTTGATATGACAGGAGTTTGAGATGTGTAGGAAGCAGAACTTCTAGAAAGGCAAGCGTTCTGTGATTATTGGCTAGATGCTGATGGGTGTCTATCTATAAGAAGCTCCTGTTCAAGCGATAAGCCTTGAATTATGGCCATGTAATTATAGCCATGGTTATTAACTTCTCTGTTAATGAACCAGCTATGGAACTCACTTTACTGGTGGATGAGATGCTGAAATTCTGAGAAAGGAGAGTCATGGGTTTCCTTTACACCCCTAGCAAGGAACTGGCACTACTGAATCCAGAAAGAGGTAAATAGGAAAACCAAGCAGTTAGATTAGATTGCTTCTCTCTGATCAGCAGTGTAACAAAGATGGGTCTGCTGAATTCCCTTTGTGATGAATTTGCTTTAAAGTTGACCAAAATAAAAACTACAGCATCTAGAAAAGCTTTTTTTCCCCAGGTTTCCCAGTTCTTCTTTCTTTGCATATCCAGCTAAACTAATAATGCTCCTGTGCTCCTTCTAACTTTCCTCCAAAACAACTGCTTTGCTACTGCATAGATTCCAGCCAACCCCGTGAAAGTGAGTTTGCCTCGAACAAATGGCCATTTCTCAGAAACTGCTGCCTTACCCTTCCTCTTAGTTTTTCATAACAATTTCCCATATCTGGATATCTTTTCCCAAGTGTGGTAATGATGATGAATTTGGCTCTGCCTTCTTGAAGGAAAAGCATGGAGACTTTGCATCTCTTCTTTTAATAACCTTTTCAGTCTTTCATCTTTCCATAATGCCAGGCATGACCTTAGGCCCCAGTGGAAAGTTTGTTTTTCTGTTCTTACTAGAGTTTGCTACTTTTTTTTTTTTTTAACCATCTAGTGACCTAGCGTGTTTAACCTGCATTCTGAAAAGGGTAAAAACAAAACAAACCAAAAAAAATCCTGTGTTAAGAAACAAGTTAGAAAGGCAGCTAACTGAGCTTTATTCAGGGAGGTTGATGTGGAATTTCTGTGAGTTCTACTGGCTGGCTTTTGGTTTGTGAATTCTGTTAGCAAGTGGTTGGTTTGTTTATATTTAATGACTCACAAGGGCTTATGGATCAGCTTTATTTTCTTTAGAAAACCAGAGGGATGCTCTTTGATCCTGAAAGTGAAAGAGAACACTTCAAGAATGCTTCTCTGCTCCAGAAATCAAAGGTTTGATTGAATCACTTAAAGGGGGACAGGAAAGATATGTGTCATGCCTCAGCTGCAAAGATGTTGTTCTGTGTATGCTCCTACAATGACTCTGAAATGATCCAGTTGATACCTGTGGTCCACATAATGTGGTCCAGGGATGGCTGGATCACATTGTTTTCTAATAGCCCTTTTTCAGGCAATTACTCTTTTTATCTCTACTTGTGCATTTGCTTTTCCCAGACATCGGTAAAAATTGGTCTCCACTGTAAAGTATGTTTTACAGTTCCAGGAAGAAGGGCATCTTGCTACTGAGTCTTTTCCTTCCCTGCTGCCACTCTCAAAGGATCTCATGAGACTTTTTTCACCTTCTTTGTTCTCCCACACAAATACAGGTCCTCTCACCATAACTACTTTTCAGGTGCCCTCTCCCTGTACCCAGTGCTCATTCTTTTCCAATTCAATCTTTTCAGATGCAGCTGATGAAAGAATCCATCTTTATCCAGCAGCTCTATAAATCACTGAGAAGGCTCAGATTTACATTTAAAACAGCATGAAATATGATAAGTTAAGAGACTGTGATGAACTTGATATGAGTCATAAAACTTTCTCTACACAAATACAGAAATTAGCAGAGGTTTTGGCATTCTTAATGGATGGACATTCACTGGAGGCTTGCATAATTTGCTGGAGGTACTGGAAGTTGAGTGCAAGAAGGAAGAAGTTGCAGGAAATTAAATGTAATGCAAAGCTTGGCATTCAGTTGGGAAAAGCAGTTTCAGGGAAAGGAAGCAAAAACTTCTGGCATTTGCCACGATCTGAACTTTCTTGACTTGTGAATGACATGGTTTGAATAACTTCTGTCTCAAAAGATTTGATTTACATTACACACATAGCACATAAGGCCCAGATCTAGGGAGTGTGCACATGTGGAATACATGCTGTACTGTCTACGCAGAGGCATGCTAGTCCAAGGCATTGAATCCAAGAAGAAATAGCAGCCTGACCTGGCAAGGGATCATCATATTATTTTTTTTCAAATGATGCCCATAAATTATGACATATTTATGCAAAATTCTGAACCAAATTTGCTTTTTCTGAAGTTTGTACCCAAGGTTCTGACTTCTAGAATTGTATGGAAATGGCAGAAGCTACTCTTGCAAGGTTCTCATCCCGCCTCATCCTAGATTTGATTTTTTTATTTTTTTTTTAAGAAAATACCAGAATGTGTGGGTGGACTGCTTGTATCTGTTGCAGTGATGATGGTGTAAAAGGAAAAGCGCATTTATGAAACGAGACTGCAGCCACTAGGACACAAAGATTACCAATCCCATTTTCACCAACACAGCGGATGAGCTCCCTGCTCTGGGTTTTAATTTATGGATGACATATGAGTGAGATGCGCAGGAGGTTGGACATCTCTTGCCTGGGCTTTTATCATTATAAAAAACCTAGTTTGCAAGAGCTGGATGCCTTCTTGACCTGTGTTTTCCCTCTGAGTTTGTAACCCGTGTTTGGTAGAGAGAAAAGTATAGTAGTTGTGACTTCAAGATAAAATTTCACATGTAGTTTTGTCACACATACATTTATACTATGAACCTTTCAGTTTCAAAATTAAGTTTTACCTGTGACAGTGGTTCTGTCTCATGTCCAATAACGACCGTGCAAATCTTCACGCTGCTCATGTGGATCAGGTGCAAGCCGAGCAGCGCATGCTCCCAACGCTGCCTTTGGCCCTCTGGTTCATGCGCTCGTTACGTACAAAGCTGCCTGGAAGATTTTCCATGATTTCACATGGCAATCCCTGGATATGGCACTTTAATTTTCCAGGGAAGTGAAGCTTCTGGGGAAAGAGGTGCTAGTCAGTCCTACAGAACCAGGTTGTCACCATGGTGTGAACCAGTCCACACTGAGACAGGGTTTTAAGGGAGAGACTAATGCACTTCAGATAGATAGGTGAAAAGTATGCACGCGTGAAAAAAAATCTACTGTATGCTGTGTCATATAGCAAGGAGCACACAGAGGCCTGTGATAAGTCTGACTGAAATATTTGAGGGGAGAATCCGATTATATCAATTATATCCAATATATATTATAATCAGGAGTATCTGGATAAACTTGATTTTATCAGAAGTAACGTAAAGGAATGTATGCAACCTTTGGGTTACAGAGTGCATCAGATGCCTCACCAAACCAGGCTATAGTGTGTGAAGTGCCACTGTCTCCTGTGTGCACTGCGCGGCTTTGCGTGCCTCCTCCCAGGAGAAGGGCTCACAAGGAGGAGGAGAACATCAGCTGGCGCTGGAAGCTTGGGGCAGAAAACTTCTGAAGTCTCCTGGAGAAGGAGCGTGGCTGGAGCGGAGGCAGGAGGCTGGGCAGGCACTGGGATGGCTGCTTGTCCAGGAGGCGCATCCTGAGCCCGTAGGAGCCCCGCGCGGGGGACCTGTCCCAGGGGGTGCTCAGGGCCTCTCTTCACAGAGCCCAGGTTACAGAATTGGTCTGGGGGTCACTTCTGCTGTGACTTTCTGATTTGAATTGGAAAGATCTTAAAATGCAGATTCCCCACCATGCTTTAATTTAAAAACAGCAAAAAAGTAAACTTCTGAGGAAAAGGCACTATTCCTCTTCTATCTATATCATTTATCTCTTTCATCCCTTCCCACTATGAGCAAAGGCTAAATCCGTAGCTTTTCCTTCCTTTATCTGGTTGAGCAGAGAGAGACACTTTATTTTTCACCTATGTTTTTGAGGCGCGAGGGGCCCAGAGCAGAGGTTACCGCCCCGGCTCCCCAAGGCAGGGGGCAGCAGGAAGCCCAGTCCCTAGGAACGGGAATGCGGAGGGGGCTCGGGGAACACCCCTACCCCAAGCCCTGCAGAGGAAGGCGCGCAGGGCTCTCGCGCAGCGGGGCCGGCGGGGTGCGCGAGCCCGCAGCGCGCGCTTTGCCGCTTTTCCCGTTCGCCGGCCTCTCTTCCCGGGAGCTCCTCCGTCCCCGCCGGGATCGCGACGCCCCCGGCGCGGAGCCCCCGCCGCCCGCGCGCGCGCCCCGCCCCGCTCGCTGCCTTATGACGTCATAGCGAGGAGCCCCGGGGCGGTGGCGCGGGGGGGGCGGGGCCGGCGGGCGCACGTGCGCGCGCGGCGCGGGGCTCCCGCGGCGGGGCCGCCCGCCCACGGCGGAGGAGCCGCTCGCGCAGGTGCGTGGGGACGGGACGGGCGCGGGGACGGGGAGGGGACGGGACGGGACGGGACGGGCGTGGGTGGGCGGTGCGCGCGGCCATGGCGGCGGGTGTCGCTGCGGCGCCGCCCCGCCCCCCCGGAGCGTCCCCGGGCGCCGCCGCCGCCCCCCGCCCCGTCAGACGGCGCCGCCGCCGCCGCGCTGGGGGAGCCGCCGCTGCGGCGGGGCGGGAGGCGCGAGGGAGGCGCGGAGCCGCCGGCAGCGCCGCTCCAGCGCCGCTCGCTCTGCTCCCCGCAGCGCGCGCCGAGGAGGGCGCAGCCCCCGGGCGGCGTCCCGACATGCTGAAAGTCACCATGCCCTCCTCGTCCTCCTCCTCCTCCTCCTCATCGTCCTCCTCCGCCGCCTCCTCCGCCGGCCCGGCGGCCGCCGCCCGCGCCGCCGCTGCCGCCGCGCCCGACTACTGGATCGACGGCTCCAACAAGGACACGCTGGCGCACTACTACGAGCTGGAGGGCGAGCTGGGACGGTGAGGGCGCGCGGGGGGCTGCGCGGGCGGCGGCGCGCGGGGGCTGCGCGGGCGGCCGCGCGCGTCCCGGAGCGGGTCCCGGTACAGGTGCCGCCGCGGCCCTGGGGCGGGTCTCGGTGCCGGTCCCCGCGCGCTCCCCTCCCAGCGCGGGTCCCCTCCATCCCTGCCGCTGCGTCCGCGGGATGCTCCGCGCCGCCCCGGTGGCACCAAAACGTCCCTAATTCTCTGCCTCACTTTTGTGCAAGGCCTCCTGCCGCCCCCCGGGTGCCAGCGCCGCGTGGGCAGAGCCCCTGTGAAGAGAGCGGGAGCCCCGAAAGGCCTCCCCGCGCGGCACCTGTCCCCTGGCGCGCGTGAATCGGGCAGGTTCATTCATGAATCTTACACTGATGCTGCTGCCAGGTAACTTAAAGGTCCCAAGGGTCCTTTTCCTTCTTCCTTTTTTTTTTTTTTTTTTTCCCACCACCTGTCAAGCTGCAACCCAGTACCAAATGGCTTCACCTTTATCTAATGTGTAGTTTTTGCTCTCCAGATACAAAGGCTCATTCATATTGAATCCATGGGTAGAAAATAGCATATAAAAAGAAGAAAAAGGTCTTGCAATAGATGACTTTACAGATAGCGAAGTTAATAATAGTTGTTAACTTTAACAGCAATAGACTGTTAAAATGATGGCTAGTAGTGAGAAATTTGCAGATAATAACATGGTTGCCTTGGTACAGTATTTTTGCAGAAAGGACATGTGCGATGAAAGATACTGCTACAAAGCATACCTGTGCTTGCTGTGCTATAAGGGCAGGAAAGGCTGCAGAAATAAAGCAGTATCAGTCTTGGTTCGCCAGCTTGGTCCAAAGCATCTACTACTACCTATTTGCAGTGATTTACATATCCTTACTACATTTATGTTTTACTTTAGTGTACACCTACACAGACATGTAAAAAAGCATAATGCAGGAAATATTGCCAGGTATAATGTCCAGAATTGGCACAGAAGTGTGTACTGATGACCCAAACCAGTTGTTATCAACTCTATCACCTGTATTTATGCTGCTTTTTTTTTTCTCTGTAATGTCACTCAGCGTTTATGTTAGTGACTGTAGGCTTAGTTTGCTAATGGTCTGTATTGAAGGTACATGATATATTTTTTACATTGCCTGGAAAAGGGCTTTAAAGCATGTGCTGTCCTGCGTGAGGAAGGAGAGGTGCAGTGTAGTTGGGTATGCTGCCTTGCAAGGCAGGACAGTGGGGGATGCTGAAACCCAGAAAAACCTTTGAGTAGGAGGGATAACCACATGCAGCTAGTGCAGAGATGCGATCACCAAGGCTGCGCTGCCGTTGGGTAGAACTAGGAAATCAGGTTAAAAATAAAAGCAGAAGTAAGGTAGGAGATAGGAGCCATCTTGAACAAAGACCCTGTGGTAGGGAAGGGGGAGAGAAAACCTCAGAGAGGAGAGTGCATGAAAGGATATAGCAGTGAGGTCTTGGTCCTTGGCTCCCAAGACTCATGCTTTGAGATGAGTTCAGGGGTGCTGATGGGTCTCTCAGCCTCCCTTTCATAGCTTTGACATGTCTTAGCAAATTGTCAGAGAGAGACAGCAAACGTTTTTCTTTAACAAGGATCATGTAAAACTGCATACTGTGTTTTGTTTTAACTTGGTAACCTCATCTTCGTTCTGTCAGTTTTGGAGATGACTTTGAGTACCTCTGTAAGATATATTCCTGGCCTAACTTGGTGGTGAAGATGTATGAATTAAGCCGAAAAAGGCTGAATAGATGCAGGAAGCCCAAATAACACTAAAGGAAATGCCAGGAGACTTTACCCTAAAATATGTTTAACAAACACAGATATTGGAAGAGGCCTTTTATCAGAGTGGAAAGACCTGTATATGATGGACAGCGGTTGTATAGGAGTTCCCTTTGGAAGAAATGCCTTTCCTGCAAAGCGTGCCTGACAGTTCCCTCAACATTATAGTCAGTAATTCCTGTTTGTATGACCAACTGTGGTGCCATTGGGAAGGGAGGGAAAGACCTCTAACAAAATAAAATGTCTAAAAGCTTGGCTAGCAGTAAGCAGTTTTCAACACTGGAGTTCCACGGGGATCTGTATAGAGGTCCATACAAATGTATGCAAAGGTAAAGGGGTTGCATAGTGAAATTTGCTGGCTTTACCAAATTGCCGAGGGTTTGAAAGACAGTGTTGCCCATGAAGAATTGCAGGGCCAATTCTGGGCTGAATGGGCATTTAAGCTGCAGGTGCAATTCAGGTTAGGTGAATAAATGCCCATTGGGGTGGGGGAAAAACCCTGTGTTGCACATAAACTAATGAAATCTGATTGAATCTTTAGGTCTGTGAAGATACCAACTCACTGCACGCTAGTGCTCAAAAATCACCCAAATAAAATGTTAGCCTGTTTTCCTTTCCTACAGCGAATCCCATAGCAGGGTTAAGAGGGAGATCTCTGAAGTCGTGTGAGGTGCAGGACACCTTGTGAAGGGTGTCCAATCTGCTGTGTCATCTTTGATGCATGCTCTACAGGGCATCAAGTGAAGCTAGCAAGTTCAAAAATGAACATCAGGAGATAAGACTTTATTTTCTTTTGTACTGTGGGGAACTGTTCAATGGGGTAGAACTCCTGGCTGCAATATATTAAGGGTGGTAGAAGCTAAGATGGGTTTAAGGGACAAGTGGGCAAGTTCACATGAGGAAATCGAGTAAGACTAATAAAATACAAAGATGCTAATTCTTGAACCAGAAATTCTTGAATCTTCTGAGCATATTCTTTAACAGTATTGCTTTAGGTTTGCTCTCTCCTTGTATTCTTAAGACACAGGGTTTGGTCACTGTTAGAGACCGTTCTGGGCTTGGCAGACCCGGTGGAGCTGCTTGGTTAATTCACCTTGCTTTTAGTCCATTTCTGACTGGATGATTTCTCTGCATGCCATATTGGAGTTCAAAATGCTGTAAAGATGAAATGTTGGTCATCTTTGTTTTACCAACTGTATTTTTTACTTCTCTGAAGGTGGCAGCATTGGTGAGTTGTGAATTTTTAATCTTGTTCTGAATGAATTTCAACTAAAAGCTTATTTTTCACACGATCTTGAAAAAAGGATTTTTAATAATATTAGGTATTAAACTTAAATATCCCTTAAAGCTTATGATTCTTTGTTAGCCTTATATATCTTCCTCTTATATATATTTTGATAAAGATTAGTATAGTGTAGTGATGTTTTTTGAGGTGAGGAGGAATGTCAATAACATTTTTTTTGATATTTGGCAACATCACTAAAAAGGACTTTTACTTTGCTGAAATTTTAGCAAATGTTTTACTTAATTTCATGCAGTACCTTGTGTCTGACTGTGCCAAAATGCAGAATGGTATGAGTTGAAACTGTCCGAAGTAATTATTGTAGGTATATTGCAAATCCATTAAATGGGCAAGAGGAGGTAGTAATATTTTCTACCAAATCCTTAGGGCTTATTTCCATTTTCCAAAAACAATAACAACAACAACAAAAACAACAAAAAATACAGGCTTTTTTTTTTCTTTCTTTTTTTTTTCCTTTTTTTTTTCTTCTTTTTTTTTTTGGTATGAGGATGATCAAGGGTTTTACAAGGTTACTTTTTCCATTCTGGATCCATCTTTCAACTATGTGGTCCTTGTTGAAGACCTGAAACTGAAAGATCCTTGGAACTTTCGTCTTACCTTGACCAGACAGTGTGAGCTGAATCATAGGGGATTCCTCTCCTTGAGGAGTTCTTATCTCAAAGAGTTTGAATTTGAAGTGTGGTTCGAACTCACAGTCTCTGTGCAAAATGGTATTTCTTACCCTGTCAACGCTATTTAGAAGTGCTGCCATAATATTGTTTACTTTTAGCAGTAAGTGAAATTGGTAGCAGTAGATGAAATTGGGTAATTACTAGTTACAAGTGTTGTTTTATAGAAATTGATTAGTTTTGCATACTAGACTTTAAAGTTCAAACTGTTTTTACTTTGAAAGTATGTCAGTTATTTTCTCTTCCATTCCTCCATATTAAAAAAGAGCCTTTTTTTTTTCTTAAATGTATATCTAAATAATAATTTGTCATACAAAATGTTTGCCATTTTTGCTTTGCGGCACATTTGAAGTAGGTCGCTCCCTTCTTTAACATAGCATTTACTTGCATGCATGTGTCTTTTAATGCTGGGCCTGAGCATTTCCCAGGCGGCTACGTGCATGCTGCTGATGGTGCATAGTGTTATCTGCTTAAATGTGAGTGTGGGTGCTTAGCTGAGCTGAAGCGAGTAATTCCACATGGAAGATGATCTTTGAATGGTAAGTGCCTGCATAGTTTGCCTGTCTCCAGATCGTGTGGTGCCACCAATTTCTCCATGCTGCGTTCCCCAGCAGCTCAGCTCACAGACCCACAGGCAGTGTTCTTGTACAGACAGTTCCTGCTGATCAGCTGAAGGGGAGGTGGATGAAGGGGTGGGTCTGAGGTCTCATTTGGGGCAGTTTGTGCTATGTTGGGTTTTTGCTTGAGGTAGGAAGATAGGAGTCAGAGGGTGCCCTTGTGTGGGCTTGGCCAAAGCGTTCAGAGGTAGTCGGACATAGTCCACCTGTCTCCTTCCTTCACTGCACCCGCTGGCAAAGGTCTAGGTGAGCCTTTTTCGTTCCATTTTTTTGGTAGAAGGAGTGTTGTTCATCTCATCTTCACCCCAGGAAAAAACGTCCTAAGTGTCTGGCCACAGGTTCCTCTGTGGTAAGCATGTTCTTTGTTCCTCTCTTGAATCTGTGATGTTATGAGAAGACAATTCCATGTTTGCTTATCCAGAAAGAGGAAATCGGAAAGAGTTTGGTAAGTAGGGCATCCACCTATGAGAGGATCTGCATGTCACTCCTCATTAAAATGCATGTCCTTCTACAAAGAATCTTAAATAGAAACTAATGCCAAGCAGTGATATTTTTTGATGTGGAAGTTGTATATCTTCACAGCCCACTGCTCTGGAAGAAATTTCTGGCTTGGATACTAGGAACCAGAACTTGTCAATGTAATAATCCAGCTTTTGACAACTAAAGCTTCTATACTCAGTGTAGATTTTTTTTTTCCATTTCTGTTTGGTTCAGTTCCACAACTGCTCTATTTAGAGCTGAAAAACTAGGTGTTGGAAAAAGCAAGTGAAGAAATTTTCCTCTACCATTCTGTACATAGAAAATGGGCCTAGACAAACCATTTCACTTGAAGCTGCCTAATTGTGGAGAGAGGTGGACTTGTAAGGTAGGTACTCTGAACCTTGCCATGAAGGATTATGTTGACTATGTTGTTCAGGTACTATGTTGAACACTAAGTTACTTGCCTAAAGAGTGACTCTGCATGCACATTTTCTTAGGGAAAGAAGAGGCTCTTTTTGGAGCATCCGTTGGCTTATTTGTTGCTTCATTCTTATTTTCATCATAAAAGGTATTTAATTTTTTTTCAGACAGTTGTTTAAATTCCTTTGTAGCCGGGATTTGTGGCAAAACACTTGTTCCATTGCAGCCAGTTTTGTACTGAGCTGCAAGCTTGGCATCTGCATCACTGAGGGTCATAAAACATATGCCAGAATATTTTTCGCAATGGCTTATGCTTGTATCTGATTCATGTAAATACCGTGATTGAGGCATTGCTTCGTGTTTTATAACTGGTAGAAAAGAGGATTGTTGATTCGTTCTTGTGTTGGCAAGGGAGATTAGATGTCAAAGGTTGCGGACAGTCACAACAGAGAACCTAACGCCCCAGTAGTCATCTTCTTTCAGATACGTGCTTGCCGCTCTTTTTATGGAAGAAACTGCTCTGCAAACTTTGTAAATAAGCAGGTAATTTGTTTTTTAGTACAATACCTTATCTAAGTCTGTGGTGTATTATGGCAGAAAAGGTTTATTTGAAGCAAGTGTTTTATCTTCTACATAGGAATCAAATCTAGATAGATTCCTGGTAAAGGCCATACATCTACATATTGTCAATTACAGAAGCATTTTGATTTTATCTATAACATTATATTACACCATATCTATTTTCAAAGGGTGAATTATGAGTGTACCTACACTGAAATTTAAATCAGGAGTGAGAATTTTCTGAATGTGAATATCCCAATTACCCTCTTGCTGTGCTTTGCTTTGAATCAAGGAGTGATTGATCTGCACAGAGCAGACTGAATGAAATCGAATCAGAAGATACAGTTCAGATGCACCCCTAATCCACTCTAATCTGTTGTGAATGTTCATTTCAAAGGACCAGATTAGAGCTACTCTGAAATAAAACTTGCAAAAAGTTTCTATGTTGATATTGGCTTGTTAACACCATCTGTTCTGCAGGTGGGCTCCTATTGCACTGCAGTGTTTGCTTGTGTATACGTAGCCTGCATACCCAAGTGATAATACATTTAAATCTATCTGTATTTGATCTGCAAGATAGTAGCCAGATGCTTACAATGTCACGCATTCAACATAATGCCAGGTTAATGTCTGTCTACTCAAGTTTTAATTAACTTGTAAGCTAGAGTGAATATGTATATATATTATGCTAATAAAAATTTAGGACTAACAATGGGCAATGAAAGAGTAGTTGCTTGCAAAGTATCACGGTGTCTCTGTATCCTTATTAGTCTGTACCCCGAGAATAATAAATGGACACTTTTTTCCTACTAGATGATTGCTGAGATAGCTTTGAATAGCTGTAATGAAAAGGTGATAATTTTATGTAATTTTCACAACTTGCCAGCATTTAAGGCAGAGCTATAAATAATGAAAAATACGATGCTACAGAATGGTTATTTCTTTATTTCGAAAGTATTATTTCTGCCAACTGTTATGCGTTTTGCGGTTGAGTGTTTTTTAAATTTTAAAGATCACATTTCTATTGAAACAACTGAAAGAGGAGCTCTTGAGGTAAATGCTGAAAATGTTTGAATTTTTAGGAGTTGAAAGCAGTGGTATCAGTTGTGTCAACACAAAAAATGCCATATTTGAGTAACATTGTATTAGCTTGCAAGAGGCTGAATTAAATTAAGTTCAAGCTCAGTTGAGAGCATTTCTAAGTGTGGCTGTGCAATAAGCTTTTATGATTGTGTATGGAGGGCAGGTAAGTTTACCGAAGCCTTGTGGTACAAGAAGTAAATACCTACTCCTTGTTCCACCACCTTGCTGTAATTGTGTGTCTGTGCAGGCATGCATGCTATTGTGTAAGGTGTTTAATGACCACAGCTACATGAAGAGAAATAGGCAGAATTCTAGGAGTAACAGATGTTTAAATTGTTGCTTTCACAGAAAACCCCAGTGTTTGAAAACACCACAAATTATGACTGGTGGTCAGTGAAGGAATACTCACTGTTTGCTGTAACACAAACCCCATCTGTGGAAGTCTAAATACTTGCTAGGGAAGCCTCATTATCTTCTTCAGTGATTGAAAGGCAATCAGGGAAATTTTATCTGAATGTTGTTTCAGAAGGTCAATCAGGAAATGAAAACTAGGCATCCCCAGCTCTTGCTTTGTGCATAGCCCAATGAATTGAACCGGCTTTACCACAGCAAACTGGAATGATCTTTTTTCTGTGGTAGCCTGTTAGCCAGAAGGTTGATCTGTCTTTATAACAGTAAATTGTAGACACTAAATGTTCTGTGGAAGAAAAAGTACAAAGACTTGAATATGGTTTTTGTCTATGTATACGCAATACTTATGAACCATAAGTAGAAGTTAAGAATGTGTGAAAGAACTAATATATATTCCCTTGTGCCTGCATAATGAGGCAGAATTTAAGCATATAAACTTACACTTTTACTGCCAGAAAGGTATTTAGGAATTTTTATTGGTTCTGCATTCTGACTTCACAATAAGTGGACTTCTATTTGAATAGTCGTTAACTTCACAAGAATATGCATGTGTATATTTAATGCAGGGATGCTTATTTTGAGTAAAGTTAATCAAATATGCCATTTGCTTCCAAAAAGTGTTGTTGTTTTTGGTTCTTGCTTTGTCTAATGTGATATATGTATTTTCCATGTCTACCCCATTTTAAAAATAAATAAGAATGGCAGCAAATAGCTGCCAATACTGTGAAAATACTATTGCATTCATTGTTAATAATTCTTTCTATGTCCTTGCACTGTCAGCATTTTAAGCCACTCAATAATCACCAGAAAATGCATTTCAATTACTGGTTCCAGCTTTAAGAAGCAATAACTTTGTTTCATATATAAGTTCGTTTCCTTGTTCTTTGGAGTCTGAGCTAGTAGCTCTGTGAATCTTCGAGATTATTAATTAATAATCGAATTCAGGTATTTTTGTGTAGTAGATGCATGTGGTCTCTGTATTGTTACCTTCACCTTACCCTTTTACCTCAGCAGAGTGAAAAAGTGACCTTTCTTTTGGCAAAAGGGCGGAGGCTGTGTTTTCCAAGAGTCTTTCATGTTGCTTCTTAAACTTTGAGAAACTCATCGTGACCCTGTACCCCGTGCTCTAGGTGTCCCTGCTTGAGCAGGGGAGTTGGACTAGATGATCTCTAGAGGTCCCTTCCAACCTCAGCCATTCTGTGATTCTGTGCGATTTAAACATGGCAAGAAAAGAATACTTCTGCTTTTCTCCATTCCAAGATGCTAAATTGTTGATGGTAAATCTTTCCCAGCTCAAGAGGAAGATAGGGAATAAGATCTTTGTTAGAGGTCAATTTTTTTTTATTTAACTTTAACCTGTCTGAGTGGAGAGGGTTTGTCTAGGACGATCCCTTGGAAGAACACTTTGGACCAGTCCCAGTGTAGTGCACTACTGAAGATTATACATCTTCACGTCGGAATACCTGAATTTCACCTGAGTAAACACAGAGCAGGAAAGTGATGGTTGTCTCCTTTCGATTTTCCGTGTGGTTGTGGTTTTTAAGATTTATCAGTATAATGCAATAGAAAAGTTCATAGAGCATGAGATGTCTGAGACTGGTTTCAAGTAGAGGATGTTTGATAAATATATATTGAATTATATCACCTTAATTTCTTAGACGATGTAATTTTAAAAATGGAAAGATGGGGTTCTGATGGCACACTATACCAAAAAATATAGCAAATGTACATTTTTGTGATTGAGGTAAAGCAAAAATGTTATAGCTATTGTCATTGGTGGCAATTGCTTAAAACACACTAGCTTTTGAGGAATGGATCCTCAGTGTTTTATCTGTTCCTCTATTACCAGATTTGTGAGGTAGTGTTGCTTTTCTTGTAAAATCATTCTAAATTAGGAGACACTAAAACTCTACAATGTTGGAAAAGACCTTTAGTCATGGCAGATGATATATTCTCTTTCAGTTTCCTCTGCAGGAGATAACAGAAGAGAAATTGTTTCACACACTAAATTATATGCTCAGAATAATTTATTAATTCTAAACACAACTAAAATAATTTTCTGAACAACTTGCTACTGTAACTAATGTTGTCCACTTTTCACGTGAACAGCTGTACCTGCTGGAATTTCAAAACCCACAAAACATCAATTAAAAGACAAGGAAATGTAAATCCATGGGAGGAAAAAAAGCTCTCAAGTATACTGCCCTTTAACAGTTTATCTACTTTGTCTTTTGGGGATAAAATAGCACAGAAACAAGCTCAAGATTCACAATGCACAGTCTCAAAAATAATATGAAAATTTAAGCATCCATTCTACTCTCCATTCAGACACCTACCTCACTGTGAGCACCTGTGTGACACAAATGAGAGATGCCAGAATTGCAGCTTTACCTCAGAACTGACGTAATCTCTGCACTCCTTTTTCCCTAAACTCCCTCCCCCAGAAATATGTGATGCATCTCTTCTGTACTCATTTTCCAGAATTTGTGAAGAAGGGGAAAAAAAAAAAAGAAAAAAGAAAAAAAGTTTTTCAGCTTTACGCAGGAGGGAAGAGGCAGCCTTCAAAAACTGTGGGTTTTTTGTTTATTTGTTTGTTTTTCCTCCCCACTCAGTAATTCTTCCTTTTTTGCAAGTATTCACACACTTTCTTCTGGATTGAGACATGTTTGTTACCGTACATCTATCAATACTATTGCTTATTCTTTTTCTTTAACATATAGTCATATCTGTAGTCATATCTATCAAAATATTAATGAATATCCATGGAATTCTAAGCCTTGTATTATTTTAAAGTACTTTCAAAATAATATTGATTTCCTTTAGAATAATCCTGGTTAGCAGAAGCACGCTGCCAGTATCAAGGAATATTGCTATCATTTTATTTTGTGTTTAGTTGGAAAAAAAAAAGCCTTGCTCTGAAATGCATCTTCAGACCTCTTCTGTGGTAAACTGGACATCACTCACACAACCTCAGTAGAGTATTGAAGCATATTAGGTATTTGTACTTTATGTAGACAGTTTTGAATTTTATTCAAATGTCAGCATGTTTTCAAATTATCTAAATGTGCAAAATGGTGGTTGCCATTTCTAATTTGTTAGGTGCTCTGCACCTGTGTAACATTGTGATCTGGTGAGAGTATTTTAAAAACATACTTCGGGCCAGAAATTATTAAAAAAAAATCACATAATTAAAAAAAAGCTGCTCTTTCATACCTTTTGATGTGTTTTATAGATTAACAAATCACTGTTCTGCCCTGTATTATATCAGTACAATACCCTGCAGTTGCATGTTTTCGTGGTGTTGAACATTCGCTTGCCAGCTTTCCATGTTGTGTCATAATGATTAGCTTATGAAGTTTAGCAACAAGACACGCTGAGGACCCTTAATGACATTATCATAAACTGAGTTGTAAGGTATGGGTGCATGGAAACGTTACCTGCCAGCTTTAGTTGATGCTCCCTGCTTTTTGTGCTGTAAGGGAACTGAACAGTCCAGCTCTATGTACTGCTTTCAGATCTTCATGCTTTTCTGGCTGATTAATTTGATAAAATTAAGAAGAGGAAAGCCACAAAGTTGATTTTGTAATGAGAAGCAGCAGTTTCATGCTGGAGATATGGGTGACTGGTTAGAAAATACATCTTTTTCAGTGACTTCAGGTTTTCAGTATTCGGGTTAACAAACGTGGTAGCTTGTTTTTTCTGGGTCCCTTTGGTGTAAATTGCAGATGCTTATCGAGTGTGGCATTCATTTGTCTGTTAGCTAATTGACAGGGAATTAATTTGAGTTGGAAGCATTATAGACCCAGTAATATTATTGCAGTACCTCGACACTATAAATCTTGAAACTAGAAAAGAAATATTTAGTTTGCTTGGAGCAGAAGGCAAGTAAATTTATTGGGCCTGATTCTCCTTTTTCAGCAACTTATTTCAAGAATATCTCAACTGCAAAGAAGAACAGTTTTGGATTTGTATTTGAAGTTAATAATTTGTGACTGCTCAATAAAATCAGCAATCCATGTCCAGATAGAATCAACATGAATTGCAAAATTGTGATATCATAAAATTCAGTGGCATGTTTTCTGCTCTTATAGTGACAAAGCCCTTCTCCAGCATAATCAAGATGCAGAATAAATATTTTATGTCATAGATATTCAAAAGTAGGTGGAACAGGAGTAAAACTGAGGGGAAAAATGCATTTTATTCATTATTATAAAGATGTGTTCATAGAATTGTTTTGATCAGCGCTGCTATAAAGAGAATATGCTTTTATTTCCAGAGGATCATTCATTTCATGTGGCACAGCAACCTTGGTCATCTCCTCCTCTGCCACCTCCTTCACAGAAAATGATCTTTTTGACCATTTTGTATCTTTGGCTTGGCCAGCGGAAAGACAATAACCCATATTTCTGTAAAGTAGTTCCAGTTGACTTAAGCTATGCTAGTCTATTTCTGTTGTTGTAGCAACATTTACATATATGTTTTAATATCTTCATTTTTTTAAACATAGGCTTGTGTGAGATTAAATACCTTTTTGAGGGAGTAATGGTGTGTGTGTATATATATATATATATATATATATGTATTTTTTTTTTTCCAGATGGCTGTCTAAATTGCTAAATTGAGCGGGTGAAATTTATTTTATAAATAAGTTGCCCAACAGATCTTTGCTTCTTTCTCTTGTCAGTCTATGTTTTGTAAATAAGCTACATTCATTGTTGCAAATAACAAATATTTACCATATGGCATGTTTACATAGTTTTCCGTGGTGTTTCTTATGAGCCATGTACTTTTAACTGGTCTTAGTATCTTAAAATAATATTTCATTGCTTTTCTTCACCGTAGTTGCAGCTGTCATGAACATATGAAGCAGAATGATAACAAATAGCAAGATGCACAAAGGCGTGTGGCCATCAAAAGAATATATTTCACCTTGAATAGCCATGTATATTGGAGCTTGTTTTATGAAGACATTCACATCCCTACAGTAGTGAATGCCTAGACCTGAGAAACAACAGAATTTCCATTCCATGATTGATTTCAATGTTTCAGCATTTGTTTTTGCCTTGAATTGGAATGAGTAGTTGATGGACAGTTTTACAGCATGGAATTTTTTAGTAATTTTGACTTAAAATTCACAAACTTTTTAACACTCCAAATTTAGTTTTGATTGAAAGCATTCCTGAGTCAAAACAACAACTAACTTTCAAGAACAACTGTTTCAAGAACAACAGACACCATGACTCATGGTGTCGAATGACAATTTTGATGCAGCTTCCTTCTTTTCCTCTTTTCCCTTTCTGTCTGTGGCCTTGCTTGGGCTGTATTTTACATACTGTACCAAAAGTGGTGCAGTTTGCATGTGATGTATTCTCCTACTGGAACAGAGTGAGGCTGCAAAGGCTGCATTTATTCTCTGAAAGAAAATGACTCCAGTTTAAAATTCTCGGCCTTTTCTAATACAGAAGATAAACATTATTGAATGGGACAGGATCAAATTTGCCTCTTTAACAGCTGTTACCTCAGTAGCTGTTACCTCAGGTCTATTCATTTGCTGCCTAAACTGCATGTGTTCCATTTTCCTTCCCTGTTTGCATTTGATGAGACTCCTAATTTATACCAACTGATATTTGTCTATAATGCATGACCTTGCATTTAATGCAGCTGAACCCTTTTATGTGTTATTCCAGTTCTTCAGCAGTTCTTCCTTTCTGATATTGCAGCCTTCTTCTCTGTTGCCAGTGCCTCCCACCTTTGTCATCAGCAAATTTAATTAACGCAGGCTCAAGTTTGTGCTGAAGCCATTAATGAAAACATTAAGTAGGACGTCTAACAAATGAAAGAGATGCTGTTCAAACACACATGTCAGAACAAACTAGATAAACTGAAATAGAGAGGAGCAGTATGCTTCTGGCAAGCTTTTGAAGGTAAAGACTACACAGGCAAATTGCCTTGAGGAAGAGCATACTTTTCCTAAAAAGAATACTTTTCCTAAAAAAGTATGTTTTATAGAACTGCTTCTCTTTTTACCGCTTTCTCACTTAAAAATGAGCTATTTGCAAAGTAGAATTCTTGTAAGATTTCCCATATACTAAATCTATGAGTTTTTTTTCCATCTTTGGGGACTCCTTGCTCTAAAGGCTAAGGAAGTCTGGGACTTTTCCCCTGTCTATCCCACACCTTGTACTTCTTTCAGAAAATAGTCCCAGTGGCCATTAAGCAAAGTGAAGAAATACTGAATTCTTCACTGCATTTTACTGGTACCTTTTCAGACCCTGAGACGATTGGGCTTTCTACACCTTTCTTTTTATGATATTTGCTGTGCTAGTCAGAAAACGACAGAGGTTTTGATGTTTTGGGGGAAGTGAGGGATTAAATTTAATTATGCAGATAGTGCATAATGCAAATAGCTGGTGTCTACCAGCCTCCCATCTTCCTCCTCTCATTTTTGGAATGTGGACTAAATGATAAGTTTAATGATTCTTGAATGCAGAAAGAGTCAGCTCCAGTAATGCTCTGAAACAAAAATGAAAAATAGTGTGTTTTTAAATCACACTTGAAATTTATATGGGTCTATGAAATATAGATCCTGATTTGTCATCACCTTTTATTCATAATAATAATTGCATCTGTGAAAAATGACTGCAACTGTAGAAGAAAGTGCCATCCTTTATATATCTATAGGGTATAAAAATCATTTAAACTCATTTGCAGATTTGATCATCTCTAGAATATAATCCCAGTAATTAAAGGAATAGTGACTGATCTAAAGCTGATTAGGTGGGGAATATTAAAAAGTTTGTGATAATTATCCCAGTTATTAATAAAGATGACAAACACAAGTAGTTTTGTATATTTTTTGAAAAAAAATATGTGAAAGATATCCAAAGTAGTATTGGTTCAGCTAAAGGCCTACTGGTTTTTAATTTGGTGGATAAATGGGTAAGCAATTTAAATAACAATAGCTCAATACTTTGGGTTACCAATTTGGAAATTGAATAAATACATTAGTTGAGATATTTACAACGTATGTAGAGAAATACTAATGCCCTTGCACAAGGCTTTGAACTACGAAGTCTGCGAGGAATACTGTGTTTGGTTCTAAAGCCTACATCCTATAAAGTCAAGCTTTTAGTGGGAGCTCTTACTACCAGAGAAGGGGCCTTGGGATGATCAACACTGTCTTCCCAGTATGTGCTAGGGGCCTGTTTATAGAGATGTTGGCTTCTCTGTCCATACATTGCTCAGGTTGCGTGTCAGCTACCTTGTGTTCAGAATCATTTTGCTCTGAGTTTGCTGGTTCAGGCATAGCACTAGGGTCTCTCTGCAGTGTGGCTCCTGGGTGCAAGCTGGCAGGGACTCTACCCCAGTGTGGGCAGAGTAACGTCGCACTTGTGCAGACGTAGCGTGCAGGAGTTGGTTTTCTTTCCTTTAACAAAATGATGCTGGGGAGAGGAGAGGAGACAATAGTTCCCCAGCAGTATATCAAAGGGATAATAATCTGTGCAGTGGAATAATTTATGTAAATTTAAGGACTGTTCCTTCATGCAAAGAAGCAGTGGGGATTGCTTGGTCATGCTTACAGTAAGAATGTAATTTAGAAGAAAATATCTAACCATCTGCAGTTATAACAGACTCTTCAGTAGGAGCGGCAGAGACAAGAAAAGGGCTAAAATTGGTATGTGATCATTTTGCAAAAGAGACTGTATGACGTGGTTCCCCATGATATCAGGGGACTGTTTTGATGCCTCAAGAGAGATCCTCCCACTTACATTCAGAATAACTGCATTGATTTTTCAGGTTCTACTTATTGATAGCAGCAGGTTCAATATGAATCTGCTGCCTTCTGTACAGGATCGGCCTACTTTTAGTCATGTTCTTACCTTGAATTGAAATCAAAATCTCATTGGAGGCCCATGGTATTGCACTCTTTTACATTGTCCTGGTCTTGAGTAGCAGAAAATGGGTCTAAATGGAGGCTGTGCTCATCAGCAGTTAGTATGTAATGCACTGAATATGTGTTTAATGGTGTTCAAAGGAAACGTAAATTTGTCTTACAGTGAGTAATTCTGGAATAATAGAATGGATAAATTTTGTTCTCCGCTTGGTGGTGAATATTCACTGAGGCATCTTGTTTGGAAGCACTGGGCATGTGTTTTCAGAACTTTCGGCCTTTCAAAATTTCAGAACATAACATGTAAGAATACTTATTTTGTATATATTGAGTAATGCATTCATATATACTTGCTGTGCAACATATTGACAATTTGCAGATTGGCAATCCTAAACAATTTGAGTCTTTAAGATGTATGAATGTTTGCACTGGGTCAAATCAAAGGTGCGTTTGGGCTAATACTCCATCTCCAGCTGTAGCAAGAGGCAAAGACTGGGAAGGCAGTATAAGAACAGGACAAGCGTGTACAGACACTTGCCAGGAATAGTCCCTCAGGCTTCAGAAATCTAAGCTTCAGCTCTGTTTCTTCCAACAGAATAAGAATAATAATGTAGATTTGCATGCAGTACTTAAGATGTAACACAGTGCATTTATACAGGGGTATAATGCTTAACAATTCACAGCAGTTGTTTTGATTGAGACTGGGCATTCAGCTGATACTTCACGGAACTATTGCTTAGATTTCAGGATGTCATAGCTTGTGCTAATAGGTAATTGATCTTTCTTTTGTATGTGAAAATAGAATTGTGTTTTCCTGTGTGCATAATTCTATACTTTTTACAGTGAATTTAATTTAATTGAATGCCACATAGTACCACTTCTTGTAGAGTCCTTTTTCAGTTAACCATCTAGACAGCACCCTTACGATCCTGAAGAAATTTGATGGCCAAAAAACTTCGTCACTTCATTTCTCAACTCAGCTCCTGTAAGAGCTCGTTTACAAATATCCTGAGCAGCAAACATGGCCAGCTCTGGTCCCTGTCAAACTGCACTGATGACCTCAGTGCACTGTGAGGACTGAACAGTTGTTCTTTCCCTGTATCTCTTAGACAGCTCTTAATACGTTTCCTCTTTCCATGGCATCTGTAAATGCCTTTCCAGAGACACTTTGCCAAATTTTGGAAATCTAATGGCACAGCAGCTCTTCACTGTGCTATGGCTGTTCAAGGCTGCAGGATGCTGTAGAGATTTTCTCCAGAGCAGAAAATCTTCATTCGGTGAAATACAAGAAAAAGGTGCCTCTCTTGCCCCTTGTGGGAAATGGCTGTACATATTAAATCTGAGGGGAATGTGAAGCAAAAACAGATGATATCTGTCTGTCTTCGTGAAATTCCATCCTATGCATCTTTCCTTACTTGCAATGCAGTTCAGCACAGCTTGGGCAAAGTGAAGCCCTTTACATGTATTTATGATCTTGCTTCTTAGGTTCATATGACATTAGTTCCTACGACTTCAGGCAAGTAGAAATCAATATGACTAAAGATATGCAGAGACTTTGTGAAATTATTATACTACATCCCCATGCTGTGTCTGATTAGTTCATTTGTCTTTTTGATGAACTGCTCAAGGGATAGCACAGATTGGGAACTTGAAAGTTAGAAATTGAATTCTTAGTTGTTAGAATGAGAAAGTGTATTTGCTGTTACCTGCTTATTTTTTGGTACAGGAAATAGTGAATAAGAAGTCTTGCATAAAATCTGTTTTTCAGTGGTACTGGAAATGATTCAGGTAATTTTTTTTTTTTTTCTTTTTGGTATAGTGTATCAAAGACCTGTGTGTCTGAACGCTGGAAGAAAATCCTATCATTACTGAAGAATATAATTCAAGCTTAAATTACCACCATTTATCTTGGCTAAATTGGGGAGGGGGAGTTTCAGTGTTTACTAGTTTGAGATTGCTAGCTTTTTAGCATGTCAGTTCCTTCTGTCAGCTTCAATTCTGTCAGTAGTCATTTGTGACCCTACATTATAATACCATTTTTGTTGCAGAAAAAAACTCATTTTTTTTAACTGATTGAAAATAAAAAAATGATAGTGTTGACTGAAGCTAATAGTGCAAGACTTCTTGACATTGTCTCTAATAACTTAACAATTGCAATTGTAAACTCAGTACAATTCATGTAAGTGCCTTAAAGAAATACACACACATTCCTCACAGGCATGAGAAGATAACTTGCCAGTTTTTCATGTGTAATGACTTTCATGGTTCCCATGTCACATCAGTGAGAACCACCAGAGACTTTGCACTATTGAAAATGAAATGAATGACATGTATCAAAAAGCCTGTTATAAGAAATAACTTTCTTTTGAAATGTTGGTCCCAGCTTATATCAGCAAGGAAATATGAAGCATTCTGTATTTAGGTTAAAAAAAATCTACAAAAAAGTGCCTGAAACTGTAGGTCATAACAGTCCCAAGTTCCCTTAGAGATGATAGAAGGAGCATTTGCCTAGAGAACAGTTCTGATACAAGCCTTCTTGTACCAGCCTTTGGGAGATGCTTGTGTTTCCTTCAAAGGCCTGTGGCCAAGGGCCTCATCGTTTGGAGTGCTCTGAAGATACATTGAGCTCAAAGGAGCATGCATGTCAGCCTCTCGCACTGTCTTCTATACTTTATCTCATACCTAGGATATTTCAGGCATCAGAAATTCCAGTGGCACTGTCATCTGTCCCTCTGCTCCTCTGGGTACTACCTTTATCACCTGATACGGAGCTGTTGTGATATTTAGAAAGAGATATTTAGAGAGTTAATTAACTCCTCCTTTAATGTCTGTGCGTTTTGCTGACTTCGCATTTTTGTTCACACACTGAAATTTGTATCCACTGCAGTTGCATGTAATTGCTAGGAAATATAAGTTATGTGCTTATTTGACTATTTCTCATATTTTTCCAATCAAACTCTCCTTTGGTGTTTCTTCTTAGAGTCCCACTTCTATTAACAGGCTCTAGAAGAAAAGTCCTCCTTTCCTGGTTTTCGCAAGATATTTCTAGGTTGTTGAGACTGAGGAAAAGAGTGCAGCTCCATGGAATGTAAGTGGACAAGTCCAAAGAAGAGTTATTCATGTAAATGAACTACATTGACTTCAAAAACGTGGGCATCTGGCAGACGCAGTCAAAACATCCTCTGGCTGTCAGTGCTTGACCATATGTATACAGAAAATAATAATCATGTAAGTTATGTGTGCATGCATACGTATACCATATTCCCCCCTCACACATACTGAAGTGCTATTAAATACAGTATTATTTCAATGTTTTTTTTGCACCCCACCTGCAAGGTTATAATTCTGTAGAGCTGTACAGTGCAGAGGAAGGCCACTGAAGGGGTATTGCTCCTTTCTCACTTTAAGTTGTATAAAGAAATTTAAGAAGTCCGCTATGCCTGATTTTGCCTTTTCTGCATTGCCTTGAATTTTGCTAGAACTTTCTGCTACTGAGAA
Organism: Tinamus guttatus; assembly: GCF_059628265.1. NCBI lineage: Eukaryota > Metazoa > Chordata > Aves > Tinamiformes > Tinamidae > Tinamus > Tinamus guttatus. Next base: position 161,456 of record NW_028288922.1, read on the forward strand.
ATGATGCATTTCGATGTGATCCCTTAGTTATTCAGAAACAAACATTTCTTTTCACTCAGAAAAAAAGTTCTTCCTGTGAAATGAATTGACCTCAAAAATTTGAAGAGGAGACTGGAAAACAAAACAGGCATTACATAACTCAGAAAGTGTTCACTTATGGTGTGGTGTCAGACTTCCTAGAGGACTCTATCTTGCCTGGGCACTCGTGTCAGGATTTGCCCTGTAATGTAATTAGAGTGAGATAATGGTATTGCGTCCTGGTGATGGCTTGAATTCAATCTCCAGAGCAAAATGAATTTTGATAATGTACCTTTCTTTCATATGGCTCTCATGTTTCAGGCTCTCTACCAAAGCTGAACTTGAAGCCTAGAGTGAATATGAAAATTACTATGCCATGCAGCGTTTTGCATCTGGATTTCGCAAGGCTGAACTTGGACAAGATAAGGGTGACTAATATGATTGCTGTTCATTGATCTCCCCTACTCTACAGTATTATTTTCTGAAATTTAAGTCTGAAAAGTAATGGGTAGCAAAATATTCTTTCATCTACAAAGAGAGAGCTTTTCATGCCATACCAGACATCATTAGAACCGTCAGGGAGGAAAGAGATTTATTTTAAATTATAAAGTCATTTAGCATGAAAACTGATATATTTAAAAATGCAAGAGGGAATCTTCTGTAAGAAAACAGCTTTTGGTTTCTGTTTAAGAAATTTTGCCTACAATGCAATAAGCAAAGTTTTGCCATAGCAAAAGCAAATTTTGCCATAGCAAAATTAACATAATGTAGTAAAACAGTCATCACCACATAACATCAACTTTTCTAAATACAATTCTCTGCAAACTGGCCTCAGCCTGCTTTTTCCTTCCTTCCCCATGAGGGAGTGAAATAAATGTTAGATTGGAAGTGTTCTTGAGTTAGTTCAAATGATTGCCTGGGTAGGCACAGTGGTTTTAGTTAGTTGCTTAAATGGAGTTATAGTAGTACAGCCCATTTTTTTTCGTAATCATAATGCAGTTAATCTACAGTAAGTTCATTGCTCACCACTTCAGCAAATATGGATTTTATTGTACTGTCTGCATGTCAAAATTATGAAGTTTTTTCTTTTCTGGGCATTGTTTCTGTTGCAATGTTCTGGGAATTGCTTTCCTCTGTCTTAGCAAATTTTCCTTCAGAAATGAACACTGAATTTGGAGAACCAAGTTAGTCTACAGCACAAATACAAACGTGAGTATAGTGCAACAAGGATAGCAGTGATAATTCCAGGGAAAAAAAAAAAAGAGTAAGGACAGAGTAAGGTGAAGTAAGGTGAAGCTCCCACTGTTTTATGATTGGCAAAGAGCTACAGTCATCCTGGAGCCTGTGAACATCTCTGTGGATAGCTGTCTTTCACTGAAGTCATTCCTGTTACATTACCCTCGTAGTAGCTACCTTCTTAAGTTAAATTAAAGCTGTCATCAGTGTGTCCATGCATGCTTTGCTCACATCTACTTAGAGATCCAAAGATGCACGTATGAGGCTGCACTAGACCTCTTTTTGCAATGTGGTTTGCATGTCTGTTGGTTTTGTTTATGTTAGCGGTGGTGGTTTTTAAGTGAACAAGTATGTATTGTCATTTGTATGGAACTAATGAAGTCAGATCTTTAACTCGTCTTTATAGCTTAACAACATAAAAGGTCTAAAGAAATCTGTAGCACCTTTCCATGAACTATGCTGTAAAACATGTCTGGTTGGATGAGTTCAGTTTACTTGGCTAGAGCATATGTATGAGTGCAGTTTATGGATCTGTTTCTAAGAATATCAATAAAAACAAATCAGGCTAGCTCACCTGGGTTATTGTTTCATCTTGAATAATATAACAGATTGTACTTAATAGGATAAAAGACCTAAATAAGCTATTATGGTTGAAAATGAAGGATTAGCATTAAATTATTGAATAATAGAGCTTACATAATGTTTTTTATGTAGATTGTGTGGCTTGGCTTGCTACCAAACAGATGAGTTTCTGCTTAGAAAGTGGTGTTGAATCATTTAAATCTGACCAGAGAAGTCTTTTAGTGGATCTATTTTTAATGAACTTTTTCTATTTCTAAATTATTTTTTATTAAATACATGTTTCCAACTCTATCAAAAATTTGTCATTCATAATGAAAGAAGCTGGAAAGCCCTAATAAAGCACTTAAGTGTGGGCTTGAAGTTCAGCATCTGAGTAATCCAGGTGATTACACTTCTGACTAAGTTTCTTAGAAATGGCTTTTGAAACCCCAATTAGGAAATATACAAATCCTAATGCATTAGGTAGATTAAAGTAACAGTAGAGAGGCACTATTGCAGTTGCTATTTTTCTTACAGCAGATCTGCAGTTAAATATATCCACATCAAAACACCAACCAGAAATTGAATTAAAATGTCAAAATTTGTCTAGCTCCAGCAAAGTGTCTTTTTTTATTATTATTGTTCAGACTTGAATTTAAGCATATATGTGGAGTAAGTGACAACTTCTATTCTTTTCCAAATAGTTTGATTTGGTAAGGGATCAAAGAGCTTTTCAACTTCATGTGTGTTTCTACATACAAAAATATATTACCCAGAAAGTATTTTTGCAAATACCACTAACAGCAGTTTCATTCCCTCATTTGAAATGTCTCGAGGAAGCAATTTTCAAAATATAGCAGACCCTCAGAATGGAATACACATACACTGTACACTTTGTTCTTTTTTTTTTTTTTTTTCCTCCCTGTTAGCTTTCAGGTAAGTGAATTTTCAGATATTTGTCATAGGAAATGTTTTCAACCTCCTTTCAAACTTACTCATTTAAGTCATGATCAGGTAAATCTTGCAGGTTATTTTGTTGCCATACATCCAGATCCTTATGGAGATGACTCCTTATCATTTCCCTCTGCAATCAGTAGATATGTAATAATAAACAAAAGCTGATTGCAAGAAGCAGGATAAATAATTTGTTTAACTTACAGTAAAGAAGATTTAAATGAGCTATTAAGAAAGCATTTCTTGATATGGATGTGGATATGTTTCATGAAGAGGTCCAGGGATACAGGTCATATACCTCTGCTGGAATGATCCTGGTGGACCTGTCTGCTGCTTATCATCTCCTCCTCCTGCTCTTGCTTCTTTTGTTTGCTGTCCCCCACATCCCTCAGCCTTTTTCTCCTTGGAGTATTCTTCAGCCTTTGGATTCCCGACCACTTTTCGTCCACTTACATGACTTAGGAGGGGGCTTTTATTGCTCCTCTCCTCCTTCTCTTCCTGTCAGTGTCAGGAATAGGAGCTCTGGGGGTTTGAAGACTGACTGGGAGAGCACTACTTGAACCAAACTTGATTAAGAAAAATAAAACCTTTAAGTTTGTGAGGATTACTCTTTATGACTCTTATAAATATAAAAAAGTTCAATCTAGAACAAACATCTGAAAAGTTGATTGTAAATTCAAGGCTAAGACAGGCATGGTCTTGAAGAAGGTAAGAAACATAATCTTCACTGTCCGCAGTGCTACTTAATATTAGTTGGTATTCTGAGCAAATATCTTGGTATTTTTGGCAAAGAAGAAAACTGCAATAACACTTTTCTTCTTCAGTTTGGCAGGATTTTTGAGGACTACTCTAATTATGGAGATAAGCTCTAAAGAACTTTAAGTGCAGTTTTTAATTTAAAACTTTTTCATTGGTATGCTTCTGTAAGCAATTCCTGTCAGGTCCTTACTCTCTCAGACTTTTGCAGACCTTTCTATAATGTAAGCAACTGGGGTTTCATAGGGGCCTCTCTGATTTTCTGCATACAATTTAATTTATCAGGCTGTCGTATGCAGTCCTTTGCAACAGTACATCTTCTGTCTATCTCATTGCAATTCCAGGAATTTTTAATTATTATGAAAAGCACTTGTGGTTTTCAATAATGTTATGTTTCATGTAGGTTACTGTAGCTGCGCAGGTGCACAGGTAAGCCTCTTTTACATTCTGTTTTGCATAACTACAGTTTAAGTGATGTTGAGGATGAAAGGATCCTCTGCTCTGCCTTACAAGCTTGACAAAATGGCATTTAATCAGGTTGTCTGTTGAGAGCCTCAGTAGTTAAGTGATGTTTTGCATCGTGATGTTTTGTCCACTTTAGAGAGGCAAAGGGGTATGCTGTTATTGCCTCTCAGTAGTGTTTTGCTTCTCCATCAGCAGCAGGAACTTGAACGCTCCTTGTATGCACATGCTTTAAGATGCACTTATCGAATATTCGAATATATAACTTTGGATATATATATTTTGGCAACCCATAGTGTTTGCGATATTTATCAAATATTATGTTTGCGATAATTATCAAATAACTTAAATAATTATTTTTGAGTGAAACAGCGTCATACAGGCATGTTTGCTTGTTAAATACTCCAAGTTTGAAACATCCAGGATATGGTCCCTGCTATTGTCTTCTCATGGTTGGAAATAATTTTTCATGGTGCGTCTAGGTGTAGTGGTTGTCCTAGAGTACTTCAGAAACATAAGACCGTTTTTCTTTTCTGGAGTAGCTTGCACTGTGATATGTGTGACAATTTTCATGAGAACCTTGTACCAAAGCCTACAAGATATTTGCATTTACTTCTTGAATGCATGGTCTGTTTCTGTTTGTTTTTTTTATACTGTTGTTTATCTCCTCCTGAGAGGAGACCTGATCAGTGTCTATAAGTACCTCAAGGTGAATGAGGAGGATGGTGCTGGCCTCTTTTCAGTGGTGGCCACTGATAGAATAGACAGAGGAAACGGCCAGAAACTAAAGCATCAAAAGTTCCACAGAAACTTAAGGAAAAAATTCTTAACAGTGAGGGTGACAGAGCACTGGAACAAGCTCTAAACCAGAGAGGTTGTGGAGTCTCCTTCTCTGGAGATCTTCAAAACCCACTTGGACGCAGTCCTGTGCCACGTGCTTTAGGTGACCCTGCGTGTGCAGGGGGGTTGGACTAGATGACCTCTAGAGGTCCCTTCCAACCTTAAGCATTCTATTCTATTCTATTCTATTCTATTCTATTCTATTCTATTCTATTCTATTCTATTCTATTCTACATTAATTAAAGCAAGCATGATCCTTGAGGTATCATATTATTTGAGTCTCCTCCTTAAACTTTTTTATACTGTTATTTGGGTCTCCTTCTAGCATTTCTGTTAGAGGGAGATTTTTTCAAGATGTATGCTTCCCAGGCCTACATTCACAGAATCACAGAATGGTTAAGGTTGGAAGGGATCTCTAGAGATCATCTAGTCCAACTAGACTCAAGCAGGGTCAAGCAGGGACACCTAGAGCACGGGGCCCAGGGTGGCATTCATGTGGGTTTGGAAGATCTCCAGAGAAGGAGATCTTCAGAACCTTTCTGGGCAGCCTGTTCCAGGATTTTGTCACCCAGTTCCCTAGCTCTTTAGCAGTAATTTTTATTCAGTTGTTAACATTTATATATATTTACAAGTACTGAAGAACAAAAGCCAAAGTGATCACATGTATCCTCAGATATGCGTACAGGTTTGGTTGGAGACAAGGGCTTTACAGAAAAAAAACATTTGAATTTCACTAGGTGAAAAGCATTTGTAGTAGAGCTGCACTACTTTAAATCAGTTGAGTACTGTGTTTTTGCTGGCCAATTGTCTCTAATGGGCCAAACTATTCTATACTGTGGCTCCAATGGTTCAGCAAGTTGCTTATGAAGAGTGTATGTGTAGTGCCAGTGACAACATCTAAGCTCCATTCTTTAAAGAATGTAAATATCTGTCCTCAGATGGGTCTTACTATGAACAAGGGGATAGGAAAATATTAATTGCCCCTTCAGAATTAATTTCTGACACAATCAATAAATCATGTTCAGCAGTCTGCTTTGGATCCCTTTTCAGATGCTTGTTCAGGAAGAAGAAAAAGCGTGTTGCTGTATGCCCGGGAGACTTAACTGATTTCTAGAGAATAAGGGATAAATAGGAGCAGTGTAGAGTTCTTGGAGCTCAAAGAGCATGAGTATACAGCATCAAATATTCTCTCTGGTTATTTTGCAGATTTCTGATAGGAAAATACATTTTGCAGGGAGCTCTTGAGAAAAAGGTAAATGTAGATGTTGTGGGACATATTTTTCCTCTCTAGGTGTGAACTAACAGGAAGTGTGTTCACATGCGTCCATATTTGTGAGGATTTGTTGATGAAACAGGCATGTGGAGGTAGAGAGGCTGACTGGGTAAGGGAACTCAACGTGGAGAACAAGGATTAGCTTTGGATCATGGCAATGTCTGTGCCTTTTAATGTTAGTAATTTTGGAAGGGGTCATCTTGGCTGAGTTTCCCCAGTTTGTTAACATTAATTTTAATTGTTGTGTATCCTTCAGTGTACATTCCCACTTTTGTCACCTCCATATTAAAAAGGCATATGTTTTCACAGCACCTAGCAGTACCAGATCTAGGAGCAATTCTATTAGGAATTAGTGGTAATATGTCTGTACATGTGGGCAAATGATATCCGTGCTTAAGTATCAAACTATTGATGGGTATTTTTCAATACATTTATTGAACTTATTCTAGATCATTTCCCTACATTATTTCCGAGAATGTCATTTGAGAGCATGTCATAAGCTTCACTAAAATGCCTATGATAAGACTCTCACTAGTAGCCTGGGTTTTTCTGAAGTTGTCCATTTAAGCTCTTGCTCTTCTTTCACACTCATTCTTCTTCAGAGGTGGCAGGGAAATAAAGGTTTTGGCTTTTCTTGTTTTGATATTTTTCAGTTCTATTTTGTTTCAGTGTGGTCAATGAAAATGCTTGATTTAGCCATGTTGTTATACTTCACACTCCTGTGAACTCCTGTTCTGCATTGCAGTAGTTTTGCTGCTCCATATAGCTGTGTTTTCTTGTCAACTCTCCTAAATGCTTTTCTTCTTTAGATTTGCCTGCCTTAGGTCTAGCTTACCAGTTCTGTGCTTAACTTCCAAACAGCATATCTAATATTCAGCTTGTGATTTATTATAACCTGTCCCATAGGATTATATAAAGTATACCTTTTTTGAGAGAGAGATTTTTTTTTCCGAAAACCATGCAAAATTCATCAGTGAACTAATGTGGGTTGCAGACAAAATGCTCTAGTGTTTATTTCTCTTCTGTGCTCCTCTCTCTTAAGTTCACACACTATTTTTGTGTGGTGTTCCTGTCAGAAATACTGGATACAGTAGTAATTAAGTTACGTAGTATTTGTGATTCATAGCTCTCAAAGGTTTTTATCAGGAAAAGCATGAGGTGCAATTCCTATTTTTCATCAAGAGATGGTGGGGACCAAAAGTAAATCTTGGTCATCTCCTGGGGAAAGTCAGTGATAGAGGCTTGAGCAGCCCTTGGGTTTCCCGACTTTTACAGTTGTTCATTGCTGACCCATTCCTACTGCACCACCTCTGTGTGCTTGGAATTGTTCAAACTCACAGACTACAGGGTTTTGACTGCTTTTGCTAAAGTGCTATTTTTATTATTCGCTGGAGTTTGCTGATAAAGCAAAGGGTCACAGAGTATCCTTGAAAATTGCACAAATGTGCTATGTTGCAAAACTACAAATATCAGTAATGTTAAAAAGGCTTTTATTTAGTCATGTACATTCTGTACCTTCTCTCAGAAGTGGGAAAGACACTGATTATAAATATGGTGCTTCATGTGGTACAGCTATAAATGGCAAATAGATTATGTATTAGCTGGATTAATTTACCGGGAATAGCTTTTGATTGTAATGCCTAGATAATTAGTAGTGAAGATTTCTTGTAAATGTTTCTCATGACTGAACAAATTCAGAGTTGGTGAGGATTTTTCATTCACAAACGGCAGAGTGCAGCTCTGACGACTTTAGAAACGCCCTTTTCCATTTATGATGTCTTTTATTGTTTTTGTATTTGTATTGTTTTATTAGTTCAGTTCAGCCTCAACAACCTTATGTTTCTTTACCACATGATATTGGGTGCAAATGTATTGCTTTCCCGAATGGAGACATGGACAGATTTCTTTGGATCTGTTAAAAAATAATTCCTTAGGCAGTATTGGGGGGAGAGGAGTACACAAGCAATTTTACCCAGCAGTGTTTAGAATAGTAGCAGATCTTTCTACTAGCTCAAAACGAAGAAAAATCTGAATGAAAGCCTAACATGAAACTGGGTTCATCTGGAGCTTACCAGGTATAACTGTATTTTGTTTCATAGTTCATTCATGTCCTCTTCAAGGTGTTCTTATAAGCATTGGTGTTTAGTGTGTCTTAATAGCAAATTGCTGTTTTCAACTAATATCCAGCTTGGGGATACTTAAAAGCCAGAACTGTGAGGCACTGAGCCAGATCTGCTCAAAGTAAACATGCCAACTAATAGCTAGCATTCTCGTCTTACAGTCTCTAACCTTTTTCCATCCTTATTAATTGATGTAAGCATTTGTGTTTGCTGTTTCTTCAATGGCAAGAGGAAACATAGAAATATAATGTTGATAGTGTCTGCTTTCATACAAAATGCATCATTTTTGGGGAGGGGAAGAGAGAGGGAGGGAACAGGTAGCAACTTTTAACATCTCAGAATGGACATAGAATTAGTAATCTGAGTTTTTTAGTTTATCTGTTGCTTCTGAATATTAGATTTTTTTGATCCCTATCCTATATACTATCTGGAAAATGATTTCATTTCTGTTTGTTTCACTACCTTGAGATCAGTCCATTTAAAGTTTTGTGAGTCTTCCTTCTTTTTAAGTATGCACTGTCTCGCAACTCCTCAGGAGATCCTGTGTCAGAAATGACAAGATGACCTTTGAAGTTTCACACTTTTTGAATGAGAGACAAACTATCCAAATATCATTTCATAGTGGTGTCTGTTCTTAGAGTTCACATACAAATTTACCATGACTTTCAGAATATTTATTAGTGATTTTGATTTAAATTTGTCTAATGAGTTGTTAACTTTTCTTCTAGATATTAGGTGGAGGGAGAATCGTGTATTTTTTTTTTTTAGTAAAAGTTGATTAAAAACACTACTCTGCTTGGCAATAGTTTATTGTCTCATTTGCATTTCTAGAGGAGAGGAAAATCCTCAGTACTGAAAATAATTGCTTTCTGAAGAAGCTATATCCTCCAAAATATGATATAATAATTTTGATATGGTCATTAGAAGTTTTTGCTTTGATTTAAGGCAATGTTTCTATCTCAGCCTTTAAATTTAAGGTTTGGGTTTCTTGAACTTTTAATACAACTTTTCCTCAGTCGATCCAATTCCCTGGATATTGAAACAAACATGCTGTTTGTAATTCAGAGTAAGCAAGCCTTTCCTGATTTTTTCCTGTTTTAAATGTTAGGAAGGAAAAAAAATCCAGGTTGTTATTCAGTAGCATTTCTGCATTAAATCTAAATGAAAAAAAATCTTAACAAAGAAATAAAAAAGAAGAGCTGGGTTACCTTCAATGTTTAAAGGAAAATACTCATGTGGAAGCACATTAGGAAACAGCAAGTGATCCTAATGACAGAGCAGTGGAGGTGCTGTATTAGCTGTGAAGTTCACAAACACATTATGAAGTTGCTAATGCAGTGGTTGCCAAAATGAAGCTATCATTGTGTCTTAAGTATATTAACCTTAAAGGTCACTTTTGTTCATTTATCTTTCTGTGATTTATATTGCTGCTTTGCAATATAGTTTCCAAAGAAAAGGCTATTTGAAGTCTGGAGAGCATGTTCACTAGTCCTATATAACTTTATTATTTGGCGTGTGTCAGTGATTCTGCTTCCATCAAGAATGAATTCAACATAGTAAAATAGTGTCTGCTTGTACCAACTTCTAAGAGCTAACTTTCTGGCCTGTGGGTATCATTTCTATTACTCAAAGCTTACACTTCCATATGAAAAGCACCACAGAAGTTCATTATATCAACTTTCAACTTCAGCAGTTTCTGGTTATGTCTTATGCAGCAATAAAACCTCACTGGTTTATAATAGTAGAGTTCATTTTTTGATAAATTGCTGAGACCTGAGTAACAGTCTAAATTTGATTCCAGGTAGTACCTTCTGTTTTTTTTTGTCATATTTCTCACCTTACTGGTAAGATTCAGTTACAAATTAATGACTACACTCTGAAGTAAGTTCTGCCAAACTGCATGTGTTTGCACATCCAGCATTTTCCTCAGGAAAATAATTTCTTTAATCTTGCTAAGTCTTGCAAGTTATTAAAATTATTAAAGTTATAAAAAGTTTTAAAAGTTATTAAAATTTATTTACTTGCAAGTAAATAAATAATAGCAACTATGAGCTAGAAGGGTTGTTTTGTCTCTTTCCCATTCCATGATCAGTCTGTGGCAGTTGCTGTGATGCCTGGAACTTATCAAGCATGCCTGGAACAAATTAAATGTAAAGCCAGCATCTGTTGCAAGGTCTACTGATGGCCGAGGCACAGAGTAGGTGCCCTTTATCCAACAGCCAAGTCATCTGAGATGAGGTGTGGTATGCAATAGAAGTGTTTAGAAATTTGGATGGTGATACCTTAAGATGTAGTTTTTCCTTTGTTTTTATAAAAAGTATAGCACCAAAAAGATGAGATATACACTTTAAGCATTTCAATAAAATAAATGATGGTGGTGAAGCAAAAGAGCTAATTCAAACTATAAATGAAATACAAGAGTAATCCCTAGTGACTGTCCAGTTTTGCTGATACAAAAAGCAGCTAGCTACACAATGAAAATTACCTTCTAGGAGAGCATCAGGAGCACATTTCTTCAAAGAACAAAAAGCTCTAAAACATCCTGAATTTATACTGAGTATTTTTTTTCAAATAAACCCAATAATCAAAGCAAAAAATACTAAATACTCTAGGATTACAGTTGTCCATTTAATGAGAGTCTCATCTTAATTGTGAGAAGGAGGTATATAACTCTTTATTGTTCCCATTCCACACTTAAAGAATGTTCAGAAAGCACAGTTAGCAAATAGGAAAGCAAGTTAGCAAATGACAGACATTTGCTCTCAAAATGCACTTCTTTCTTTGGACCAGGATACTGAATATGGCTTTAGTAAGATCATCAGTGTTCTCAGTTTGTATTTTCCTTATAATGATCTGAAAATGTTTGGAGCAGAGTAACCCCAGATGGCAAAGGATTAAGAAAGGGTTTACTTAGAGCCTAAGCCAGTTCATGTTCACACCATCAAATTTATCCAGATTTACTTTCAAGCAGGTTTTGAACTTAACTTGAAAAGAGATGGGTTGTAGGAAAGATACAGGACTGTAGTGTTTTTCAGACTCCGTGTAGCCTAGAAAATATAGAAAATACTTCTCTCTCTGAGTAGTTGTATGGCGAGTGGGGAGCTTTTTCTAAAATAAGATTTGGAGCAGACTCTGAAATATTTTTCTGCAAATGAATCTTTTTTCCTCCCCTCCTTTAAATCCTATTTGATTTATTAGAAGTTTATGTAAGTGTTCTTAACTGCTCTAAATTTGCAACAAAGGAAAAAAGGTTTCAGATTGATCATGGTTGTGAAAATTACCGGTTTGCTGTGAACCAATACTACTTAGTTGAGGAAATTATGGAGATTTGGGGGATTTAAATGACAAAATAAGCTTCTTTATAAGAGTGAAAGGCTTTGCAGATAGGAGGATAGTATAAAAATAGAAACCTGCAAGAAAAGAGAGAGAACAAAAAGATGTGTTCTTCTCTGAAAAGCAGTACTGTGAATAGCATTGCTAAGTTTATATACAGAGAAAAAATCTTTTTGTAGTCTGTAGACGCACTGCTTAGATGTCATGATTTTATAAAAGAGATTTTTTCCTGCCCTTTTGATAATGTGGACCAGTAATGAAGATTTCGCAGCCTGAACTGAAACCTCACTGGAAGGCTGAGCTTCATGCTTTTGTCCCTGAGTTTAAAATTAAGCCGAGGTTTAAAGGCTTTACTAGGTCATGCTGATATGTGCGGCTGATGCTCACGTGGAGAAGTAAGAGCTCGCTGTCCCTTCTGTTCTGACTTGCACTGCAAAACTAGCATGTAAAAATGCACTCTTTCCTTGAATCCAATAAATTCCTTGAATCTAAGCACAATCTCCAGTGTCAGCACCTCTATGTGGTGAATTATGTGCAAGAAGAGTGGCCTCAGGTATCGGTTTCGTTAAAGTCTGTAAGATGCTATAATGTTTAGTAAAATGTAGTGAAGTAAGCCTGTTTTTCAACACAGAAGAGTAGCACATAGGTATCTGATTGGTAAGTGCAGCTCACATAATTCGTGTACAGGATGTACAGAATGAGGTGCCACTCAAGCAATTGCTACTATCTGATCAGACAATGAATTTGGAAAATTTGAGGCCTCTGCTGTGTGAAAAGCTGTAATCATATTTCCAAAACTATGCTTTATTTTAGAAGCATGTTATTTTTGTTTTCAGAAAAACTTTAAATGGAAGTCTTTTAAATACATGTCAGCTGGAGCTGGAGCTACAACTTGTGATTTTGCTGACTGGAAATTTAACTATTTGTTTCTGTGCATTATTTTTTTTGCCTAAAGAAGAAAGATAATTTCCCTTATTTGTGAACTCAATTCTAGGTCTTAAAATAGGCAAGAAAATTAAAAAGCCAGAGTAACTGCAGATGTGTCTTGCTGACAGAACAGTTATTTTAGAAAGCTGCATGGAGGAGGGCTGGAGGCTGAGTAGCAACTGAGGTCCAGAAAATGTGTTATCTGAAACATAGCAGCATTTATATACCTGTCATTCAGAAACCATGCAACCTTACTAAATCTGAATACATCACCAAAGATAACTGTTAAAGTTGCCTACGTTTTTCTTTTAATAAAACAAGAGGGAGTAGGATGTATTAATGCAAGTTTTTGCTGCCTATTGAATGGCTTTCTTTCCGATGTTATTAATTGAAGTTGTGCAAAAATCAGCTTTGGCAGAAGTAAGGCTTCCCTCCATAAAAGGCAATGTCAGCAATTTGTGTTTGAACTAGAGAGTGATCTGATTATTAATTATTACTATAACATAGTATATAACATTGTACTTACATAACAATTTGTACATTCATATACAATATAAATATACATTCACATATCTGGAACAGATGGTTCTAGGCTCTCCAGATGCTTTTCCCAGGGGGATTGTTTTTAGAGTGTAATGAAATTTGAACATATCTTGGAAAAACAGAGACTGCAAATAATTACAGCTATGCGCAACCGAGGTCAGTAGTTGCTTGTCTGCGGCATCATTTTATAGAGCAGTTCCTGCTTATAAAAAACATTTCCCCTGGAAAATTTTCTTACTGTGTACTGTGGTGTCGTTCAGTAGCAGGAACAGTTACTTTGAAGGAACACAGCACTGGGGCACCAGTATCTTATTAATGAGCGTTTTCTCTACCAGCAAAGAAACAGAAGGCAAAGACAAATGATTTCCTTTTGATATCACTATTTCATTAGGGCAGACCTCCTCCTTGCATCCACAAAGTATCTGCTAACTGGACAGTCGCTGGTGTAAAACTGTTAGGAGAGAGCAGCTAAGGTCCTGCTTGGGGACTGATGGTGGAATTATTCTGTGCAAGAGCTCTCTCTTAACTTAAAAAAAAAAAAAAAAAAAAAAAAGGTGGTTGGACCTCTTTGTAATTAGCATGTTCACAATATTATGAATTCCTGATGGGCCAGGGCATGACTGGCACTGTCCAGGGTGCTGAGTGCTGAGTGCCAGGGCTGGAGCAAAAGGAAAATCACAGTTTTTGCTAGGTGAAAACCAGGAAAGGTGACTATAGTGAAGAAAATGAGAAAGACGTCAAAAGATGACTTTATTTTTCTTTTCCTTTGTAGTGTACTTAAAGATAGAAGTGCTATGCAGAAGAATTCAGAATCGGAAAACTGGAAGGACTTTGTTAAACTTTATGGGCAAAAAAAACTTCATTTAAATTTATACTATGTTTTGATCAGGCTTGCTATGGAATTATTAGTGTGATAATCTTGACTGTGACCTGCATGGTTACTAATGGCAGAAGGAATCAGTGGAAACTGAGAAGAGTCACGGAATTTCACCTAGTTAGGTAGCGTGAAGTGCTGAACTTCTTGAAGCACTTGCAGTTTTGTACTCCTTCATAGGCTGGAGAACAAATTTATTATGATTTTTTCAAATTAAATATCAAAATGACATCCATTAACACCTTTTTTTCCTGCTTTCCTAGAAAATTTAAACAGTCCTCTATGCTGACCTGTTTTGTTTGTAAATCAAAGGCAGTTTTCTTTCTCACTGTGAAGCGTTAGGGGCCAACAAGTTTGTTGGTGATAAGAAATTCTGTATTCTCTTTAACAAAATAAAAAAACATTTTGTTTTTCCTCCCCCTTGCATGAGAAGGCTCATCTTAAAAGTTAAGCTTTTACTTGCTCTGCAGCATTTGGAGAAGTCCCATTTCATTGCATCTGCACATTGCTTGAACAGACAGGTTCAAGCATTTTGGAAGAACTTACCCTAGCAACATGTCTGCACTTGCCAAGACTGCACTTAATTTCTCCCGCATGAGTGAATTAGTAGTCAACATTATTTTTTGATATCCATCTCTGCAGCCAGCCATCTGTGGTAGAAGTCCTCCCCCTTCAAAGCTGCTCCAAATTGCTTTTCTGTTTATATTAGAAGATCTGGATGATCAAGGCTTTTTTTTTTTTTTTTTTTTTTTTTTTTAACTCTAGGTTTATTTTTTTGGTGTTGTAGCTATTAGCAAATCTCTTCTTTGTGAAATTAGAAAACAATTGATTTGGATAAGCCACAATGAATTATTCATTTTCTTTGGTTAAGTTTTGAGAAGCAGAATGATTTTCATGAATGTGTCAAATTAAAAATCAATTGCAGAGAGTTGTTCGGTTAACTGTTCTGCACTGGTTAGTTTTGATTGTATTATTGATAGCTTTAATACAGGGGAAGGCCACAAGGTATTATTACATTATCTAATCTGACCTCCTGGCTAATCCAGATCATTAAATATCAAGGAGGTACTGAGCCCTATATTGAAGAAACTTTAAACATTACTTATGACATTGAAATTGTATATATGTCTTTAAATGGACTAGCAGGACCTAGGATGTGGAAAATACTAATTTCATTTCAAATGCAGGAATCACAGCTAGTGTCGGATTCTGTCATCCTTACTTTCAGGAAGCAATGTTGCTGAGTCCCTTGCTGAGATGAAATACGCATGTACTGCTGACCATGAGCAAAGTAGCACAAATTGTCAACAGTAAGTATTGTTTCAAGTACACACTGACTATTTCAAGATATTTTTGAAAGCTCTATAATGTTCAATGGGAAAGATTTGGAAAATCCTATTTCCCTATTAGAAAAATAATTTCATATTTTTACTTGCCACAGAGCTTGCAAGTGTACAAATTGACTAGTTTTCTTTTTTCATGAAAATACTTATCAGTTTCTACGCAGCTGGAAAAGATGCTCATGATTCATGGCAAATCTTCTAACATTCCCTGTGTAGATGCAAAAATATAACCGCTGATCTCTACAGGAATCACAAGTGAACAGTCCCTGTATTAAGACAGAAAGGCCAGTGTTTTCTGGAGTGGGGGGATAGTTTGTTTTGTTTTTTATTTTAAGCGTGCAAATATTTAAGAGTGATATAGAGTTAGATAATCAGCTTGAAGATGGAAGGATTAGTTTTGTATATAAAATCTGATGGACTGTTATGAAAAACCATTCACACAGAGAATGTAGAAAAGTGAACACATGATCTCCTCTGGTTCTGGTAGTTTTAGTTATTTCAAGGTATCTAAAGTGTGACTGCATTTGGAAAAAACAAATGATAGAGTCAAACTTTGGAGATTTTGTTTTGTTCCAGTGAACCAGGGAAATCTGGATGAGCTTTCAGAGAAGAAACAGTGCTTGTGAAGCTGTGAGCCTCCTTCCAGTGAACAACTAAGTGAGGAGATTGGTGAAATCATTTACTTGCTTATTGACTACATGAAAATGTCACAGAATGGCCAGGGCAGGCAGAGAGAAAAAAATCTGTCGTGTTTTGTTTCTCTGCCTGTACATAGATTTACAATGAAGTTAAAGAGAGAAAAATTATCTAGGAAACAGCTGAGTTCCAGGAACTGCAGGGTATCCACGTCATGATGGATGGATGAAGAGTCAGAACCTGAAAAGGAAGAAGCATCTGGAAGAGCAGATAGGAAAAATGCTCTTTTAAGCGATTCTTGGAAACAAAGACTAGATTTTCAGAGAGGATGAATACAAAATAATGTTGAGAAAAGAAGTATCCTAATAACTAATTTGCTTAATAGCTTGAGCTATAGTAATATATTCTGTCACACTGATGTGCATTGCATAAGAACAATTCTGTTCTTATGCAATAGAATGGAACAGAGCATCATTAGATCTCACTGTTTTGGTATTTTGAGTTTTCTGAGAGTGTTGAAAAATGCTGACCTCTGGAGCTCTAGACCCTTTTCTTTGGATGTAACAGACGTTTTGTTAGCAGGAAAGCCAAATAATAGTCCTAGTTGTGAGCAATTGTCATATATACCTTTAAATTTTCTTATAGAGATAATGTTTTGTTAGATGCTGTCTTGAAGTGATATGCAAAGTAGTATTAATGTTACTAGTTTGTGAAAAAAAAGAAATGGTTTCTATTCTATTGGTGATATATTCATCCATTGATTTAACTGAGATTAGATCTCATTCAAAAAGTGCAACCAGAGATGATGAATGAAATCCAGTGTGCTATGAAGAAGAATAAACTAGGTAATACGCTCAGTCTGCTATAAGGTCCTCCTACTCCACTCTTCATTTTTCTAAAGAGTTTCCATAAGGAATGTGTTTTATCTTTACCTTTCTTTATATCTTAGTTTTGAATAAACCCATCTGCAGATAAGGTCACTCATCACTTCACTGTTGACAAGTAATACATCTAGCTCTTTACTTCAAGTTGTTTGTCACATTACCTCTCTTCTAGTCTCCTCTTGCTTACTTGTTTTTGCTTTTAAGGACCTTAGTTGCTTATTTTGATCATAGCTAGCAGGATGTCAGCTCAGGCCTCTGACTGCTCTGTGAGGTTACTCTCCTTTGCCTACTTCTCTTACATTCAATCAGTTAACCTTAGTGGCTTTTCTCATGCTTTCTTAAAATTAACTCTATAATGAAATGATATATATTTTTCCCTAACATCTCTTTCAATTCTTTTCTCATGTAACTAAATTGCTGTTTCTCTGAGATTGGCCTCCAGTCATTTTCTTATTCTTCTTCATGAATTGCTCACTACTGTCTGGTTTTATCAACTTTCTTCTGTCTCATTCTGGAAACTGAATTCAGCTATGAGACAGGGACTATGCTTCTGTGTATGTGCAGCATGTTTTTGAAAGCTGATGAATGATGGCTAGTTAAGGTGATATATAGTAATACAAATAATTAGACTATTATCCCCTTTAGAATACAGTTAGAATACATGAAAGCAAAGTTCACAATCTAGAGAGAGATCTCAGGACACTAAGTGATAGTGAAGGAAGGACAAAATTAAGGCCCCCTGAAGTTCATTGCAAAATTACAACCTTCAGGATATGTGAGAAAGAAATCTGAAAGCTGGAATGCAATCTGGGAAGGAATGTTTCCTATTGTTTTCTCAGCCTTGCAGGTCCTCCTTCTACCTTCACACACCATCTTGCATTTTGAATTTGAAGTCAGCTTGAGTGGGCTTGAGGTTAGAGACAGATTTCAAATGGTGTTCTTCATCAGCAAACAAAATGTAGTAAGGCTTTATTACACAAACAGAAGCACTTTAAGATTGCTTTGGTTCTGCTCTTTCTCCTCTGGAGTTGCTTTCCTCTTTCCGTTTTTACTCAGAGAGAACATTTTCAGAGCGCTTATTGAAATAAAGTCTGCTTTCTTTCTCTAATGCTTATCTGATTGCAAACACCGCTAATGTCCAAATGTTCAGTTTCATCTGGCAGCAGCAAAATCAATTACTGATTCCAGATCCAATATACTGGGCACTGTAAGATTAAAAACATCTTGTCTTCAGAAATATATTTTTACACATCAATCTAAGCCTTTTCCCATCTTGCCTTTTCACAACAGTAAAAATGGGAAAATCATTGTAAGGGTATGAAATCTTTCAAATACCCGTAGAATAAACAGTAAATCCTTCTTGCTTTTGAATATACATATGCATATGCAGATGATGCAGAGAGGAAATTTCAGTGTTGACAGAGAAATTTAATCTTGCAAGTTGTTTATGTCTTTCTGAAAACAGTTATTTACAGCACTTACATGGTAGAGTCTTTGCACTCTGAATGTGCCCATATTGGGATCAGAACACAAACTTCTCTTGGCAAGTTAGGAGATTTGTCAAGAGGAGAAACAGATTTGGCTGCTACTGTTTTAATTTGGATTTACTTCATTAACACAATCAGGAAAATATATCTTTGCCTCATTGGGACATTATTTGAATATGAGACTTTCAATTTAGGAGAGTTTTGTTCTTTTTCAAGTGTATCTTGTATCTATAAAGTCGTGTATTACTTTCTCTCTGGAATGCTTTTTTTTTATTCTTTTACACTAGTCATTTGGTATGTCAGTTGCTCCGCTATAGATGATTAATATCTACCTATGTGTATTCAGTGAATTTTCACCCTTTCAGTTTAAGGATATATGGTTTCTTCTAATCTCTTTTCTGAAATTCATCAGGTGCTAAGTTGACATAATTATTTCTGATGCAAGCTCATTTGTGTTTGCATAACTGTGAAAGAAAATCTAAGGAATGTTACTGTTTTGCATTATCATCCAGAGTATATCTGATTTATTTATTTCCCTGGTGTTTTTACTTGTCTGTGTTTATTATTCTGTGCATCTATAATAGATGAATAGGAAATACAATAAAATGACATCTATCCCAATTCTCAAACTGCGTCACTTTTCCTTGAGGGAAGGTTAAGTGAAACCACCTCCTGTTGATGTCAAGTACCATACCCTACTGTTCTTATTTTTGTGACTAGCTTTTGACACGGCTTTCCTAAAATTCGCGTTTTTTTGAGGTTGACTTTTGAGGGCTTTTTGTGGAGGATTTTGCACGCACTTTTTTTTTTCTTTCTTTCTTTTCTTTTTTTTTCATACAGGCTATGATGGTTGTTTGAATCCTTACAAAATACGTGTTGTAATCAACTGTCCAAAGCATTTGTAACTACAGGGCATGTGGCTATGTAACATGTGGCTATGTAACAGCTTCATGACTGCCTGTATCCTCTGAATTTCTGCTTCATAAAACAACTACTTTTTCCTATGGATTTCCTATCTCTCAGAATCTGAATGCACTGTTCATGACTTCAGTGGGT
This sequence comes from Tinamus guttatus, assembly GCF_059628265.1. Lineage (NCBI taxonomy): Eukaryota > Metazoa > Chordata > Aves > Tinamiformes > Tinamidae > Tinamus > Tinamus guttatus. Next base: position 180,759 of record NW_028288922.1, read on the forward strand.
TTTTTTCTGCCATAAGTGATTGTTAAGCAGAATCTGTCAGATTGTCAAAATATGTGTTACCTTTATACTTTAAATAGGTTTCATGTCATCATATTGGAAAATGGCATCTGGAAAGTGTTACGTTGTCAGATCTACTAATTGAATTAGTATTAAATAGTATCCGCAGATCTTTTTGAGGGGTGGGGAAAGACATGTTGAATCTGTAAAAGCTTATTGATGAGGTGAACTTGTAGAAGAATGGTGTGTAAAAAAAGAAAAACATTCAACATTTTGGAAAAAAACAACAGATTAATACAACAGGTATTAATCCAGTATCTTTATATTATAATTACTCACTGACAAAGTTACAATCATATACTGTTCCAAATGTAGAACACATTTAAAGGGACTTTAAAGCATTACAAGACAGCTGGGAAACTAGCTGGCTCAGAGAACTGACAATGTGATCTCAGTCCTGTTACCTTTAACTTCTTAATTAAATCCTGCTGAGTTCTGGGCGTGTTTGAAAGTGCTAATCATCTGGTGCTTTTGACTGCCTGTTTTTTTGCTGCTTCAGTCTGTTGTCCTCCATAAAGAGTACACTTATTTGGAAAACATTAACTGTATTAAAAATGAGATTTGATAACGTTGCTGAGCTTTGTGGATTTTATTGGACTGATAAAAAAGCTTTTGGCTTGAGAATGCCATATTCTTTTTTGAATCTCTATTAAAAATAAACCCTGTTAAAAATGAACATCAGATTATAAAGTCTAATGATTCTTTTTTTTTTTCGTACATTGTCTGGGACAAAAAATGTAAAAAAGTGTCAGTTATTGCTAAAATCCCTAATGTTTAGGAAAGATGCATCCTATCTCAATCACAGATGCTACATAATATGCTCCTCGTTGAGTGTGTTGAATCATTTTGTTCAGAAATGGATGATTTCTGATAACAATTGAGCAGTGACCTGGACTTGACTTTATTAGAAACAGAGTGTAAATAGGGGAGAGACTATGAATATGAAAGAAAGCTTATTTAAAAACAGGTTCCTGCACTCAAAAAGGAGCCTCATAAAAGCTACTTTCTGCAGACTGGGAGTTGTAATGCTATCTCACATGATGATGGTTTCCAGAAGCTTTACGAACTTTCTTTTTAAAAGAAATTTACCCATGAAGAATCCTTATAAGTAGGTTCCTAAGCTAGAAAGTATTGTGACATTAAGGAAACATTAAGGAAAAACTGACTGAATTAAAATCTTTTACCTACTTCTGTGTTACAATTTTCTTGAGTCTGTGGATGGTAGATTGTCAAATCTGAACAATTCATGTTTATAAAACTATATAATCTAAGGGAACTGTAAAATCTTGCAAGTTTAGCTTCAAAATGGAGGAAAAAGGATAAATGCTGATAGCTTACAATTGTCAGATTGCCTATGAAATGTATCCAGAGAGTTTGGATAATGATACATTCTGTAAGTCTTGGTAGTTCTAAGCGTTGTACATAAATATGATGTCATATATCTGAGCAAGCATCCTTATTGTATTTTATTTGCAAGCTCTTTTAACATCCCAGATAATTATATTGAGCACAGGTACATGCAGAAATAAACACTACAGTTCTTCCTAGTGATGAGAGAAATTTGTTTTGCTGAATCAGAAAAGATGACTGTACTATTTAGATCCGACAACCCGCACTGGATAGCTCATGGAGTTTCACCAAGGCTTTCCTTTATTTACTTCAATAACATATGATGAAACCACAGAATATGTCCTAGAAAGGTGTGATTTAAATATTCTTACAGGAAAATGTGACAAAATGAAGGAGAGAGAGAATTAAAATATCTCAGAGCCAGCTTCTTTGAACTGGAATTAAAAATCTGATGTCGATATAGGCTTTTAGTCAAATTAGCTGCACACCTGGGTGGTAATATCTTATTGTATCCTTCAAGTATTTTCGTGGATTTTGTTTCATACTGTTACATATAACACAACAGGAGGAAGATGACTGCTGCTAAGAAGCAGGTATAAGCAGTGTGAGAAAGGAGACAGAGTCTGCCCTGGAGCTGCTGGAAAGCAGCACCCACAAGCACATTTATGTTCTTCAGACATTCTGTTTTAAGTGACCTATGACATGTAATTCAGCAGCTTCTATTCTAAGTTAAATGTAAGTTTCTTGCAAGCCATTCATATGTTCCAGCTTTAAAACTGTAAATGGCACCCGGGAGTCTGTTCTTAGAATAGTAAAATTAATAAGTCCATGCTTAGAGTTAGCAACTGTGGCTTGTTTACCCCTGGAAAGCATGTGTAATTGGATTGGAGATACAGGATTGTTTCATCTTTTCCAGACCTTCGTGTAACTTCAAGGTAAAAGTGCTTGACTCCCGTAGCCAAATGTGAAACTGCTGTTCTTTTCCCATGTCAAGCACAAGACTAAGTTCCAAACCTGAGACTTGGTATAATTTATATTTGCTTCACATCTTTTGTAGAACAGTCATCATCTGAAGTGATAGACCATATCTTAAATGACGTGCAAAAACATATGTTCTGTAAAAGACTTCTGTGTCTCCATCCAATGCTCTGCCATTTTTTTTCATTCACATCATATAACCTTTCCCACTAGATAGCTGCCAAGGAGAGCATCCTTTCAGTGCTCTCTATTTCTGGATCTTGTTTGTCTGGTAACACTGATCTTGTAATTTCTACTAATCCTTATACTCTCACAATTAACTAATAATTTTCAATGAATTCTAATTCTTCATTGAAGTCTGTAGAGTTAAATCTGCTGTATTTCTTGCATCTGGATAATTATGTACCTCAAAATAGAAAAGCGTTAGCCCTTATTAAATTTAAATTACATTTTATTCCATGCTTCACTGAGTACTATGTCTTTAATTATTCTTTCCTTCAGAATGCTGCAGAATATATATACAGATATATACAGGCAAAGATGCATTTGTCTAATGAGTGTACTGAAGTATTATTAAAAAGAAGATGGTTAATAAATTCCTTTTGATGGCATACCTGCAGTTAATGTGCTATTTTTACCTAAATATGTTGAGTTATCTTTTAGATTCAGAGACTAAATAGTAACTATTTAAATGCTACTGAAATGACTGAGCTTAATGTAATTGGAAGGATGCTTATACTGTCATTTCAGTGAGTGACAGTTATGGACCTTAAGAAACAGTACAGGTCTGTTTCATCTGTGTTAGGTAGTAGGTAGTTAAAGGAATAGGACAATATTCTTAAAATAAATGACTGCTTTTTACCATTGACAGGAAATTTCTGTTTTCTTTACTACTGAGTTACATAAAACTTCCAGTACTATAGAGTATACGGAAGCAAGAGAAACACTGACCTTTGTCTGAAAACATAGCAAAACTCCAGTCTCATGTCAGGAGTTGTTGTACAGTTGGAATCTCGTGTCATTCATAAGAAATGCAATGGATCTAAATAAGGATTTGGTATAGTATTTATTAATTTATTATGTTTAAAACAGAGGTATGATTAATATGTCATTGAATTCAAATGTAGACTCTATTTATTTCTTAGATGCCTGATGCCATCAACAAGGAATTTTAATAATATGTTAAACAAAGTTTAAATACGAAGTGGGCGACAACCTCAAATAGATTTTGAAGAAAAATTGTTTAGCACTAGACTCCAAGTAATATATAAGAAGGTTGGTCATTTTTGTTAACCCACCCTCACCGCCCCCCACCAAGAAAGATTAAAAACAAAATGTTTCTTCTGAAGTCTAAGAATCCTTGTGTTTGAAGAATGATCTGAAACACAGGCTCCTAAATTTGTGAATTTACTGGGTACCATTTCTTGGCATTTTTCCAGTTGCTCTGCAATATCCTTTCTGAAGCAGAAAGACTCTGCTTGGACTATGGAATTGAATTCTATCTTGTTGCATTTTCATGGTGTTCTGTCAACCTGCATGTATCAGTGCCCCTGCTGGAATTCTCCCCTAAAAACTCTGCACAACTGCTTGAGACATGCAGAGAATTTATAACCTAGTGGATAAGAGGTTGCAAACACTCATCAGTCATCTAATTAGCAATGAACAACATTCATTTAAAAAATGTGTTCTGATGATCTGGTTCAATTCTGCTCTTAAATATCAGAGAATGGTTATGGAAGAAGCCCTCAGAAACTATAACTACTATCGCGGTAAATATTTCTTTCTGGTTGGTTTGTTTTGTTTTGTAATGAGAAAAACACGAGAAAAATTGATTGCTATAGAGAATACTATTTTCTATTTAAAGTGGATCCAACAATCAGAGCAATCTGACAGCTAATCTTTTAAAAGTACTTTACTTTTAAATGGCTAGATGTCAAATTTGAAAAAGATGGAAAATGTTTCTGAGAGAATAGTTATTATGGATATAAGAAAGCTATACATCAAGAATTCTTTCTTAACTGGAAAGCAAATGCATATATAAAATTTTGCATACTATTAATTACTTAAGAGACTGATGTGTCTTTGTGCTGCTTTCTATGTATTATGTTTGCCATGAGTAAATAAATGAATAGCAAAAGTGTGTTTTTCACTGTTTTCTTTTCCTATGGCCTTTTCCACACTTCAGTTTAATAATGGTGAGTTGTTAAAATAAGCTTCTGTCTAAAAAGAAAATTATCTGGAAAAGAGTAGGTCAGTAGAAATACAGTGCTTTTCCTGTTGAATTGGGGAAGGCTAATGAGTTGACTAATGAGTTTGTGAATTTAGTGACAGAAGAGAATTATGTGTCAGGCAAAATAATGCTGATTTAGTAAGTAAAGACTTAACTGGTAGCAAAGCATGGAAACCATGTAATAGTGATATTATTTACTAGGTGATTCAGTGACTTGCCTCTGCATTGAATGACTTGTGCATTGAAAAAGAAATAGAGAATTCTGGTGTTTTTCTCCCTATCCAGCTTGGGGAAAATGGTTTCTTGCTCAGGTAGCAAGCCTCATCTTCTAGCTACAGTAGCTAGAGTTGAGAAAGAAGAGTAGGTGGTTTGTCAGAATAAATCAGGTCTTCCCTTTTTCCTATGAAATAGTAAGCATAAATATGCATAACAGGAAAACACATAATGAATTACTCTATTTTTTTTAAATATATTGTGAATTGTAATATGTGGTTGAAGTAGAGATGGAGCAATTTTGAAGTTTCTATGCAACAGGTTAAAATCTTTGTTGGTATCTTAGCAGCTTGTAATTTTATACATGGAATTTTGCTATTCTAACAACCAGTATTATGCTTATTTAGGTCTATTGCATGGTGTTTTTCAAGCAGCAACTTCCTGGTTTCCAAATTAGCTGTTTGTACTTTCTATCAGCCTATTAGTATGTTGGGTTAACTCACAAAAAACGTCAGGAGTATATTCAAATGACTTGCTGATAAGTCTAGGTTTGTCCAGAATATTTCAGATCTCCAAGAGTGCAATTAGAGTGTTCCCAATTAGCTTTAACCACGGAAAGCTTAGCACATATCCTGCCAGCAAGCTGGCACTGCAAAGAAATATGGAGAGCTACAGTATATTTTTCTAACTGTGTGCTTAAAGCTAAATCCATGTTTTCCCATCTGTGATAAATAACTAGTGTTTTTATTTTATTTTATTTTATTTTATTTTATTTTATTTTATTTTATTTTATTTTATTTTATTTTATTTTATTTTATTTTATTTTATGTATGAGTTTGGCGTACTCTGCATATTCCCCCTGAGGTCATCTATTAATGAATTAACTAGAAGATAGTATGTAGGTAGCGAGTATGTAGCTTTTGACTGGGGTTACTGTATTTATTTCTGGAAATACAAGTCAAAGTAAAACAATGTGAATAGAGATAATCCTTCTTTAAACATGGTATCTGTCATTGAGCTACATTAATAGAACAACCACAAAATGAAAATGTGGATGTTCTGCTGCTTTGCAGCCTTTATTCACCTAGTGCTAAACTGGTAGTGCCTGATTCTGAAAGTTTTTCAAATCTAGTCATTTTGAAATTGCTTCCCTCCACAATTTTTTTTTTGTAATTTCTTTCCTTTTTCTTTTTCTTTAGCTTATTTTTCAAAAATTGATCCCACTTCACTCTAAAAGCACAAAACTGAGTTCTGATACTCTCTAATAACTATTTCCTTGTGTAACAAGTTTCTTGAACCTTTAATAATTACCGGAACATTAGAAATGTTTATATCCCACTGTAAGAAGTGGTAGAAAAAATAATATCCTTTACCTGCCATTCAGTTCTTGTATAAGTCATTCTTTAACGCTTTGGTGAACTTTGTATCTACAATATATATTTTACTGTTAGGAAGGGCAGTATTTTTACTAGGATTAAGAAGTATTAAGTTTCAGCAGTGACATAGGCCCACAACTGGGCCTGCTAAGAAAGAATGAAAGTACTTCCAAAATACCTACCTAACGGATTGGCTCAGTGACGAATGGATGTCTTTTTAATAAACCAGTGCAATTTAATTTTGTATGTTTACCCTGTAAAAACTCAGAGCTGTCTTAATTTATCCAGGTGTTGTGCAATTTCAGTATAATTTTTCAAAATTCATGACACTTTATACTTAGGTTTCTGTTATAAAAATGAACTATTTTTTTTTAAGTAGAAAGATTTGAATAGTGCACAATTTTATTCCAGACTTTGTCTCTAGATTATTTGTCTTGTGCTTCAAAGATTTACCCAGAATCACTTGACTTTAGTCTTCCAGTCATGTCAGGAATTAGCAGAAAAAATGTTCTTTCATTACTATGGTAGGAAAGCTGTAATTGAGCAAGAACAACAGTAACACTTGTAACAGCAGTTACCTTTCTATTTAAATGCTAAGTGTTATGCTATAAGTGCCCTTGAAACTAAATCGTAAAGTTGATATAAAAAGCTGACATTTATGAAATGCCAGTAAGTGGGTAAAGACAATGCACAAGGACAAAGTTTGATAACAAAGTCAATTGTTAGTAATTAGAATATCAAATTAAAATCATTTCTTTCTGTTTTACATTTGTATTTGGGAGCACAGGAAAACTGTGGTAGTTCTACAAGACAGGATGGGTTTGAGGGGCAAGAGGAGATGCAGTCTGTTAAAGACAGATTAGTAACACTGCTTCTTACAGTGCTCTGTAGCAGTTGGGTTTTGCAGCTTACAGGATGTGTTTACTTCTGTGTGAAGAGCAGGTGGCCTTTTCTAAGGATGATTTTCAGGCTTGTTGATTGAGACATATCTGGCTTAAAGAAACTTGTCTGCTTTAAATTAGCCACAGTAGCATCTGCGAGGCCTCAGACTGCGAGGCTGTACAACAGAGACATAGAAATGGTTTGTAAATCGACATCATTCCGTTTAGACCGTGTTTTTGGTCAACATGCCAGTAGTTATGCTCACAGCCTGAGGTTTGATACTTGAACTGGATGCAGGTGTCACAGGGAACAGTTTGTATGAAAATTTGTTTTCCAGTTGCTCTATGTGGAAGGGTTGAAAGAGCGTTACTGTTTAACAAGTCTATGGCACTATTTTAACAACACTTTTGCTGATGCACAGAGCTTTTAAAAATTGGCATAACAACACATTCCCTACTGAATATTCTCTACCATATTGATGATTGAGTTAAATTGGAAAAAAAGCAAGCAAGCAGAATAGAAAGTGATTTCTTCCTTTATTCCTTGCTTCTCTTTTTGGCTTCAGCTGTTTATCCATTCTTCATTTTATTCTTTCCTTTCTCGTCTTCGTTTTCTGAACTTGAAAACTAATACAATTGTTTCTATCATACTCTGCAATTTTCTTTCTCACTCTTGTTTCCCTCCATACTTGGTTATCGCATATTCTGAAACCACAGATCTTATCTACATCTCTTCTGTTTGCCCCTACCACCCACTCCTCTCACCACTGTATCCCCATTCTCCTCTCACTGCTTCATTCTTTCTTCAGACTGTCACTCTCCTGGTATGTCTCCTCTCCAGATACAAATCCCTGTCTTTCCCCATGCAGGAATGGCTTCTCCTTTGCTTTCAAAGGGATTCTTTCCCAGTGTTCGTTCACCTTCTGCTTTGAACGCTATTTTGCTGTGAAGTGATTCCCAGTTGCATGTTCTGCTGCTTCTTTATTCTGGTTTCATGGCTTGCGTTGGGCTGCACTGGTCAGGGTCAAGCTCAGGGGAGGGAGCAGATGAAGAAACGGAGGAAGTTGTTGGTGCTGGTTATGTCAGAATAGTCCAAAATACTGTTCTCTGATGAGAAACTGGGGATTTGTAGTGAGGTTTCTGCTGCTGCCAAGAGTCTTTCACCATGGTGCTGCAGTACAGGCTGCAGTACTTATACGGGGGGTGGCATGATCTCTCCTAACCACAGACAGTTACTATTACAGCTGCCTGTATAAAGCTTCGTTGGTGGTCAGAGAACTTAAGTGCTTTCAGAGTGTGTTTCATCTGACACCTGTCAAATGTCTTTAGACTGAATAGAATTGTGCTATAGAATTGTCCATTTCTCACTGTTATCTGTAAAGACAATTTAGAAGATTATCTTGAAAGGAAATGCCAACATTTGATCAAAAGAGATTCACTCACTGTTTTTGTACAGACTCAGACAGAAAGAAGAAAATTGTATCTTGAGGCAGACAAGTAGTTTGACAGTTGAGGAAAGGTTTTCAGCATCACAGACTGTTCAACAAATGGGGAGATAAAGCCAAGGTAGAGCAAAGCTGTTCGTGCTAATGAGACACTGATGAGTCCACTGATAAGGACACATCACACTAAATTCTGCATTTTAACAACAGGTAATGTAGCGGGAAAAACAGCTAGAGAGGTTTTTTAAACCTCATGTCTCAGCTCACAGTTTTACTCTTCAATGGCACGTCTGTCTGCCTGCATTAGCTGGATGCATACGAAAAGGGAACCATGTTGTCCCACAGTTTTGAAGACCCCAGTTTTAAAATGCAGTTTCTTTTGCTAGCCTTTTACAGTAAGTGATTAAGAGGATCTTTAGATTGCAAGATGGTGTTTGCTGTTTGTCATGACCACCTTGACCTTCAATTCCGTATTCATGCACTTCTGGAAATATCCACTTATTAAAAGATTTTCATCTCTTCAAGTTCCACTTTGGAGTTTTGCTCCCTTCTTGCTGTGTGTTTATTTTTTTTGTCCAATGTAAATTCCCTTGAACTGACATTATTCACTTACTGCTCTTATCGTGCTCTTTGAAGAGAAATAATTCCCTCAGTGAAACATCCTTTAAATGAGGTTGGAGGAAAATTTATCTCAAAAGAGTACAGCTAACTTTGAGGAAATTCCATTGATACTCATTAAATTTTTTTAAGGATCTGTCAGAATATATTGTGCTGATGGCTGTCATCTTAGGTGCTTTGGGCCACATTCTTCCCTGTTGTATAACCTCTTCAATCCCTTTGACTCAATGAGAAAGTTAAAAGTTGGTTCATTCCACAACTAAAATGCACTGGAAAAGTAAACTCTTTAAAAATCAGTAGGCCAGCCAATTCAAAAATGTTGATGTGTGCTGAGTTCTTTCCAGTATTCAGCAAAATAGTTTATCAGTCTTTATTAGGAAACTGGGCATTTCCCTCACACACTCAGACCGTGTGTGATGGTTACAAAGAAAGAACTGAAAGCTTGTTCACTTTTCCAAAATATCAGTACACCTAATAAGATAGCTTGCCCTATTGTCTTAGACTATCATGGCTGTAATGAAGTTGTTATTGTTATGGTCATTGGAAGGGGTATGACATGCTTACTTTACTGTATAAACATTACTTGAAGTAGCTATGCAGTGATTTATTTTTTTAATGCTTCTGTGTATAATATTTTGAAGTGGAATCAGAACAACAATTTAGATTATTGTGCTCTTAAGCACTCCAGCAATATTTGAATAAATGGAAATGATTCAAAATTACTCTAGTGTATTGCCCATTTCTAGTACTGTGGAGTATGTGGACTTTTCTTGTCCATTCAAAATAATCCTTAGGAAATGAAGTGAGGTAAATTGCAAAAGCAAAACCTTACAAATGCTGAAAAAGAAAAAGACTACACTAAAAGCCGAAAAGCCTGTTATAAATGACTGTATCTCCAGTAGTTATGTTTACTATGGTTTCTGTAACTGAAGTGATTGTGTTTACAAAAAGATAACTGAAGCAGTAAACGTTTAGTAATATCAAGAAGTTATCCTTTGGAGATTTCTAGTATAATGCTTCATTATTTTATTTTACTGCTATATTCTGCATTTTAAACTTTTAAAAATGTCCTTTATTCAAGGCACTGTACATCTTATCATCATATTTTGCAGGTTTCTATCCCTGTTGGCCTGTTGGAATTAGATATTTTGAGTACTAATCATCCTGTGTCTCTGGCTGTGGTTACGGGAATAAAAGGATACCACTTGTCATCACTCATGGTAACTACATCCCGTCTCGTAAAGAAATGAAGTCCTTGAGGTCTACACATTGCATAAACATAAGGTTATCTGTCACACTCCTGTGCTTTCCAGCTCCCCAAGGTTCATAACTGTTAAACCACACAATCATTTTATTCTCCTCTTCTCTGCATTGGGGACTGATGAGGTTTGCTTGCCAGATGAGCTTGCCCTCCTTTTCAAATGTGATATGCTAGGCAGCGCTTACATCTCAGAGTAATGGGTGGATCTTTCTGATCATGGAGTAATGCAATTACAAAACCAGATGTCTCTTATTACTAACCTCCTTTCTTTTACTTAGCTAGAGACAAGGGGCTTTCATTTATCTCAGCCAGTGTTTTCCATTATTGAACAAACTGCATTGTTAGGAACTAAGCAGCCAGTAATCTTTATTTATGGATAATGACTGTTCACTCATTGCAAATTAAATTCGCTGTGATGGACAAACTATGAAACATCGTTAAAGTTGATGGGAGTAAAATGGAAACTTAAGGGGATTATGTCAGAGTTCCAAGCTCTAGTCAAGTAGAGTAATGGAGCAAACTTGGAGAAAACAGAGGTTAGCTGTTGAGCTTATCGATGAGACTGTCATTGGACCTTTCTGATAACCTTTAAAAATGCGTTGAATGCTGATTTATGCCTTTGCAAAAAAAATGTGGTGTCCTTACAAAGTTGCAGAGGGTTTTGGTGGGATAAGGGGCATGCAGATGGAGTTAGGATGGATTAGTTGATGTGCTAAATGGGAAGTTTGATTTGGTTTATTTTTTATTACTTATCAAAATAAAGTTATGTTGCATAGAGGGTTGGCAGTAGATTGTTAACTTCAACGAACAGCTACATACTTTTTTTGAGATATTAGAAATAAGAAATTGTTAACATCTTTCTTTCCAAACACAGTTTACTTAAAAAAAAAATTTAAAAAAATCACAGAAACGATGCCATTTCCCAACAAATTACAAGTGAGTCTAGAGATTCCTCCTAACACAGGATAAGTTTTGCTGTGTCCATTACTACAATGAATGTGTACATTCAACCAGTAGGTATATTGAGCCATACCGTTACTAATTTAGGATAGTTTCTATAGCTGTTGTTACAAGTAAATCCATATAAAATGCACCATATATGCAAATGCAAATACTAATCCATGTGCTTTCCATTTTCTCTTCTTGACATCCATTGTTTATTAAAATAACTTTTTGGTAGCTTTATAATGAGTATTATCTGAATGGCTAATGGATTTTCTTAAAGGATGTCTTCTTGCTTACTTGGTTTCTTAGTAGTCAAAAATGTGTTAATGTCAACTCTGAATAAGTTACTGAGGTGCTCTGGCCTCAGAGAGCCCTGCAGCTGTCTAGTCGTGAGGGTAGCCTGGGTTTGGCAATAGGTTTCTCATTTTCCATTTCATACACAGGCAAAAAGCAAACAAAAATGAGAACATGATATGACTGATAATTACATTTTACACAATCCCAGAAGGGTTGGGGTTGGAAGGGACCTCTAGAGATCATCTAGTCCAACCCCCTGCTCAAGCAGGGACACCTAGAACAGAGGGCACAGGGTCACAGCCAGGTGGATTTGGAAGATCTCCAGAGAAGGAGACTCCATGGCTTCTTTGGGCAGCCTGTTCCAGGGCTCTGTCACCCTCACAGGAAAGAAGTTCTTCCTCACATGGAGGTAGAACTTTCTATGTTTCAACTTACACCTGTTACCACTCGTCCTGTCACTGTCCACCATGGAGAAGAGCCTGGCTCCATTCCCCCTACATTCTCCCCTCAAGTACTTACATTTATTGATCAAATCTCCTCTCGGTCTTCTCCAGGCTAAACAGGCCCAGCTCGCTTAGGCTTTCCTCGTACAATAGATGCTCCAGGCCCTTAATCATCTTTGTTGCTCTCCACTGGACTTTCTCTACAAGCTCCACATCCCTCTTGTGCTGGGTAGCCCAGAACTGCACCCCATACTCCAGGTGCGGCCTCACCAGAGCTGAGCAGAGGGGCAGGATCCCCTCCCTTGACCTGGCAACGCTCCTCCTCATACAGACCTGGATCCTATTCGCCTTCTTTGCCACAAGGGCACATTGCTGCTTCATGGTTAACCTGTTGTCAACCAGGACTCCCAAATCCCATGTCCTGTCCAGGTCCCTCTGAATGGCAGCACTTGCCCTTGGGAGTGTCGATCACTCCTCCCAGTTGGGTATTGTCTGCAAACTTGCTGAGGTTGTTTAGCTACAATAGAAGTAATTCAGTTGATTATAAACTGCACTCACAGCAAGCACTTGTATGCAGAATACTTATTCTTTTGCAAATATTTGATACAGTAGATAAGGAAATTTTAGAGAAGATGAGGAATAATCCACAAACAGTTACCAGATGTAAAAGGGAGGTTTTTAAGCATAAATTCAAATCTGTTAAGTAGGAGGCAGTGGGCTGTGGGAATTGCCAGCATCGAGGATACCAATTGGATTCCTAGAAATAAGGGCAGTTGGGAGATACTAACTAACCTCTCACTAAACCGAATGGAAAACTTGCTGTAGATTATTTTTGAGGAAGAATTTGCCAGCATTTAAAAGTATAAATGAAGTAAGTGCATAATATACACTTTGGGTAAGTCACACATTTTTATGTTTCTATTAAAAACTACTAGCCTGTTCTGTTTCCCTCTTGTGGTACACACTACCATTTTTGTTCCAAATAGTAGCTGATGACGCAATGTAACATTCGTTGCATTCTGCTAAATGCAGGATAAGAGATAGTCTGGCACCTAGGTTTTACAGTGCTGCCTCCACTCTTTCTGTGTTGTGAGTTGTTTTAATTTTCACACTACAGTGAAGAAAGAATTCGGTTTCTTGCAGGGTCTGGAATTAGCTGTTGTATTTTATGCTCTTAACTATATGTCAGTGAAGTGAAAGGATTCATTTAAGCTTATGAGCAGTGAATGATGTAGTGGAACCTCATGAAGCTCAGCAGATTAATAATACAGCCCCATAGAGGAAATATGGTAAGGGACCATTTAACAAAGTAGTAATCTGACTTGATAGAGAGGCTGCGGTTCAACCTTCAATGATGTGGACTGTTGAAAGAGATGTTTGAAAACATACCTCGATTTTCCTGCTAATAACTCGTGCTGATAAATGCACCAAGAATATCCTAATTCCAGCTGTCCATTTGCTTTCTTCCTTCTGAGAAAAGGGCAAACATTTGTAATAAATATTAAGAACATTGTTTGGAATGGCTACTAGGTGAAGTGTTGCTGAGTTGTAACCTTGTAGTACTTGCCCTGCACACTTTTCACTTGAGAGTAATCCAGTGATCAAAACTAAGAGCAGTTTCAATACCCAGATCAATTTGGCAGAGAAATGTTGGTCTTCTGAGTCAGGGTGACCTTTTCAGAATTTCCTTCCCTCCTTCTCTGCATAGAGTTTCACCATATGGCCAGGCTATCTGAGTATTTCTGCAGTAACGACGTTTTATTTCTCTACCCATAACCAGCCCACCCTGCTGAAAAACTAACAGATGGACTCTGTCAGTAGCTAGTGATTTACACTGGTGATGCTATGCATGTATTTTTGGTGATATTTAAAAACCTTGGTTTTACCTTTCAGAAAGGCAGGTATGCCATTTCTAAAATGTTGACGTAACTTGCCTTCCACTAAGGATGGAAATGAAAGAATAATATAGCACTTGCAAGTCAGTCTCTCGGATAATCATGTTCCCGACAAAGACTAGCTGTTCCTGGCACAAAATATTTAAATTTTAACAAGAGGAAGAGATTTTGCCTTTGGGGAATTCTTCAGCTCATTTACTTAATTTAGATAACTTGTGTTCTGCTATGGTATCTCAATGCTACAAAACAGCACAGTAGTCTCAGGTTTGATTGGGGCTATTTGTGATGCCTGTGATGGGTTTTTCAACCTTTGATAAAAGCTAAGAGGTATCTGAACTACATGACTGATATCTTTTCCATTTCTCCCTCCCATTATTTTTTTTAAATGCATCAACAATTCCATGTTAGAAGAATGATTCTGTTAGAGAAAGACAGCTTTTGGTTTTTGCTTTTAGAGAAAAGAAAGCAAATTTAATGCTGCAATTAGCCATCTCCACAGTTAGGTCTTAATCCTGCTCTGATTGCTGTTGATGGTGAGTTTGCCTTGCAGGCAAATTTTGCATTTATGCTGTTTCAGAAAGGCTTATCAAGGATATGAGATTTCAAAAAAGTGCTTTAATTGGCTAAATGCAGCAGTAGGATAAAATCTAGAGATACTGGAGAAAAATGTAGGATAGCAGCATATTGTATGGGTACAGGGCTTTTTTTTTATCCTAAAGGATTGGACCCAGTGGTTTTGAAAGATCCTAACCGGAAATGAAAAATATATAAAAATGAAGTAATTATTTTGAAATACATGATCTGACCTTAAGGGACTTGTGGTAGCATGTTACTAGCTTTAGCCAAGAACAAGAATGTATAACGGCCAGCAACATTTTTTTATTACATTTATTTTGAAGTGAATTTATTGCTTATAAATATGAAAGGCTAATAAACACACCTAGACAGATGTGGCATACTTTGCTACACTCTGGTATGTGAGTTTTGGCTCTTGAGCATTAGGCTGCTTTGACTGAGTTTTGCACTTTAACTGACATATTTTTTCCAAATTGTGTGATCATTGTCTATATGTATAACTGCATGACATCATTGCCATATCCCACTTTTGACCCAAACTATGTTTCAGACCTACATCACATGTCCACTGAAAGGCTGTTGTATAACTCACCTGTTCTTCAGTCTTATATCCTCACTCAGCTTTCTGCTGTCTTTGAATAGAAATATGCAGTGTTTCTAACCTTTTAGAGCAGCAGTAGAGTAGGATATGTTTGAGGTTGTCCGTAACTCTGAATACTTAAACTTTTTTACTGGAAAAAGAGTGTCTGAGAAAATTGCTCATATTTAAGCTTGTGCTTACTTGAAATTACTAGAGTAACATCTTTGCAATGTCCTCCTGAAGGTTCTCTGTTGGTTGTTTTTGTTTGCATGATATTTGTTGGTGTTACTGGCCTCAGGGTAGTATAGCATTACTCAGCCTAGCTCAGAATCAGCACTTCTAGTGGATTTACTGGGGAAGGAAGACAGCTAAAACTTTATTACTGCCAGCTTATATATTGTGCCTGTTCCACTATCAGTCACAACTGAAGGACTGTGTAGTCCCACTGCATCCCTCAGGTGCTATTGTGGATACGTTCAATGCTTCCTCTTGCAAGGGTTAAACATCTTCAGGTATGGGAATTAGTTTATAGACATATTCCAGCTTCCTCAGTCTGAACCATATCTTTGATATAGGGAAACCACACCTTTGACAGAGAAATAATAAAGATTTTTTTAGGTATAACCTGAAGTTGTAACATTTTTTCAATGAGGCATTTGGTGTTTTAAGTTTTGTCTACTTATTTTTCATTGGCCCTGAACGGGAATAGAATAGTAGCTGAGATGAAATGATGTACAGTCATTTCCAAAATATGGAGGTTTGTAGTGGATAAAAATGTAAACCATAGGTCGTAAGATACAGAATTGATGACATGCAAATCTTCTGTAGGAAAATAGAAAAAGCAAGGGACTGTAGGGAAGCAAGGACCAAGAGCACAGCCTTGAATGTCCTTTGGAATGTGTTAGACATTGTGTACAACACTTTGTGGATCCTTGAAAATGTAGTATGAATTACTCATGCCAAAGGGGAAGGCTGTGTTAGGTATGATCATTAATATTTTGTCAGCCACTTCCCTTTATTATCAAGACAAGACATATTCCTCCACCAAATTTTGTAGTCTGTCTGCTTGCAACAATTTTTCAAGTTTGTGAGCATATTTTCAGTGTGTAAAAAACATCAGTGTTGCTTCATTAAAAATACCAGCTTTCTGACTGAATTCCCAAATTTGCCATTTTGAACAAGTTTATTATAGAGTAATAAACTGGTGGGGGAGAGAGACTAAGAAGAAAAGAAAAAATCTGAGAATGTAAAAACACATAAACTTCTCTGTCAGCATTAGTAGCGAACCTTAAGGAATATGCTTTTTTTTTTTTTTTCTCAGAGATAAAACAAATCCTTTAAATTTATAACATACTTTGTCCTTCTTTTGAAGCCAAAGCTTAGGCAGTTTGACCTTACTGAAGGTCCTTAGGTAATTGACATATGCTTATATATATATATATATATATATATTCAAGAGAGAAGTATTGTTAACTAAATACTTATGAAAACTTACACATATGAAAATATCATAAATTCATAAAGCAAGCAATCTGGATGCATGACCTATTGTTCACAATAAGAACTAAACATACTTTCTTAAATCTTTAAGAAAGAATTGTTTATCAGTTTTAGTCCAGTCTTAGTAAATCAGGCTCACAAAAACTCATTCCAGATGTTGCAGTTCAGAACTTGTGAACTCCACCGAGTTTGCTGAAAAAAGGGCTTCACATGTTTGACACACTGATATCTTTGAGCTCACTCAGGATATCTGTTTTTCAAACATCAAGAAAATTAATGGTAGGAGACAGTGGCAGGAATATGTGATACCTTTTCATAGGCTGGTTCTCATTCTTGAGCCCATCTCTGAGATTATACTTTTCTGCAGTGTAAGATCATGAAAAATCTCTCCTTCCTCTTTGGTTTCTTCTACCTGATGTGCTTAACAGCAAGATTTGTTTGCTATATAGAACAGTCTGTGATGAGAGGCCCGCACTGGATACTGTTGATAGAGCCATTCTTTTGTTGGTGGTTGCTGTTCAAAGACTTCCTTGAGATGTGGAGGTACAATTGGCCTTTGCACACTTTTTCTGTCCATGTTCAGCTGTGTAAGTGGCCCTGTGATGCCTGGTAGCAGAGTTGGAATTAGCTGGGCCTGTTTGTTGTAGTAAGTTCCTTCTCCTTGGTCTCACTTTTCTCCATGTGCATAGGGACACAGTGCTAGACATGTGCTAGACACACAGTACCATAACCTTGCTCCCTGACAGGCCTTACCGTGAGTTATAAAACTGAACAGTAATTCTACTTTGAGGATACACTGGTAGAACAGTTATTTCTTCCTGTTATTGTAAGATGCTTAAATAATCTCACATATCTAGGCTAAGTGAGGAAAATGCTATAAATGCCAAGGGAGTGCCTGATCTTCTCACTTTGAGATACCAATTGTTGTACAACTTTGCTAAACAGCCCTTAATACCTGCTTATCTGGCAGCAGCCATCAGAAGCATGTATAGGTCTCTGACGAAGACTTTCCTGTGCATCACGGCTCATAGCATCAAGCTGTGGGCAGATAGGCATGCTGAAGCCCAGGCTCAGAGTGTACTTTCCAAGCAGTGTCATCAGCTGTCAACATGCACAAAGAACTAATGGTATTGTCATAATCCGCCAGAGCCTGTAAGTGCATGAACTGGTACATGGGCATAAGTGAGTTCATATTTCATTCCAAGTCTTCCTCTGAAAGTATTAGGCAAACATTTTTATTTTGTTTTTAAGTATATTTGTATATTGTATATGGGGTATGTTGCAAGCACTGCTTAAGTGTGATTTTATTTTGCGTTGTACTGAAGACTGAAAATACCAGTCTTTAAATGTTTCATTAGCATATTCCGTCCTTGAAGTTTCAGTACTTTAGGGAGAACATGGAAGAATTAATTTAGTTTTAAATCTGTAATGCACGATAGTGCTACATTCTTTCTATATAGCAGTAGAGACCTACCCATATTAGATTAGAAGTGTTGTCCTGTATTACATCACATCTCTAACATCTAAACCCCTTCAGTCCTTTAAAAATGGAAATTGCAATCACTGGAAACTACAATCTTTCCTTTACATAGCCCAGTAAACATTGCTTACTCACAGTGGCTGATTCAGGAAGCTTTAAGAAAACAATATGTAGAGATATTTATGGGGAGGATCTGGAATCTTCCCCTAGAAAACAGTAATTTTATTTTTGTATTTACAAAATCTTCTTCATTTCAAGCGATGAATAGCAATGACAGATTCTTGAAAATATAATTTGTTGACATGCACTTGCTTGTGTCTGTAGGATTGTCAGTTATCTCGATCACTAAGGTTGGATTCTATAATGTTCCGAATGTCCTTTTAGTTCCTGTTAGAGTATGTGTCTGCACTGAAAGCAATTAGACAATATGGAGATTAAAAAAGGGAATGTCACAAAAAGCAGGAAAAAACAATGCAGAACAGAGGACACAGCATTAATTCTGGGAATAAGAAAAGCTGAGGGTGTAAAGTTGATAATGTTTTCTAAAGAATAGATCTACGAAGAGGAGGAGGAGGGAAAAAAGTTATTTATGTAATAGGGAAGACAAGCAAATAAAAGATTAGGCAGAGAAGGATGAGGCCTTCATGAAAGGTTAACAGTAGCCAGGTACATTTTTAACACATTTTTGCAGTGAAGTAAGTGCAGGCACATATACAACAGATAAAAGAATATTTAGGTAACTGAGAAGTGCTCATGTTAGTAAGAAGTGGGTCATGTTCACCCCAAATGCTGAAGAAACTCTCTGGAACATATCCCAATACTTAGCTGGTATCTGTGTGAATAGAGAACATGCAAGAGAACTCCCACATGACTAGTAAAAAGGCAAATGCATAGGAGGGAAAAGGGGATGCAGATGATGATCAGTAAGTCTTTGAATTGTAAATCTGATAAGGCTGTCATCAATACCTAGAAAAATACTAAAACAAATTATTAAATGAATAGTTTTTTAGAGCTTAGAGGGCAATAAAGGAGAAGCAGACAATATTGGTATGACTTGCTTATTTATTTATTTATTTATTGTGTATGATAAATGAGTGTTTTTGGCTTGTTTTGGTTTGCAGAGGGTCAGTGGCCCAAGAAGTGATATGGAAGCGGTGAATAACGTGTTTTGAATTCTATTTTCAGCCCATCATGTGTGACCATCTTGTGATTACAGTTGAGACGAATGGGTGAAGGACAACACATACAGGAAATCCAGCATGTGGGGAAGTGCTAGATCACTTAGCAGTGTTGCCTTTCCGAGAGCCCCTGGGTGCAACATCTGCCTGGTTGGAAAGCTTGGGCAGTAGTAGCAGACCTGGCCTGTGATTTTAGTTTATCATTTTACTTCAAGAATATAGTATTTCTAAAGGAGAGTATAGCATTAATAAAATGTAATGAATTGCTTCTAATTCTTTCATATTACGCAGCTTACACTCTTCTCTCTTAGTCTGAAAAAGGCTGTCCCACTTAATTCAATGAAGAAAATAAACCGAGGAGACCCGAAGAACTTTAAATTATGTCACGTTAAAGTTTTGTGTGTCCTGTCGTGGTAAAAGAATCATGGGTTGACATCATACATAAACATCTTGGGGAAAAATAAGCAGACAAACCAAAAATCAACTTATTTCACAGAAGCGTTGATACAGCACAAGGTGCAGAGTGTGGTATAACTTAACTAAATGAGGGCTGCTTGTGCCCTTCAAATCAGCATGGGCACCAGAGTTTGCAGTTTTCCAGAAATGCTTTAGCCTGAATTAGCTGGTGAAAAACTTTGTTCAAAGCTTGGTTTAGACGTGCAGCGATGACTAACAATTTTCTATGTGATTTCAAAAGGTTTTGTTTGTTTGATTGTTTTTGTGTTTGTTTGTTTATTTTCTTCAGAGAGAAAGCTGCTAATAATCAGACTTCTGTAACTCCTTTTCTGGTTCTCTTCCTAGTCCAGGAAAATTTGTTAGCCTTTAAGAACTACTGGGTTGTATGAAGCTGTTTATGCTATCATTTTGTTGTCATTTAGTGCAAATATTGACCTGTATTATGTACCTGGAGAACATAATGAATCAGTGATGCTGACTCCTATTCAAAATAAACACTGTTTAAAGCACTTCCTGGAACATTTTCCAGAGTAATGAAAGAGTTTGAGGGAGAAAGAACAACAGGCTGTTCTGAAACGGTCCATGAAGAAAGGTCTTGCAAAGCATTTTGGAAGCCTTTAAAAAGTTTTTGTTGCTATCTCTTCTTGACCATGCTACTTCATGAAGATTAAATAAACGACAAGAGTGGAATAGTTACGCATTTATGCTTCATTAATGCCTCTTAAGAGGAGGGAAACATGAAGGAAAGGGCTGCTTCTGAGATAATGGATTAAACATTGTTTAAAACATGGTGTAGAAGCCATGTTCATTGAAATATTGCAAGTTATGATGGCTTCATACACTGTTCAGAGAGGAATGACAGCAGCATCATGCGTTACAGAGGTAGCAAGTACATACCAGAGAACCAGTAGCCATGAGAATATATATATGAGGAGATATATATATATATGTTATGCAGAGATTTGGTGCATCTGGTTTTGAAAATTTGCTCTGGAGTTTTCAAAGTTCAATATTTAAAATGAAACCTGCATTTTGTTGGAAGCATTGGGAGCTCAGTGGTTCAGCTTTTACCTCCTATTTCTGGTTCTGCCTTTTTCATTGAGTTGCTTAAAAATGAGTAGATAAGTCTGTCCCTGAAAAGGGAAGAAAAGTTTCAAAGGGAAACTGTTTTAAATAAAATATTCAAAATCATTTCCTCATTCTATTGAACTTAAAGCTTCATGTGGAAAAGTAAATTTGACACTATTGCTACTTGGTTTTCAGGCACCTATTTTTTTTTCCCAGGCAGCTTTCAGTTGAAAATATTTTTCAGACTGGATAGAAAGAAATTGTTTTACTTCCTATTATAAAGCTTCCCTGCTGTTTTAGAAATAGAGCTGTTCTTATGTGAAGTCTAACCCAAATATTTGAAAGGGGCCAAATGAGATAGGAGAAAGAATGATCCCCTCTATTATTTTCTGTATGTTTTTCTTCTAAAGTGCTGTATGGCTTAAGCGCACTAGCCTTCACCTCCCATCTGCATTTCAGAATCTTACTAAATGTGTTGCTCAGGAAGCACCTTTATAAACGTGAGTGACACCAGGCCCCTGAGTGAGTAACATAGCCCTTAATAAAGTGGTAACCTCTGATAGTCACACCAGTTAAGATTTTGCTTACATGCTTTCAAATGAAGGTATGAGATGAGATACTGTTAAAGACATTTCTGCCAAGTTGAAATACAGGAACTTTAGCCTCCACATGAGGAAGATTTTGAGACTGACAGAGCATTGGACATAGCCCTGGAACAACCCGCCCGGATGCCACCCTGTGCCACGTGCTCTAGGTGTCCCTGCTGGAGCAGAGGGGTTGGACTAGATGGTCTCTAGAGGTCCCTTCCAACCTCAGCCACTCTGTGATTCTGTGTGAATGGCAGTGAAGCCACTTATTCAAATTTCCTCCACTTCATAATGTGAAGGGAGAGTCCCACTGGACAAATGAGCCACTGCAGCCCCCTCAAGGTGCTGCAAGGTCAGCCCAGACTCTACTCCCTGCTCCTTCTCCATGCAGATCCTGGTCCATTCCTAGTGCTTCGTGCTGCTGCATTTTGGTTAGCCTTTCACCAGCAGACCTAACCCACATCGAAGGCATTACAGTTCTATAAATTGTTATATGTAGAAGATATTAAATGTATTGTTAAACATTCTTAAGAATATTGGCAAAAGCTAGTTTGATTGCTGTTCATTTACTGATAACATAGGCCTTTTACAGGGAGTATTAGGAAGATGCAGCTGCTTAAAATGTTAGAAAAAAAGTGTATGTTTCTTTTAAGAAACTTGTTTGACTTCCTTTTTTATCCAGGTGCTTCTGTTAGGGTCCTTTGCATTTGTCTGTACAGCACAGTGAAAAGTCTGCATACCTATACTACCTTATTGGTCTATTGCCTTTACAGACCAAGATAAATAGGAGTAGATTTCTATAATATCCTGTCACATCAGATGCTAGAAAATTAATGCGGAAAGTAGAAATCATGGAATGAAATTCTGAAAGGGCATCAAATTTCTTTCTTGTCAAAATCAAACCAGATAAAACTCTGAAATATTATGAAATTACATTTTTTCCTTAAATTATCTATGTTTTTCTATCATCAACTTTGCCTTCTTAAAATAGTGACTTTATATTTTCTAGAATGTTGCCTTCTTCAAATAATGATTTTATATTTATATAAATTATTTTATTTAAGATTTCAAGCTGTTTTTTACAATAACTTGTTCGTTTTGCAGAATTTTCTAATTTATTTACTACTTGCAATATAGTGAGTGGGGAGGGCTGCAGTTCCACAGAATTGCATGTAACTCACAACATGAAGTGACTAATGTTTAGAAGCTTTTAGGAATTGTTGAAGTTTTTTCTAAAGAATTGGCATTAAATTGGAAGAGGAGGAAGAATAACAAGGAGGAATAACATCCACTTATATAGTCTATACTTTCTTTAAAACTCTCTTCGTGCTTGTATTTAGGAAAGCAGATTGTATAATACTTTAAAAATTGCTTATGAGTTCACAGTAGAAAAGAAACTTTGTTCTGACAAACTTTCTGCTTTCTCACGATAGGTGTAAGAATTTCTGAATTTGCACATATGTGTCTTTTAAAATGAAAGTATGCTAATACCATGGAATATGTATTTTTTTCAAATGTAATTTTCATTTGTATGGGGATCAGTGTTTTTTTTTTTTTTAATAAGTTTTCTTGTTCTTTCTAAAAACAGTCATTTTGTTGCTTTAAATCCATTTTAACCTCTGAGTGTGAATGTAAGAGAGTGGTATGTTTTATTATGGTACTTCTATAAACTGTATAAACATTGAATTTTTTTTTATGGAAACCAATATTGGATTCATGCCTTTAATCCAAGAGCAGAGATTTCTGTGGCTGTGTGCTGTGCTCAGTCTTCTTGGGCCCATTCACTTTGTGCGTGATTTCATTGGACAAACTAGATTGTGTAAGAAGTCTGTGACTACTTGAAGCACAAACTAATTTATTTTAAAAAAATCAATTCAGGACTTAAGGAATTTAATCTAAATGAAATTTAGATGAGATTATATTGAGGAGGTATTTGTACTGAGTTGATTTGAAAGGCATTATAAGCTGGGATGAGTGAACATGGTATGGAGATGCTGTGACCTACTTTTGTGAAAGGCCCGATTTCTCTACTTGTAGAGAAAGTGCTGTCAGTGACTGCTTTAAATATTTTATTACAGAAACTGTAGCTCCAAGATTTCACTCCTCCTGCCTACCAGTGACCAGATAATGTGTGACTGTGTTTCATTTTTGTTCCCCTTCTTGTTCTTGCACTTGTTCTTGTTCTTCTCGTGGGAGTGAGGGAGAAGACACTCCTTCCAACCGAGCATCATTTCTTGCCTTGGCTCTTCACTCTCTCTCTCTGTCCATTTCCACAGTGGCTCCATGCCTGATTCTGCAGATTCCATTTTGTTCTGCATTGCCTTTATTTACAAATTCACAGTATCGCTTCCATCTCCTTATGGACGTTCCTGCCTTCATTCCATCTGTGCTGACACCCTTATTTTTGACTTCATGTTCTCGAAGTGTGAACCTCCCTTTTCCCTTGCCTTTGCAGTCTTGGCTCCTTAGCATGAGCAGAACTTATCATGTTTTCTTCCTCTGCATGCAGGGAAATTCAGCTCCATTGTCTGCTGATCACACAGGTCTACCTGACATGGTTGGTCCTGTTTTACCTCAGATACTCAGGTAGTGCATCTTTTCTGCAATGTGCAACTGCAATATCTTTGAACTTTAAAATGCAAGTGTCATTCTCTTTAAATACCATTTTTTTTTCTGACTCCTTGTTAATTTTAGGATCCATCTACATTGTTCTCTTCATTTTTACCAACATGGATACACATTTTGCACTGCTTTTTACTCTTGTCTCCCTCTGTGCCTTATCTGCAGATGCTGTGAATCTTTCATAGCTTGCAGCTATGGAAGCAGCGTCTTCAGCTTACCACTCATGTTTCTTGTTTGGAAAATCCCTGTGCAGTTCATGGTGTCAGCACAGATGTCTGCTTGGCTCTCTCATTTTAGTTCACATCATTTGTGAGCATTTACTAAAATACTGTCTGTAAGCTGCTTGTTATTTGGTATGTTTATATTCAATGTAGTATACAAGTAATGCTCTGCTGATCTTCTGATCTGCTTTTTTAAAATATTTAAAATACTTCCTTCTCTAAACTAGTGTCCTAAAATCAGTCAGTAGAAGTCAGTAAAGCACTGTAAGCAGAAGAAACATCAAAATGTTCAGCAAAGTGCATATTAAAGGACAAAAAATTTGCACATACACATTTCTGTTTAAAAAGGTCTTTCAAATTTACATTTAGAGCAACACATGCAGAGATCAATGATCGGAAATTAGTCTGATTTAATGTATTAAGCAGTTTTAATACTTCTAATACTTTTTAATACTTTTAATAATTTTTATTGTTGTTATTTTTTAGTATATTCTCAATTACTTGTGGACTTATAAAAATAAATCTTAACAGAATCATTAAGCATTTTTCTGACAGAAAAACCTAACATATCTCTGTGAAAACCTTCCCAAATCTTGTTTTGTCACTTGTTTTTTTTTGACAGGAGAGCAATTTGTCCCCAAATTATGGCTCTGGGGGTTCTTTATCATGGAGGATAATTTCTAAATTAGACTTTCCAAGTGCATTTTGAATGGTGACTAACAAACCTAATTGCATACTGCTCATCTGGACATTCCTTCTTAAATTCCTTTCTCTGGGTGCAGTCACATACCTCTTTCTAGGACTGTGCTGCCCCTTTTCCACTGGTGCCATGCTAACCAGCCCTGCATAATGAGCTCTTCATTTCATCATTAAGACAATTCTGTAAAATCATTGAAAATGTTGTAATGTTTGGGATTTTTGTTCATACGGAAAACTTCTCAATTCCAAATTTCAAACTGGTAAAGCAAACACTGCAAACAGAATTACTGAGACAGTGACAGCCTTGCATCTACTATAACTCATTTGGTTGTGTTCTCAGTTAAATAAAACTGTAAAATATTGTTTGTGTAATAATTTCAAGAAAGTTTGATACTTACTTAACAAAAACATATGTAGACTAATTAGTTTAACTGCTTGTATTCCACTCTGAGAATGTGAAGCACAATAGAGAAATGATTTGTAGTTCAGGATGTTCCCGCTTGCAATACTGTAGTGAAATAGGGACCTGCAATGATAAGGTTTTTACCTATCTTTTAGCATTTTCTGTTGTGTGTAAAAGATGGGTATTTTGTTGCTTGTTTGTTTGTTTTCATGCATGTGGTAGGGTTTTTGGCCTAGGAGAAGAAATCTAATTAAATTTGTGTAATGATTCTGGGACTTACTGAGGCTTCCAATACTCCCACACATTTTTCACTATGCTATTGTACGAGACAAATCATTTTTGCGTTTGAGCTGAAGAGTACTGTGTTTGCGTTTGATGCACACTAGCCCTTGGGTGACTGAGCCTTTTGGGCCTTGCTGTAGGTGCTGTCAGTAACATTTCCTGATGAAGAAGTCTTTCTGTAATGTATATTCTCAGTCAAGTACCAGTTCTTGTGCTCACTCAGGTATTCTGAAGAGTAAGGGCATATCTGCATAGGGTACCATGCATCGTGTCTGGTGGTGCTGAGGAGAGGCAAGTGCAGAACATGCATGCAGGCCATGCATAAACCAGTTTTGTACTGTTCTGCAGCCCAAATAATCAGCCTTGTAGCATGATTGAATGTATGTATGCAAACTTGGCTAAATGATTCTTTTGTTAAAAAACAAGGAACATGCCACAGCCTGTGAGTGTTTCTTACAGGCAGAGCAGCTTGGGTGTCCTCTGATTCAGAGGTGTCTGCAGTGCATTTACCTGTGTGGTGCATACGGCAGTCTTTCACTGCACAACTACCATCTCTGTTGTTCAAAGTATACAATAATGGCAGTTCCTTTATCATGAAGATCTGTAGCTATTCAGAATTGCTAAGTCCTAAAGTAAGTGAAGGAAATGGAAATCTCCTGAGGACAGATTTGCCTGCTATGTTCCACATGCTTACTGCTGTTGCTCAGTTCAGAAGTGTCTTAAACTCAGTGCTCATTTGCAGCATTTAGTGCATCTGTTGATGGTGGCTGGCTAGCCTAGATGACTAGGATACTCAAAGACATCTAACAGTAAATGTGATGGAAACTACCTGGATTGATTGTAACCTTTACAATTTTGTCAGATATTTTTCATTCTTTTAGCTATTTCTTATAGAACCTTCCTCGCAAGTACCAAACAGTGCATAGTGAGTTACCCGAGCAGCAGTGATTTATATTAGGTGGCTGGAGGTCATCTAGTCCAACCACCCACTCAGAGAAGTGCCTTACACCCAGCAGTTCTGTATTTCTACATTATTAGTGCTCAACCCTGCTGCATTCAAATGAGAGCAGCATGAAGGCAGCTGGGAAATGTGAGCCCACTGCAGTGAACAAGCTGTGAACGAGCACCACCAGTTCCCATGGAATTAAACAGGTTCTGCTTGCTTGGGCTGGTGTTGAATTTGGGCATTTGGGCACTTGGGACTCTGTCCTCCTCTCCATTACCGCCACAAACGTTATTTAAGAAAACTCACCTAATGGTTGCAAATGAATTGCATTAGCAGGGGAAGATAGGTTGGTATGGATTTGGGGCCAGTTTATTTCCCTCACTGTCTTGAAGTGACTTCCAGAAGGTGTGAGGAGCCAAAAAAAGATATGACCCAAAAAGTATCTGGACCTTTTGCAGTTTCTGTTGGCTGAATAACCACTGCAGTTCACTATTTTTCGTTGCCCTCTGTGGGGAGAAATTGAGATCTCTTTGCTTCCAAATAGGAAAGTAGGAAATGTAATTCCAGCTGTGACCATATAAAGAAGTGTGTATGTACAACTATTCTTCCTTTTTTTTTTTTTTTTTCATTTAGTGGGGCTACATCCATTGTCTACAGATGCAGGCAGAAAGGGACCCAGAAACCTTACGCCGTCAAAATGTTGAAGAAGACAGTAAGTTTTCCTTATTTTTGTTTGGGGATGTGGTACAGGGGTGTGGGGGGTCTCCTTTTCTTTGGATGTGGTTTCTTTGTTGGGAGGGGGCAGATTAGACTGAGGACACCTCTGAGATTTGTATTTCTGCAGCTGAACTTTTTGTGTTCCTCAAGGTTAAAATAGCTTAGAGGTAGCAGCACTCTGTTGACAATGTCTTATCCCTGTGAATCTTGCTTGTACCTTCATCTGGCATCTTCTGTATAGACCTGGATTTGGGCAAAATGTTCATTTGGAAAAAAAATTATTTTATTTTTGCCAAAGAAAAATGCAGAATTGTATTTATTTAAACATTCTGTAAATTCTTTTCACTTTAGTACATTCTTTTCATCAAAAATATGATTACTTGACTTGACTTTTTCAGAAACTCTTTAAAGCATCAATTCAGAAAGTAAATTCATTTGGACATTTGTTTCAGTTCTACCCCAAAGTATTTTTTTAGACTCCAGTAGAATTAAATATTTTTAGAGGTACTTTTTTTTCTTCTCTTACAAAACTCATAAGAGAACCAGTTGAGATGTCAGTTATTTTTGCAGCTCTGTATATATCGCGCTTCTACCACAGTTATTTCTGTGTGTGCTGTGAAATGGTTAGTGAAAAGCATGAAGACAGCCTCAAGAGGAAAGGCTGGTACTGGCCTGAGAGACCTTAAGCAGCAGGAGAAAGAGGCAGCTAGGGAAGAGCAATTCCTGTTTCTAAATTGAAGGGAACAAAAATTTGAGAGGAAGCTGGCAAGTAGTGAGGCATGGACATAATTTTTATTCATGAGTCATATTGATTCAGTTTATTCTAATGGTAAATTATCCATTATTGCATAAAGTTCGGCAGTGTTCACATGTAGCAACGTAATGATGGATGGGTAGGCGTAAACATGTCTAAATGTTGAATGGTCTCTGTGCAAGACATAATGAGCAGGTTCCACATGAGTAAAATGTTAGCATTAATTTGTCATCTTTGAAAATAAGCCAAATTTTAAACTAGCTAAGAAATTTAGTTCTGTATGTTGCTTTTGAATCTGCATCTGGTGCATTGGAGGAAGCAGAGTATATGTGAGGAGTTTGCATTGCTTCTGCCTAAATTCTGTTATCCCTATGGAAATGCAGAGAACTTCAGTTTCAAGCTTTTGTGTGTTCCCTATGCCAGTGATTCCCATATTGTTTTAGGAACATGCTCCGATGATTCTCACTCTGAAAGACACTAAGAAAAACGATATTATTTAAAAATATATCTTTGCCATTTTTTGTCTTTGTAGAGAGATTAATTCACGTTCATAATGGGCATATTCATACTAGATCCAACTGTTTGTTTTGGGGAACTATTTAATTCAGATTTTTAGCGTATTTTTGGAGCATATGAGTTACGAGTTTAATGATAAAAGTGTAGGAAAAGTGATGAACAAGGACATAAGAATATGCCTATGGAAATTGTTTGCACAGCAACAGTAAAAAAACTCAGTTGGGCCTTGATTGTATCAGTAATATGGGTAGTGTGAGCACAGTGTGTATAAGCAGTGTGCTACCCAGTGAGTATAGTTCATGAAATAGGATGTTTGGGATATTTTGCTGCCTGTTGAGAACAAGAGATACTACAGCAATAACGGTGTTAAACAGTGCTCTCATAGCAGATATATCATCTTTGCACCGTTACTCAGTATAAAGTGTGGGCTTAATCATGTACTAACATTTTGATTAGTTTAAGTTTCTTGTTATTTTAAACATCAGTTATAAAGAACAGAATGACCCAATAGTGGGAAAAAAATAATGGAGAAAAAAAAGAGGAAGAGGAGTTGACTGTTTATTTTTGATGCACACAGTCCCACTTCTATGGTTCCTGTTTCCAAATGCACATGCAAGAGATCTGGAGCGCAAAGAGAAATTAAGAAGAGAAGACTAAGTAAAATAGTGAAAGAGCAAATTCCTCTGATTTTCCCTTAAAACTGTCTATCTTTCCATGCTGCTTAGGACAAGACTAACTGGGGGAGGAAGAATGTCTATAGAAACATGAGAGGGTCAGGGAAAGAGACAGCTAGTTCTGGGGAAGGTTACAAGTCATCTGTGAAGAACAGTCTGGTACTGACAGACAGCTCCAGATCTGTCCTTGCTGGTCACTGTGGTGCTATGGTTTGAAGAAAAGCCTCAGGAGTCATTATTTTTGTCCCTTGGGAACAGCTTAGCCAAGAAACAAAACGTCCTTTGTGAGTTGAACTAAGTAATATATGAGGAACAGATTGCAAAGAACATAAAATGCCTATCAATGCTCTTTTTATTTAGATAATAGGACTAATTTTTCATTTTGGCTGACCAACGTTTTGTCATTTAAAAGAAAATATAATTTTGGATAAGACATATTAGCCATTTCTGAGAACAAATGAGAAATCTGGGTTCCTAGGAATTCCTGTAACAGCTCTCATATTATCTAAGTTTTTAAAAATAATATTCTTAGATTATTTGCACAATTCTGTTTGTTTTTTCTAACTAAGTGCTTCAACAAAAAAATGAGGGAAAACTTGGATAGAAAATACAGTTTTATAAGTGAAATGAAGTAATAATTTGGGAATATTTTATTTCAGGTTAGAGGTGTAATCGTTTGTAACTGTTAAGTAAAACTGTATATTGTTTCCAAAGGAGAAAACTCCACCATCTTTTTTATTTGTCTGGAACAGATGAAATAGAATGCTTCGTTTTCCTCCTCTGTTTTGTTTTCCTTAAATTCAGCCCCTTCTGATGAATAAAGTATAGATCAAGATTCACATATATTACTGAAATTCCTTACTGTAAAATGCAGCAAACAAAATCAGGACCATAATTTCCAAAGCACCTGAAAGAGGATAAGAAAGAATGTTCTGTTAGAAAGGCTAAAGAAGCTAAAAGAAAACTTGATATGCCTAGTATTGGAAAAAAAAAGAGATAATATATAATAAGTTAGATCTGTGACTGTTCTTAATGTATGTAAAAAGAAATATGTTTATAGAACTATGTTTATGGAACCAGGTAGCTGAATATGTTAAGTCATTTGTCTTTGGTTTGTGCATATAACTTACCAAACTGTCATGCTCTGTCTCTCCTGAGAAAACATAATGTTGTATATTATATATTCATTATTTGATCTTTCCTGTGTTTGTTTATCATATCTCTTTAGTTCTGTACAGATAATATATTTAAGGGATTGAATCCTCCTTATGGGGAGGTCCATTTCATTAGACAACAACAACAAAAAAAAGCAGAAGCAGGCAGTTCCATTTGGCACTTCAGAAAAACTCATTAAATAAGCTAAATGCAATAAGGAACTGGTAACTGCTTGCTATACATTTGCAGTTGCAAATATAAGGCTATTTAGCTTTTCACTGCAGAATTTACTTCTGCATGATGACTCAGTATTCAAAAAGTATGAAGTCTCTTTAGGATAAACTTTACAGAATGATTATTGCTACCCTAAGGAGGGAGTTATTATGTGAAATTTATAATCAGTCATTCTAGAATGTAAGGCAAAAAACATACATGACATTGGTCCTATGAGAAAATTTTCCTTAATTTCCTGTGGAACTTTTGATCCTTCAGTTTCTGGCCATTTCCTCTAGTTCTGAAAAGAGGCCAGCACCATCCTCCTCACTCCCTCCCTTGAGGTACTTATAGACACTGATCAGATCCCCTCTCAGCCTTCTCTTCTCCAGGCTGAACAGGCGCAGCTCCCTCAGCCTCTCCTCATAGGGCAGATGTTCCAGGCCCCTGATCATCCTTGTGGCCCTGCGCTGGACTCTCTCCAGCAGCTCCACATCCCTCTTGTACTGTGGGGCCCAGAACTGGACACAATACTCCAGATGTGGCCTCACCAGGGCTGAGTAGAGGGGCAGGATCCCCTCCCTCGACCTGCTGGAGACGCTGTTCTTAATGCACCCCAGGATCCCATTGGCCTTCTTGGCCACGAGGGCACACTGCTGCCTCATGGTCAACTTGTCCACCATGACACCCGGGTCTTTCTCTGCAGAGCTGCTCTCCAGAAGGTCAGTCCCCAGCCTGTCCTGGTGTCTGGGGTTATATTAAATAGAGCAAATGATGCTATTTATGGAATGAAGCCAAAGATATACAGCCCTTTGCCTCTTCTGGCTGCATGGTAAGAAGGCTGAGTAACATGAATTAAACCTAGTCTGGAGATCATCTTGGGCAGGTAAATGCCATCTTTTAAAATTAAATCCACCCCTGCCTTAAATTTCCTGCATGAGTCTGGAAAAGTTGTTTAAAATATATGTTAATGAGTGTCACTGTTGAATAGAGTAGATGGCCTCTGTTCTGTGGTTTCCAAACTGAGATACTGAGGGCCTACGTCTTAGATCTACCAAGTGCTAACAATTGTATCTGACATAATTTGGGAGCTGTTGTTGCAATAAAACTTTGAAGGAGGGAGCATGAGACTGTGAGTCAGATGATCTAGATTTGCATCCTACTGTATTCCTACTTCACTGTGCCATTGGCACAATGTAGTCTTTTAAGAGAAAGTTATTTACTCTTTTTGTTTCAACTTCTTCACCCATAAAATTGAGAGTATTTACTCATTTTGCTTTACAGCAGTGCTCTGAAGGATAGACTGCTTAAAATTCCAAGTTTTAATTAATATATATTTTCCCATAAGTGTTATTAACTATGATGAAACATTAGGCCCCCTGTGTATGAGTCAATGAGGCATCCAAATACAAAAATTATTTTGGAGAATTCTCATTTTGACTTCATTATTTTTTCCCTATGTGAGCATCCTCCCTCACAGGATTTGTAATGTTTAATTAATATCTGTGAGGCACTTTAATTAAAATCAATCTTTATGAAGTAGCATTCTTTTTGAAGACTAGTTGATGTAGTTCAAAATCAGACAAACTTTTTATCAGATCAGAAACAAAACAGCTGTTTTCAGGCTATGCATATGTTGAAAATAGTATGCAAATGTTGAAAATAATTATAGTAATTAGTTAGACAATTTGAGAACACAAACTAGTTTACACCTGTGGAGCGGAGAGAAGGATGAGTAAAGGAAAAGGTAAAGAACTTCTGTCCCTTCCTCCTGGACCTGTGTATGATATCTACAGGTAGGGTCTGAAGGAAATTATAGTAGGCTGTGGAAACTTATATAAAAAGTCTAAACTGAGTGCATGCTTTTCAGTGTTCAGTAGAAAACTAAAAGTGACTTTCTAACCATAACAGGAATGAGAGGTGTGGGGGCATCTAAGGCGAATGATTATTTTTGTTGTGAGGGACATTGACTGTGGCTATTTGAAACATTAGGGTAGCAAATGTTTAACTCTGCAAGGGCCCATCCATCTGCTGTTTATTGGTAAGTTTCTTACTGGTCATGAGGATCAGAGGGTCTTTGAGGCTCTTGACCATCACTTTGTACTACAACTCACCGCAATGCAAAATGAAAAGACCAGTCAACCCTGCTTGTCATATAATATCCACTAAAGAAAAGCATTGAAAAATGACTATCTACATCAGCAGCTAATTATGCATTGGGGAAAAAAGAAATTGTTCGAATTTCAAAGACCTTCTGATCCTGTTTAACTGTTAATCAGTTTTGGAAGAGTGTTGCTCTTGGCTTAAGCTTGCAGTTGACTGAGGAGGCAAGTGTCACAGATACTTGCTCTGAAAAGTGTCCAGGGACTGTGTATCATTTAGTGATAATCACTATTAGAATTAATAAAATGGGACCTTTGATTTTTCGAGAAAAAACTGTGGCTTTTTGTGGCTATGAAATGAAAAAAATTATCTTCTGGCCTTACGGGAGCTACAGTTTGAATATCCCTGAATCCATGTTCCTCTATGTTCTATCTATGTTCTATCTATGGGCTCTCTAACTAGACCATGTGATACTGTAATTGTGAGTACTCTTTCTAGACTGCTATATGAGGGAGAGGAAGTTTAGCTGAGAAATGTGGTCCACAGAGCAAAAAGAAAGCTTGAGATAAAAGCTCTTATTTGCAGGAAGTACTATGGCAGTAGTTCTTTTTTTTTCAGTTTTATAATGTTGGAATATCTCTCTAAATACATATATGTGTATATGTATATTTAAAGTAATTGTTTCTCACAAAACTGGCAGTCTTCATTAAAAAAACCACAACAAAAAATTTAGTTCTCAATTAAAAAAATATATCAGTTCTTAACTGTTATGCACAACTGCAATGT
The DNA here is from genome assembly GCF_059628265.1 of Tinamus guttatus. NCBI lineage: Eukaryota > Metazoa > Chordata > Aves > Tinamiformes > Tinamidae > Tinamus > Tinamus guttatus. Next base: position 214,261 of record NW_028288922.1, read on the forward strand.
AGCAAATAGGTTTGAGTAAGCAGTCACATTTTTCATGGTTAGTATTTTCTGCGTACTCTTATTTGCAGTTTTGGTAGTTATTTCAAGCTACTTCTAAATAAAAATTAAATCCATCAAATGTACAGTGTACAAAGAAGCACAGAAATGTTTCTTTATATTTACACAGGAAAAGAATAGTCAACTAAAAGGATATTTGTTCTGCAGCAAGATACCAGTAGTTTTTGTCTTATAAACTGTCAAATTAGAACCCATTTAATGAAAGTGGAAATGTTAATGAAAAAAAAAAATCTTTGTAATATGCTATTGCAGACCTTGGAAAGCAAAAAAACAGTTTCTGTCTATATTTCATCGTTCAGAAAAAGAAAAAAAGAATCTTATTATGCATCTGAAAGAAGTGTTCTGTGTACAAAAGGTTATTTAGCAGTTTATTAGTTATTTAGTAATTTAGTTATCATAACTGGCACTACAATGTAGTGTACTGTATTTCATTACAATGCAGATGATGCTTAAAAATCCTTAATGTAGAAGATTTTTTATCTGTCACCACTTAGATGAAATGTTCTTCATGAGTAAGTCATCCCTTAGGGGAAGTCAAAAGTAGAGAGTATGTATTATGTCTCCCTTTTTTTTGCACTGCATTTAATTTACAGGTAACTAGCCAATTCATTTCTGGCTTTCACATATTACATTTCAGGAGTAGAAAGGCAGATTTCTAAAAAGAGGATGATAAAAAGCTCAACACCCTGTGCAGTTCAAGGAAGCTTAGCCTACTGCGTACTTTGCATTGCTGAGCAAGTCCTGAGAGGCTACATAATATCCTTTAGATTATTACTTCAGTAAAAAATGAAATAATTGTCACATGCACATGTTTAGGTTTGAATAACTTCAGGAGAACTTTGTTGTAACAATATGAGCTGCATTTCTTCCTTCATCATTGCTATTTTACTCTTGACTACAATGTTTTTTTCTCCATGGATTTAAGCATGTCTAGAGGAGCTGTGGATGTCTGGTTTCTGCATAACTGTAGAGCAACAAGAGTGGGAAATGGCATGAAAGATGTTAGTGCATGATGGCATATTTAACACCAAAACCAAAGCTTCAGTCCTGCAAAAGGGCAGAGGTAAATATTAGTCTCTCCAAAGCACAGGCAAATATTAGTCTATCCTGAGATTATAGTCCTTTTCTTTAGAAACCCTTCACTATTTACAGCGTATTAAAGACAGTATAGTAAAATGCCTTTGGAGCTGTTCTTCAGGGAAGACTCTGTTCATGTGTAGGCAGCCTCTCCACAGGATTTGCTCTGGGGAGGGAATCTGAGAACATCTAGAATGTGTCCTCCTCTCGCTTTTGAGGATGACATAGTTTTTGAGAAGTATGTGCTTCCTGTAGAATGGATTACTATTAATATTAGGGAAGAGAGACTGAGTTTCCTTGTTCTACACCATCAACCAAATAAAAAAAAATAAGGGAAAACTAGATGCATGCATAAAAATGAAGAGAAAAGAGCAGAAGATAAATGACAGCATTCTCTACTGCTGGAAGTTCTGTCACTGGAGTAAAACAAGGACAGCATATGACTTGCATCCTGGATTCATTCCCCTATCCTGCAGTCAAGTCCTTCTCTAGTCCCTCAGAGAGTCAAATTGAGTGCAGTTTTATAAGACAGCAATTATTTTAATAAGAACTCCGTAATCATCATTTACTTATTTTTCAAACTGATCGAACACACTGGTATATTTCAAGATAAAATATATCATCTTTGGCTTAGCTGGACTTCTTTTATTTTGTGTCCTGTAAAAAAAAAAAGAGCATAGGTAGGCAGGAATAGAAATGTGGAGGTGGAAGTTGAAACAACAGTACAGACAGCAAGACTTGTGGGTACAAGTAACAAAAGAGCCTTCAAAAAATAATGAAGCCAGCATCACTCTCTGATCTCTGTGGTGTGTGTCATGTGGTCAAAGCATCTCTTAAGACTGGAACAAAAGTTCAGTACAAGCTGAATATTTGATGGTGTTGGCTGGATGGCTGCAGGGTTACAACATATGGGTGAGGATTATCATAACTTTTTGCCAAACTGAACTAGTTCTCCATTTGAATTAACTAGTACTTGCCTACGAAAAAATTAAAAAATGAATAAATAAATGGTTTTCCATGAATATATTTCTTTTTAAAAAAGATTCCTTCCCTTTCTTTGTAAGCAGTCTCCTAATACTATTGTTTGTTTGCAACAAACTATTCCATTATACCTTGCATATTTTGCATGAACAGACGTTTGAAACTTCAACTGGGCTTTTTTTAAAGAACCAGAATGCGCTAATGCAAGTACTGTTGAAACCAGCTGGAAGCCTTTCCATAAAAAATAAGTAACCTAAATAAGATTCTTTGTTTCGCTTGTTAGTCCTGTGATATTCAAAGTTGCATTGATTTATAAGGCTTTTGAGAGAATTCTGAATTGAAGTTTACTTAAGCAATTGCAGAATGAAAAAAAAAGACATGCCAGTATCTGAGAGACTTCTAAGCAGTACTTATTACTTTCAGTAATATAAACCTACAGAAATTTAAATTATCTGCAAGATGTGTAACTCATATTCTTTTTTAGCTATTTAGACCCCAATAAAGCAATAATGATAAAAGAAGAAATAGTGTGAAAAGTAATTGTGATTTTTTAGACTGAGTAGCACCTGTATTAAGCATCTACTTAACTGTAAAAACGTGGGAGCATACAAAATCCGATGTACTAAGTGGTGTGGCTTTCAAAAATTTATGGGAAAAAATCTAATTCCTGAAGGACAAGAAAAATGAGAAGCCAAAAATCTGTTTAACTGCACTCTAGGGAAATAATTCCTGTTACTGTTATGACTCATTTCCTTTGTTCTTTTTGAGCTATTACTATCTTAAGAGATGTGACACCAGTGAGAGAATCCAGTAACAGGTCTGTTTTATGGATGGGGAGAACATGTGATGCTAAGGCAAAGGGCTAGTCCATAAGAGATTTGTATTCAGCCAAGCCGTTTTTGTTATTTTGTACATCTTCTGCATGCTCGTCTTTACAGATAAATGCATATGGGTAAATTAAGCATGGGCAAGGCTTTGGGGAAGGCTATCTGCCTCTTGCTTTGGTTGATTAAGAGAACCAGAACAGAGGGCTGAGCAGTAATGTTGTGTGTTATAGCTCAGCTTTTCTCCAGGAGGCAGATGTCAATCACTGGTGCAAGGAGCAGATAAAGGAAATCTTCAGAGACAAGAGTTTATAGTTAAAAGATCTAAGAGAGCTGAAGTCAGTTCTTTCAAAGACGGACAAGGATTGAGATGCTGGTGACCCCAGTGCACTTCTGTGTGTTAGTTCTGTGATAAAACACCCTTTCAGGAATAGGAGATCTTGTTTACTGCCCTCCGTTTCATGGGAGATTTGAACCAAAGCAGAAGGTCTACAGTACCAGAAGAATGTCATTATCAGCTATAAGCTCTTCCAACCACTCTCCTTCCTATGAAAATGGTGCTAGCAGGTAGAAACAACACTGAGAAAAGAACACCAAAGAAGGCATGACTTTGCATTCAATTGATAGTTCTTCATTCTTTCTGATTCTTCATTTTGTTTGTGGATATTATATAATCAATGGAGAAAAAGGTATAGCATTGGTGGACATATAAACTGTGTATTATGAGCCAGGTTGTCTTCCTTCCATGTGGTGGATATGTGAAAGTGTCCAGAGGAGGACAGTTTTATTAGCTCTGAGCTTCATGTAGTGTTTGTTAGTCACAAAACTTACGGGAGCATGTTTGGAGTATAACTGTTTGTAATGGTGACCTCAAATGGAATAGTCCCAAATGGAAACTTAGTTTGATGGCCTCCATTAGTTCTCAGCCCTGACCAGTTGAATCTCTCAAAGCTAAATTGGCCAAAGTAACGTAAGAACTGAAGGAGTCTTCAGGGTTTGCGTTCTTTGGTTTAGGTACTAAAATTCCATTCCAAAACACACTTCATGTGACAGAGAGATTTTAGCTCCAGCTCTATGCGAGCTGCCAAATCTACATGTGAATTTGGTATTAAGAAAGAGGGGTAGCTGGATCTCCTGCAGTTCAAATATTTCTCTGCTGTGGTTCAGCTCACACAGGTTGTGCTTGTCTGCTTTCAACTTAATCTTCTTCATCTGCTGCAAAGCTGTACAAAGCATCAGGAAACACAGCATTAAATATGGAAGACACTCTGTGGCACTCATGATCAGAAATCACAGGATAGGTTTTAGTGCAGGCTACACCATGTTCTTCTGCCTGATCTGTTGGAAATGGAAGTCACTGTTACTGCAACTCGCAGCCTACTCCGTCTCTGTCCCCTTTTCCAGCGTGGATCATAGATCCTGCAGAGGAGGCACATTAATGTGTTGTCATGGATGGAGTTGGAACATCTTCCATAGGGAGTGGAGAAATGTAATAACAAAAATAGACTCATAAATTCTCATGTTATTTACTGATGTATGGTACTAACAGCTCAACTCAGTTTTTATTCTATGAAACAAGCTCTCTGAATTAGCCTTAGCTCCTTTCCTTCTATCTGTCTGTTTGATCATTTCACCATCTCTGTTTATCTGTCTGTTTGATCATTTCTGTCTTCTTCCAATCAAGCATTTTTCACTGTCCATCTGTGAAAAGTTTCTAGCAAGTGATTCATTCCCTGTTCTCCTTTGAGGATCTAAGGTTTCTGTTACTCAAGTTATAAAGTATATAGCTTGCATGTTTAAGCAGTTTTGGGGACAAAGCCTCACCTAATCACTAACCGTAGATGTAGCGTTACTATCAAATGATACCAAAGCAACTTTGGGAACACTTCATTACCATGAACTGAGGCTATGTATGTCTCAGAAGACTAACCTAGTAGGCCTAAGATCAGGACATTACAAAGCATCTTGTCTAAATGTCTTTTAAAAGAACCAGTCCTGAAATCTTGAGTGGTTCATTAGAGGACATGTACAAGACTCGTAATCCATACATGAAATTCTCAGGATTTCATCTTGCCTGATGTATATTGAGCAAATCAATTTCAGCTGGTCACCAGATTTGCAGACAGGCCTTCCTCAATTGTTATCTATGTTATTACTTAGATAATGGAGTGGTAGAGCATGTGTGTGATTGCCTGACATAATTTGGTATCGAGGATAAAATTTCCCATACTAATGATGGCACTGGTGTATCAGACTTTCACTGGGTAACATTGAAGGATTGTATGAATGTGTGTGTTAATACAGATAGGGATGTGTGCATTAGCTTAGCATTTCTGTAGTTACTTAAGTATCAGCAAGCATCACTTTTGGCTGCAAGTAAGCATACCATATGTATGCTTACTTATGACTCATTTGAGGATACACATTAGGGTAGTTTAAGATAAGGAAAGGTCCTATCACCTAACAGTTCTTGGTTTCTAGAGAAACTGCTACTAAACTAGACACTTGGGAGAAGTGGCAGTATGGTTTATAGCATGGGATGCAACCTTTACACAGAATGTCAGATATCTAAAAATGGTTGCATGGGTTAGATTGTGAGCTGGCTTAATAAATTTTTAGTTGGAAGTAAGTTAAGTTTTAAATGTGTAAGTATATAAAGTAAAGGCAAGAATGGACAAGAAAATGGCAAGGACAGTTTTATAAAAAATCTTGCAAACAAGGGTATTTGAGAATGGAAAATTATGCTTGCCTTTTGATCTATTTGATCTATCATTATTCTTCTGCTTTAAAATATCTCCACCTCCACCTGGCCCTGAGAACTGCAACAATACCAGTGTCACACTATAAATAATAAATAGCTGAAATGAACAGTGCATGAATACCTAATAGCCTGAAATCTGCTTACATAAAATACTCAACATTTATCAAATATATTTGCAGAAATCTGTATATAAATGAGTCAGGACCAGAAATAAGAACCAAATCAGTGCAACAGTTAGACCACAATGTATAATAAGGTCAGCTCATTGAACATGTAACTTCTTTTGAACCCAACTTAAAAATGTGTTATTGCAAATCGCCAGCATTGTCCAAGCTATAAATGCCACAGGATCCATTCTTCATCCTTTTGTGATACCGCTAAGCTAGCGTTGGTGTGGGTGAATCAACCCACAAAGGTACAGGTGCCTTTGGATAATACTATGTGAGTCTGACGAGCTTTACCATTAAAACCTTCTGTTATAGTACTTGAGCAAGCAATTTACTATGCTGAAGTCTGTCCTTCAATCCTGCAAATCACCTCCATCTATCTGATGGCATGCCTGCCAAAGTGAAGTGCCTTGGTATATAACTGCAGTTTGATAAATGGACATTCAACAGAGTTCTCATACACTATCATAGGCAGATACTACATTTCTCTTTCCTTTCATCTAGCACCTAAAGACAGAAAACATATTTTTTTTCTAATAAATAGTCTGTGCTTTTGCATTAATAATACAAGTTGGCTTACCATGTCTCTATAAAAATTCTCAGCAAAACTCCCTGTGGAGTTTATATAAGATACTGCCGGAATGTGCAATTACCTCTGTGCTTTATTGTACTGTTTTAATTTTTTTTTTCCTCAGGGACCTCACATACAGCTTGAATGGAGATACAGCCAGAATAGTCTGCCAAGGTTTAAAGGCAAAAAAAAAAAAAGAACTTTTATTTAAAAAGAAATGTTACACCACTATGATTACAAAGATTGCTGCCCTACAAAGAGAGAGCTGCTGACCTTGCTGAGGAGGCCAAGCAAGAAGGGCCACTAAAACAAAGGAGGAAGTCTTTGTTTCTGAAACTTGTTTGTGTCCAACCAAAGCTAACCCAAAGAAGCAAATTACCTGAGGTTGATGTTAAATGCCCCATTTAGAACAAAGAGGTAATCCTTTGTTTCAGAAGCGTCAGGTTTCTTATTACAGGATTTACCCTCTGTCTCCTGCTTCACTGGTTACTAAATTGCAACAGAATAGATTATAAAGATATCTTGGATCAAAGCATCTATTTTATTTTTTTCTTTTTTTTTTTTCCCCGTTATACCACTTTTTGTATCCCCATGATATTTTTTTTGTTATTAAAATGAAAGCTGACATCCAGATCTTCCACTGTTAGTAAACCAACTCAGATGCACCTGTTTCAATGGTATTACCCAGTTTTGTACGGGTTAGGAAAAAACACACTGTGTGTCTACATGGAGTCATAGCACAGACATTCAAAAATTTTCTTTAGAATCTTTTTAATCCTGAAGTCTGAAAGGCATTTGGGGAAGATACGTGTATGAGTGTCTCTGGAGCTGGCTAGAATTAAAGTGGAATTTCTTGTTACACAGAGTATTTGACAATAACACAGAAAATGCATATTTAAAATCCTTGGCTTAGGAAGGAATTCTAATTTTTATTTAAGTTCAAAGTTGGCATCTTAATTTCTCCTTTCTTGACATTTCAAGAGAAGGTAGGAAACCCAGTGGCCCATTGCATAGTCATGAGAACTGGGTAATAGACATTTTAGACCAGCAGAAAATAAGCAACACTCCTTCTGGGTAGTATGTATGTGCACAGTCTTTAATATTTCAGTTAAACTGTAAGAAGGCAAAATAATAGTAAAATAAAAAGGATTAGAGAGTGTCCACATTCTTTCTTTAAGATATTTCAGCACTTTCCATTGCTGAAGTAATCTGAGGATTACAAATCAGGACAATTGACTATAGGTCTGCTGCTGCTTCACAGAGCAGCATCAGGTTTCAAAGATCCAGTATTTTTAAAACTGTATCTATAAAACATGTAATTTGCTAGTACAAGAGAAGTGAAATAACTGCAGAGAAAAATGCTAACACATTCAGAAATAATGACATTTCTATGGAGATATCTTAATGTAAATGGAGAGGATGGATAGTTTCATTCACCCACACTCTCAGATGTTGCCCAAACTTTCTGAGCCTTGGCTTCATAATGTATAAACTAATCTATGAAAACTGTTAATCCCATGTCTGTCTGGAAACAGGACGTATGATCACTGTTTTGAGTGTGCGTATTATGCCACCATCTACCTAGTGAACTTGGGTCACAGTGAGGCTGTGGCTACTTTAGCTGATTACTTTAAAGCCAGCATGCATATGCCTACCTGTGCTGCAGTCACAGCCTTTTGTTTACTTATTGGCAAAAACATTTTTGCCAATGCTTTGCTAAGGGGACAGAGGGACACTCCAAGCAAGAGAACTAGGCCGCACCGTATCACTGCTCAAAGCCATTCTTGTAGGTTGTTGTGTTTTAGCACTTCATGAAGATGGCTGCACAGATAAGCCATAAGTAGAAGCCTCTAAATGTAAGTTTTAATAATCACAGACCATTCTTATGGTCTTATGAATTCTTATGAATTTGTATTTATGGGCAGTGTCAACTTCATGCCTGAGGTCACTGGTGAGGAACAGATTAAATAACTGTGCCAAGGTGACCTGAAAAGGCACCTCTAAAATTGAAGTGGACGTACCACAGCAGAAACACAGAATGCTGTTTCTTAGGGCCGTCACAGAAAATGCCTTTTGATTGTTTGCAAATGGAAAATACAGTTCTGCAGAATTTCACCAGTGTTAAAATCACTCAAATGTGGCATTTTCACAACATGGTACAGACCTAATATACAAGTTCTTCACACAGAGAAAAGCTATCTCGTAAGTCAGAATCAAGTCATAATTCGTCCATTTAGCATAGATTAAAACCGAAGAACAAAGAAAGCTTGTAGAAGAATAATTGCTGATCGGGTAGAACCAAGGAATATGTGAAATTTAAAACAAAAGAAAAAAAGGAAGAGACAAAAATAAATAGTTTGCAGGTCAGATATTAAATCCTCACAAATCGTACTGCAGTATTTGATCTGTACAAGCATACTTGCTTTTCCCAAAGGTTTGTAGCACTTTTTTTATTAATGTGGTCCTGCACAAGTATCACATGTAGCAGAATGAAATGTGTGATTGTCACCCTAGGAAATGATTTATCTCAGGAATACTAGTGCCTTAATACTTGTCCCCCATGTAAGTGTCTAAGACAAGTTCGGAGCTGATACATGTAGGTACATTTTGTTGGAAGGAGCTCAAACAAGGAAAATATTGATATAGTTCTGTGCTTTGTGTAAGAGAAAAGCATAAAAGTAAATGAAAAACAGGTTCTATATAATAAAATAGACTAGATACAGTGCTGCTTTTACTATAAAACGATTCAGTCACCTACACATAAATGCTTCTGTTGTAGTAACTATCCCAATGGCTATTTTGTAGGATGCTTATAAGTATTTAGTATTGTGAAACATTTATATATGGCCAGTTTGCTATTGCATCTTAACATCCCAAAGTTTTAGATAAAATTTCCCTATACCACTTGGAAGAAGTTCTATAAGAGTTATTCTTTGTCTGTCAGGTCAAGTACTCAGAAACAGAGGGCCTTGCCTGTGGTCATAGAGTAAATCTGTAGGAAGGCAAGGAATTGAAGCTGAGTCTCCCATCACTCCTTTTTGCTTAATTTGTTGCCACCAGCTATAGAAGAGGAAGCCGTTATCATTTCTCAGTAATACTGCCTTAGAGCCAAAAGGAAACATCTTCAGAATTTGGACAGCATATTACATGCTTGTTGCCAGATATTCTTGATGCATGAACATTTTCAAAACAAGGGAAAACAAACTGTAGCTTGTTCAGTTTGTATGAGTCCTTCTGGGGGAGGTAAATTGCTCAAACCTAAACAGTTTTCATGGAGGGATAACTGTCCATGCAGTACCACGTTAGTTTTTCTGATCCTGTATGAGACAGACAAGCCTTGCACAAAGCATATGAGTCCAATTATTCTCTACATCATATGAATCTTGTGATTCTGAAGGAACCAGGGAAAGCTTTCAGAGCCCCTGGCTACACGTTTTCACTCAAGCAAGTGATGCAGAGATGAAAAGCCACACTGATGTTAAGGGGATTTTGAACCCAAGGGAGACCTCTTCACATGAGTCAAAATGAGTAGGCTGGTGATCATAGCATTTTAAGAAAATTGTGTGGGAAACACACCACTGGGGCTTTTTCCCGTACAGTGTGCTCTGCAAGTGCTGAGAGATTTAGTTACTGAGCTTGTTTTTTCTCTCCAGTAAGATATTCAAAAAATGGGTTGTTTCAGTCCTCTTTGATATTTGTTTCCTACTACTTCTCTGATTCATCATATCTGCTCAAAGTTGATTTTTCTTTCTTCTTGCTTCCTGCTAAAGTCACTCAAAACAGATAAATGTCAGTCAGTTTCAAGAAAGCCCGAAGTGTCTAATTACTCATTTCCACCATTTTCACAGCACTGTAGAACTACTATCTTGGAACTGCTTCTGATTTACACATGCTTACCCAAGGGGTGAATCACATTTTCTTTCACTAATTATGTCTGTGATCCTGAATGTTATTAACTTTTGTTATCTCTGGAAAACCAAAATACTGAAATGTGCTTTTCAACTTTCAGGAAATTAAAAAAAATGTTTTTTTGGAAGCATATGTCTTCCTCTTTGAGAATTTGAATTATTTTTATATCCCTTTTAGAGTTTTATGTAGTGTAACAGTTAATTTCGTACATGCTGTAAAAAAAAAAAAAAGAGAGAGAGAGACTTGTGTTTGCTGGAAACCTTTAATTAGCAAAACAAAGAAAAAAGCATATTCAATTTAGGTTCATCTGTGTCAGCAATTTGGACGAAGTTAGTCCCTTAACTTGCTCATTTTGCTTCAGTTAGTAACGCCTGAGATGAAGAGTGCTGTGGAAGAAATACATTAATGATTTTCATCAGTGTAGGATTTCTCTTGTGTTTGTGGGTGTTTGTCACCAAGATAAGTTTCATAAATGTATTGATTGCCTAATGATTCTTTCATGCTTAAGCACTCGAGTTATATACTTACTATACTTACTATACTTACTTATAATGTATATACATTATATCAGGTGCTGGTAAAAAAGACTTGTCTCTTAGACTATCTAATAGAGCTGTTGATCACGGTGCGCTGGAAAGATTCAAACCCGGTGTAAATCGCACCAAATGAAATACAGGTGTGCAGGGCAAGGGCAAAATTTAAATAAAATATAGGAAATTTGGTCTTTTTTTCAGTTGTCTTTCCTGTATTTTTTGTGCATTATTTATGTATACATTTGGGAATGTTTTGCTAGAATCACAGGTGTTTTTCCTGTTCTAGTAACTGTCTTGCAATAAAGGAAAATTGCTTCTTACAATATATTTGTTTTTTGTATCTTACGTGACTTTTTCCACTCAAAAGGTCTTATAAAATAGATGCATTCCTGTGATGCAGTTGAAAGTTTTTATGATGAATAGATAAATCAATTTTTCACCTTTCCCCCTCCCTACTTTTAACCAGGTAGACAAGAAAATTGTCCGCACAGAAATAGGAGTTCTACTTCGTCTTTCACATCCAAACATTGTAAGTTTAACCATGTTCCACTTCGCATTCCTTTTAAAAATTCTTTCTGTTCCTAAGAGCTCTATATTGACTACTGTAGTTTGCATATACAGACTTGTGAGAACCTTGAGTTAAAATTTACAATTTTCCTCATATGCATATTAGGCTTGTTATGCAAGACTGTAAAATCATATTTATTCTTTAAAACAAAGTGTTGATATTCTGGCAGAATAAAATGAAAAGCTGTGCAAAACAAATTCTGTAAATGAAGGAGTGCTGGTGTTGTCAGTCCGTGGAGGGTGGGGAAGGTTTTACATTCAGCTTACTCTGAAGGATTGTCAGACAGGTGTTGACAGGCACTAAAGAAAGCAGTTTCTAAACCTCATGCATTACAGAGAGTTTGCTGAGGTATGAAGAGTATGGCCACAACAGAAAGAAAATGCAGAATAGACCAAATTAGCAAAATAAAAGAACTTTATCAATTAACTGCTGAACTGAAGTTAAATGACACACTAGTTTCAGTTGGTCATGGTCACATCTTTTGCTCTACCTGATGTAGTCTGTTTCCTTCAATAAGTTCTATGGTATCTATGCTCAGCAAGCGCATAAATTAATCATTTTTGTTTTCTTTTTTTCCAGATAAAACTGAAGGAGATATTTGAGACCCCTACAGAAATCAGCCTTGTTCTAGAATTGGTCACAGGTGGAGAGCTGTTTGACAGGTGAGTGGTTGGTGTGCACCTTGTTTTGCACAAGGCTTCTCCTTTGCGCACAATCCCTATGTTACTAATTACTGGCGTTATTTCATCAACATATGGTTTATTCGCATGCATAAATAGCTGCAGGAGTTGGCTTCAAATACATGTGGGGAAATGTTAGGACTAGGAGATCTTTCTGAAGGGCAAAATGAGTTGAAAATGGAGGAAACTGTTTGCAAATTCTAAAGAGCATGTACTGTTAAAGGAAGGTGCATAGTGTCAGGATGTGCTGGACCAAGCAAAAAGAAGGAAAAATGGCAAAATCACACTGGCTAGTCAGCATAAAATGTGGGATGTCGCAATCAGCCAGCCAGGAGAGCAACACTACGTCAGATTAAAAAGATGGTAAGCAGGAGTGGCAAAAAAAGAGAAAGACTGTTTGGCATTAATTGTATTTATAAGAATTCTGCTTTTGTTAGAAGCATTCTGCAAGATAGCTATTAAGTTCTGAAGGTAATTTACTCATAAATCTGCACATTCTTGTGGTATAGCTGCATATGTATAAAATGAAAAAATCTAATAGTTGGAGACAATATTTTAATGTTAGGCATTTGTTAGGCATTAGAACAAATGAAAATATAAAAATTAATATTTATATATATATAAAAGCATTTAATACTGGCTTGGGTAAGTCAGTTAATTCACTGAAGTAATCTAAGGAAGCTATAGTGCTTACCAAATCATTCAAGGATGGGTTATTTAATCTTCTTTCTTCTATAATTAAGTTTTTAGTATTGCAACAGATTGTTACATAAACACGCATTGAAGAAATGGTCTGAAAGGCTCTTTGAGAAAACAAAAATGTACCTTTCTTTGTATTATGCTCCTAGCTTCAACCTTGAGATGAGCTGTTTCTGAAATGTACCAACAGAAGTAACTCATTCTCTAACATCTTTAATTCAAACTGAAGAAAGGTGCCCACGGACTCAGGGCAGTGGAAACAAAAGAAGAGAGGTACTGCAGGCAAAACAATAAGTTCCCAGTCCTCAGTCAGAGAGGACCCTTTTCAAGCTGTCTTACTTTCACATAGCCCTCAGTATGTGCATGCACATGGTTTCAGATAAGCTGTTTTTCAGGAAAGCTGGGTACTGTACAGGAGTCTGATGTGAAGTGTTTGCCAAGGCAAAATTAAAAATATGCCAGTGAAAGGACTGGTTTCTGAGCATGGACCATATGTTTGGTAGAAGAGCTGGAAATGGAACCTTGCATATGATCCAGGATGGGGAGCTGCATTATTTTATGGAGCTCGGATTTAGCATTATGACATTTTCAACATTCTGTAATCTTCTGCTTGGGCTGGGATTATAGGATTTGAATCCTCTGGATTTATCGGTCCCCAAAATTGTGCATATAATCCATGAGTTCCAGATGTGACAAACTCGGGACGTGCCTAGAACAGAAGCAGAGCTATTTAGTCGCTTCCTAGAATTGCGGTGCCCCCTTGTGATGCTAGGAACAAACACTAATGCCATGGAGCTCCTCTCAATTAAGCACACTCTATTCAATAGAAGTGAAAATTCTGGCAATATATGCTTATCTGATTTGTGATTTGGAAAAACAAAAAAGTTATTTTCAGCTGCTAAAGACAGCAATAGGGAAATGACTTCACTATTCAACTTTAGTGTGAAAATAATTTAATAGAACTATGCAGTCAGGATTTTTTTGCATTGATAAGATGAACTAAATGTTAGCTGTCCCTTTCCTATCTTTCAGTGGGGCTGAAAGATTAATGCTGTCACTGTGCCAAACAGTGACTGACTTCTGAGTTTTAGTGAGGGATTATTCAGCCTTTCTCCTCACATCTGGTCTTTTTATTTCGTACGTCTTTCTCTCATGCCTGAGAGAAACATTCTGATGTTCCAAGAGCCCTTACAGGTTCTCTCCTCTTTGTTTAGGGGTCTGCTCAGGGTTTTATGCAGGCAGCAAAGTAACTTATGTATTTTGAAGGAGTTACTCTCATGTCTCTTATAAATTAGTTGTCAGCAAGTGACAACAAGAGACCTGTTGCACAAGTGCATCTGGTTTCCTTACTCTAATATGCAGTTACTTTCTACATCAACTATTTTACTGCTCTTTCTGCTACTCAAGGTTTCTTGCATAGTATTTGATTTGCAGGCGAGCAACTTGTTTCACGTATGCTTTCCTCTTGTTGTGAAGATGACTTTATAAATGACTCTATAAAGATCTGATTAGTTTTGTGGAATCAGATTAGCATTATTTATGCACTGCTAGTTTCAAACCCCTCTAACATAAAAGTTCTGGGTAACAAAGTTATTCACTTCCTTCACCATATTTAATATTTCCATGAAATCATCCATGTTACAACTAAAATGAGTTTTCATTGTGACACTTTTTCAATTGTTATCCAAAAGGAGATATATTCAACCAAAAGTATCCATTCTATGTCTCAATTAACAGAGCTCAAATAAGGCTGATTTTCTAAAGATTATTTTTCTAAAAGAAATCTGTTTTGCCGACCTTATAAATGCCATTCTAGATCATAAGCTAACCCGCAATGTTCCACTGTCCCAAACATAACAAATTTAACACTACCCCCAATTTGAAAAGTTTTATAAAAGAGAATGTTTGTGTAATGACTTTTGTTATCCTATTAAGTGAGCAATAACAAAGGACTTTTGAGGACAAATCCGTATGCAAAATGAATACAAAACTTAGAGAAAGGTGTGGTAGCTCTGAGTGAACTGAGACTTCAGCTATTGCCTAATACCCTCTCGCCAGCCCTAGGCACTAAGACTTTGGCATTTATTTGGCCCTGCTGTTTCAGTACTGTGTGTTTAGGACAGCCACGCAGGCTGTAGGTGCATTTAAACCAGCGGTGTTTTGGCAGGGTCCCGAAGGACGATTCTCCTGCACGGTGCTGAGCGACCCAGCTGCAGTGTGTCAGGCAGCATACGGCAGTGTTTCACACACTGCCAAAATACTGAGGTCAGGCTGCTGTCACATAGATCCTGGCTGGGGCGTGTCCGTAGTAAAAAGGTTAAAACATAACAAAAGTAGCATATCAGTTCAAGTGCATGACAGAATGGTCACACATAGTTTTCCTCTGCTTTCTCTGTCTACCAGCATGGTCTTTTAAGGACCTTTAAGAAGCAGTTTTAGTGAAAGGAAAGCTAAAGTTGCTGCAGTCTCTGCTAAAGGTTGTTTGAAGTATCCTTGTGGATAGGAAATTGCAAGACTGGAGAAAAAGAGGCAGCCAAAGGTAGATTTTCACCTCGCATTCACATCTTCCTTACCAATTTATAATCATAACCAAGCATGCCATGGAGCCATAGTTGAGAACATACGCATTTTTTTGTTGTTGTTATGAGAATTTTGTTATGAGTGGTAGTAAGAAAGAGGAAAATGTGTTTTATTAGGTTTTTGGATGACTTCATATTATGCAGTATCGATTGATTTGAAACAATAAAGTAATACAAAACAACATGCGTAGTTTTAAAAGGCAGATTTATAATCAGAAATCTGTAACATTTCACCTTCTCTCCATGTAACAGGAGAAAGCTAAGGGCAGAGTTGACTGCATTAACTCTCAGATGTCACTGAATTATCGGAATTTGAGCTCATTTTAATATGAGTCAAAAATCACAGTGGAAAAAAATGTTAAATTCAATGACTTTAAGGGAATTCAGGATTCCCTTGGCACAAAAACTTCTGGGGAAAAGCTGACCCTGAAGTTGCATCTCATTTGTATAGGTAAATGGTCTGTCAAAATAGTTCCCTTTTAAAGCATTTCTACTGATAAAATAAATCTTAGACTATTCAAAAGTCTGATTAGATAAGTACTCAGTAGCCTCTTCTCATTTTGTTTTATTAACCCCTTTGGCTGTGGTTATACCCTAATTTTTCCCTGTAGTTCTTCCATTTTGGAATAATGATTTCCTCTATGATTATTTCAGTTACATTTTTTCTTGTCTGTTCTCTTTTCCCTTCTGTGCCTTCACTATTCTTTTCCTTTTCAAGGAAATTCCTTCCTTTTCAAGTATAATTTCTTGATACTCTTAAATTTGCATGTCTTTTGCATCATGTGGCATATTTCTTCAGATTTTTTTTAAATCATTTTGTTGATCTGGCTTTGCTGCAACCAGTTAACTTACTTATTACCACAAACAAGTACAGGTCTTGCAACGCAAACGAATTCTGATTTCTCTTTTTTATTACCTATCTATCCCCTTTTCGAAACTGATCTTTTTTTTTTTGTTCAGATTTTATCGATGCTTATTGTTTTTTGATTGAATCCCTGATATATTCCTTTTTGAAATACTGATTTCAGAGGGAAAAAGCGAAAACCAAAAAACCTCACCATTACTGTAACTTCATTTTGCTCAGAATACCTGAAGATTAGTAAGAATATTTTTCATTAGTCTTTTTTTTCTTCAGTTTGAAGCTATTATGGCAGTCATATGTTCTCCTTAGGTGAACTTTGTTGCCTTGACCACAGACTATCATCTTGTTTCTTCATTTGCCTGTTAACTAAGCGCAATGAAAGCCATCTAAAAATACTGCTACTGACCTACTCTTGACTTAGTTTTGCTTCAGATTTCTTATCATTTCCTCTGAGACATAGGTTTAAGCTGATACTCCCTTTCAAAAATTTCCTGACGCCTCCAGGCACACTGCTGAGAGATATCAAAAGTAATAAAGGAATTCAACAGTCACTGAAATATGCGCTTTTTAGTAAAGTGGTAGCAGAGAGCATCATCTCCTTCATTTTGAGCGCTTGTTTTATTCTGTGGTGGCATCTTGTCTCTTGAACATGAGTTAGAAGAGTCTTTGAATGCTTGCTCTTTTTTTCACATGAGCAAGACATAGTCCCTAAGTCTGGACTGGGAAAAAAGAGCTGTGACTTGACACTCCGTTCCCTGAGTAATGGAAGGCAAACTTAACGCATAAGTATCTGTGATAAAAGTTTCTCTTGGTGTCATAGTAACACATTCAGTGTCTTTTGATTTCATCTGCAGCAATGTTATAAACTAGTAATTTACAGAATAAAGAAAGGCTCGTTTTTAGTCTTTCTGTTGCTTTTTGATGTTTCTTTCCTGTACAGTGTCTTTAATAATGTCTTTATGGTGTTTATGAGCAGGATTTTATTTTCTAACACTGGATAGAATTACTCTAAACAGATATCTACTTGCCTGTAATGTTCTTTCAATATGAGAAATAGTCAAATACAAACATTTTTTGAATGTTTGTATGTAATATAGTGTTTAGAGTATGACCGATGCTTTCATTTAGCATAAGGTCAAACACCAAGCACCAGAACACACATACTTGCAACCTTATGAATGAAGAAACAACGCAAGTACTGATGATAATGCAATTGCAGTACTTCTAGACTTTTGAGAAGCGAATATACCTCTGCTTTCTTCTGAGAGAAGTATCTCCTCTGAGTGTTTTGCTGGCTGCCTGCTGCTTTCTAAGTGTGAACTGATGTAATATAAAGCTTGTTAGTTCTTAACTTGGGAAACTTTTAATTTAAAGCATTTTCACTTAAGATGTGCTGTTGGATTATGTTGGTATTGCTTAGGATGATGTTGCGGGAGCTGTGAGTGGAGGTATGTTCTAGCTGGGTCCAAGTCACTAATGTCACTAATCCGCTCTGGGAAGTGGGCAAGGCTTTTAAAGAGAAGCCAGGTCGGTGCCTGTGGAGCCCTGGAGTTTAGCTAAAGGTGTTAATACCAAGACACCTTGTGATTGCAGCGTCTTTGAGAAATGCATTCTCTTTTTTCTGCCAAGGCCTTATTGTCAGGATATGGATGTGACCCATCTGCCAGAGAAACAGGAAGATAGATACATCTGTTAATGTAATTAGTAACTGGACCAACCTTAGCTGTGATTTCCACAATTTCTAATAAATTTAACTTTTTGGTGGGGGAAAGTTGGGTGGAGTGGGGTAGGGGAAAAGGGGAATGTGAAGAACTGTTGGCAGCTTTGTGCAGGTGCCAAGCTGTGATATATACCTACAGCCATTTGGGAAGTCTGTACTTGAGCCAAGAGATATTTGTTGCAACTTTGGTTGTGATTCAGTGCCTTTCCTATAATTGTAAAACCAGTGAATATATGAACGTTTCATAAATTTTGTGCATCTATTTGTTTGCTTTTTCCTGTTTCCGTCATGGCAGGAACATAAGAGGAAACCATGTTTTAGGAAGCAAGATAGTTATTGAAATATTCAGAGCATTAAAATGTTTGTTCAGAACTTGCTGGCCATTTATCTATCTTTTACCATTGTTGGAAGTAAATGATGTCCCAGAACGAGCTCTAGGGCAATATGTTTGAAATGTGTGACACCAAAGCTGTGCTGTTCTGGCGGGCAGAGCTGGCATGGGCAGATTTTTCATCTGTGTTCAGGCACCATTCTCAAACATCTTCCCACATCAGGCAGGGAGTCAGATTTAGCATTGATATTAAGAAAAAAATTCTTTTAGGAAATTTAGACGATTCTTTTTCTATAACAAATTTTGACACCTCGAAGATCCCTAGCCTCTTGCTTTTCTATAATGTAGTTCCTTCAACTTTTCAACCTTGTTCATGTTTTCTGTGTCACAGTTTGTTACTTTCCTTTGAAATTCCTCCTCAACACCTAATTACTACTCAATACCTTTTCTTTTATTCTTTTTGTACTAGTAATAAAGTTTCAGTAGAATAAATGTGGCCATTACATTCATCCTTTGGTTATGAGATGCATTACTTTCAGTGGCTTCATACACATTACAAGTTAAAGTGTACTACCAAGCTCTAAAAAAGATGTTCCAAAATAAAATTCAGTGCATGAGCTTTCCTATCTATCTACATTGCAGGTTGCGGAAGTAGAGTAAAAAAGTTTGCAAGAATTTGTTACTATTTGGTGTAGAGCCTGAAAAAAAAATCATAATGTCATGATTAGTGAAAACTTGAGCAGCAGAGAAACCTTCCAGCTTTTGTAGCAGAATAGCATAGCAGATGACCAGTAGCTGCGCTAACCCGCCTCCCACCCCAGAAAACTGAATAACTTATTTTGTCAGAAACCTTCCAGTATTCAGAGAGAAGCGAAACAGTAGAAAGATTGGATGGGAACTGGGAAGCAGTACTGCAGATTGTTACATGTCTGAACATTGCATGGAAGCTGCTAATTTCAACTGCCCACTCTCTGTGAGAGAACTGACTACAGGAAATACATTATACCAGCTCCAGAGACTGACTTTCCCCTTGTTTGGTAGTGAAGGTCTTCTAGATTCATTTTCCATCTCTGGCCTTAGGAGCTGTGTTGGCTTGACAGGGTAGCCTAAGCCCAGGGTCCACTTGTCCCACTGTCCTGGGCTGCCAAGGAGGGCGATTCTGTCCACAGCAGCAGTGAAAAGGAAATATGACAAGGACAATCTCTTTCTTTCTCTTTCTGTAAGGATACAAGTATGTCTCAAATATGTTTGTGCATGCTTGGAAAGGTGGGATTAATTTTTTTTTTAATTTTGTTTTAAAAGTCCTGGTGCTTGATGTCATGGCCCCAAAGAATGGACTGTGTGCTATGTGACACAAAATCACTTACTTACACAATATTCTCTTAATCTGCAGCTAAACAGCATATTTACATTCACCTAAAATGCAAACTAACGTCTATTGAGTATCCAAGTAGCAGTAACATCACTCTGGAAATGTTTTATAGTACCTTCTTTGGAGTTTTGTTTTGAAATGTTGAATAACTAAAACATTCTGATGCTATATCCTTTCAAAAATGAAATTTAAATATAATCCGTGATAGAAAAAAGTTAAAAGAACAAATTCTGCAAAAAATGAAAGGCATTTGTACCATGCAATCCTAATGTCATGCATATAAATATGTGAAATATTAATACTTTCATCAGTATGTACTTTTTGAGGTTTTTGGCTGTGTACAACGTAAGGATCTGAATCAGCGTATTTTGATAAATGCACTTATGAAGCTGTAACAATATGATTATACACAAATGTGATTAGAATGTGAATAGCCATATGCTTGTTTATTTGACTGTCATCTTCGATTTGAATCTCCATCTTGACCTAGTTGGTTGTGATCCCAAATATAGCTTTTTGGTCTATATCTGGCTCTTTCGTTTATGTGTCGAAGACACTATTTAATTAGCTCCTTATTCTTTTCTTTATTGTGAACTCTCAATGAAGAGTTAGTCTTTCTTATTCATGCTTTTGTTAAGGGTCATTCTGTAAGGAAGGTATAATTATGTTTCTTTTTCATGATGGCAAAATACAATATGCCTATAGCTCATGTAGCCCATTTTTGTCATGGAAAAAGGGGCGATGAGGCAGTGAACACTAGCACTCATTAGCATCCGCAGGTTAAAACTGAAAAAATCTTGTGAACGAGAAGTTTTATTAGTCTCAGGTAGGAGGGCTGTTATAATAATCAAATTGGCACACATACCACTTGCCTCCTGTAAACTATCACAGATGCAAAAATACTTATGCAAATGACCTGCCAGGATTATTACTAGATATAAACTGCAGTCCTCTTTATTGACACCTTGCATAGAGCTAGTTAGGAGTTTTACAGCAGACTGCTCTTAAAAATAAGTTTGCATCTTTAGCAAGTCATATGTGTTGCCTCACATTATTGCTGTTACAGAAGATTAGGCATTCTATTTGCTGGAGTAATGTTATTTAAGAATAGATATGTCTAGTTTCTAGACCTCCGAAAAAATATAAGGTAAAAAATAAGGTATATTTTATGTAACGTAAGGTGTGTGTGTATTATTCATGTATAACAAAATGTGATGAGTTGTGTGCAAAATATTATTTTCTACAGTTGTTTTTTAAGGCTCTCCTGAAGCACTACTGCATATGTCATTATACTGTTCATTTAAAGTGTAAATTTACAAACGCTTTAATGTCTATGTACTCCTTCTATTGTGTATTTAAAGGGCACACAATCAATCTTATCAATAATGACATATAGTTGTCTGAATCAGGATGCCAGTTTTGAGCATCTCTTTGATCTCTATTGTTTCAAGGAGTCAGGTAATTGGTAGTTCCCCTTCCACATTGGCAGAAAGCTGGGAACTTCTTTGATTTTAGTGAGTGGAGGGGAATACAAAAAAAGAAGTTGCAGGTGGGCGATGTCTTTTTATTATTATTATTTTGAAGTTGTATCTCTTTTGAGAGGGGAGAAAAGAATGAGTGTGGGTTTTAGACTACATGGTAACATTAGAAATTCAGCTCCAGAGAGAAATGTAAATTAAATCATTACTGCATTGCCATGTTTTGCTCTGATTTTAGTCATGTACATGGGAAAAATCAGAGAACTTTAAATGCTGCTGCTTAAAAGAAACCCACCCTGGTGCCCGCTACGTTTCTGAGGTTACGTGCAGAGGGTGACCTGGGGGATCCCTCTGCAAGGGGGATCTTGCTGCCAGGGAGACCTTGCTGCCATTCTGGTCTCCTTGCTTAAGGCTGGAAGAGACGGCCCATTTTCCCCACCCATGAGTTGGGGGCTATCCTTGCTTGTGATGCCACCGAGCTATGGAATATTGGAATGAAACCCCAAGCACTCTTAGCAGGTCAGATTCATGCAATAATCTCACATGCAGCCCTGTGCTTTGTGATTTTTTTTTCCTGCAGTGCATTGTGGAATATATTTTTAAAAATAAACTAATGTGGAAGCTGGGGAAACTAACATATCCCCCATCATTGAGGGGAAAGAAACTACTGGTGGCACTGTAGAGTGCAGGAAGACAGGTTGGTGGTTTCACTGTGGAGCTTCCTGATCAATATAGACTACTGTCTAGAGTACCATGCTTGCGAGATATGTCTCTGGTGCATGCAATTCATTCATAGTGCACTAAAGGTCCTAAAGAGTAAGTAGTAACGGTTTTCTTATGCATATTAGTCAAAACTTTTTTTTTGTCATCATAGTAAAACTGAAGGGGACTTCTTCAGAGGTAGCTCAGTATGAGTTTAGCAATTAACAGAAGAGAAGTGGTGAAAAAAATACTGGAAAAGGGGAGCGGAGTCAGAAGAGTTCTGTCCTGGACAGTGGGGCAGAAGGTTTCTAGAGGCACTGAAGACTGTTGACTTCAAGCATTACAGGGTTGTTCTTTCCTGGTTCATGGACTCTTCCTGCATTGTTTTGTAAAATTAGCTGGTGTGCCTGTGGTAACACTTTATAAGTCTTTATATATACTTTATAAAATGTATAACTAGGCACCACAAATGCTGCCTGTAGACAACAGCTGTGTGTGTTTTCTTGAGCTTTGTAAAATCAATATGGTATAAAATCAAAACTTCAAGTGAAAGGTATCTGTGACATAACTTTCTGAGGGAGAATTATTGCAGTTCAAAATTACTGATGTACTTGTAAAAATACTGCTGAGTTTCTTAACTGAAGCATTTTTAAGTTTTAATTCTGTTTAAGTTTAACTTTAAACTTCAAGTTTTACTTATGGTTTGCTTGACAGATCAGTGCGGTTCAGTGCAACTGAACTGTGCATTTATATTTGGGTTCATTTTGTAATGCCAGTTTGTATTCTGGAGGAAGATCAAATTCTGAATTGGCCTCCAAAGTCTGCGTCACTGCCAACATTGTTCTGAAGGAACCTGGACTTTGGAAGGAAAACTACATTACCTTTGCTGCCTGTTACGGATATTTCTGAAATACCACACTGGGTTAATGTTTTATCATCATAAGGTTCCAAGGAAATAACATTATTAAGGAAGAAAGTTGGATTTTTCTCCTTTTTTGGTTATATGCAGTTGAAAAGCAGATTATTGGAAATCTTTGGCACTGATAAATATTGTTGAACTCACCAGAAGCTACATATGCTCAACACGTTTGTCAAATCAAACTATTAAGTATCATCTATACAAAATAAATACAGTATACTGGAGATTTACATTAAGAAGAAAAAAGTGGATTTGATTAAACCATGAGTGTGTCTGTTGACTACAGAGCCCCCAGTTTTATACCAGTGGGAAACTAAAGACAATTGTTCAGCTCATTAATAGCTGGGGTTTTTTAGGGGTGAGGAATAAAGGAGCACTTAAACACAGCTTAAGTTAGCTATAACTGCAAAAAAGCAGCTCCTAAGGATACTTCAGGGATACTTGGTTCATCTGAGGGTAACTGCTACTCCCAGAAGTTTATTATCTATTGAATCCAAAAATATTTCAACTGAAAGTACATACATTGTTAATTCTGTACAGAATTGGTATTTAAACTCCAGTTTTTCATTTAACTGTGAAATACAGATAACCTGGGATATTTTTGTTCTTTAGGGACTCTCAGGAGTGCTTAAATTTGATTATTTTCTTGTTCACTTTTCAAAATAAGCTTTTACTTGCAGCTTATTTACTTTACTCCTTAACACAATTTCTCTTGTTGCCTTTTCTGTAGGATTGTGGAAAAGGGTTATTACAGTGAACGAGATGCTGCTGATGCTGTTAAACAAATCCTGGAGGCGGTTGCTGTGAGTATTATCTAGCGTCATATGCTCAGCACCTAATCTTTCATTGGTAATAGCTCAATGAATACACAGATGTGAAAAAAGCGGAGAAGTTCACTGAGGAATAGTTCACACAGGTTGCCTTCCGTAATTATGTTTATATTGATTTTCTTTGTTAAGATAGTGATGCTGGAAAAAAATGACCTTGGATGGCAGGCAGCAGTAGAGTTAGTGCTCATCTGTTAGAGTTGAGTGAATGTTCTTGCCTCTATTCAGTGTCAAAAACCTGTGGAGTTCTGCACTGATGTGTTAGCTCCAAAAACAACTTGAAATCACTGGCACTTAGGTAGTCTGCCATTCATTTTCTGATGAGTACATAGCAGTAATTTATGTGGAACCGTAAACAAAAGAGAGTACATTACTCGCCCTCTTGCCTTAAATGGATAATAGATTGTTTGAATGCAGTAGACGGCACAGAGGGTTGCATGAATTCAAGTTAGAGATTCCTGTAGAGTATTACCATGAAAATAGTTATGCTTCATTTGCAGTTGTTGCCTGAAAATGAACCTTCACACTTTTTGATGCTATGCAGAAGCATTCAGAGAAACAATCTTCAAGGAAACAGAGCAAGAAAGTGGACTCCTGGGAAGGTGGATAGTATATGGGCTAAAATGTATTTAATCAAAAAATAGTTTTCAGAGCTCTCCAAATTACACATGCTTAGAATTGCAGTAGTATTGTTAAGTTTCTGGCCAGTAGGTTGTGCAGTGTCTCGTGCAACCTCTTCCCCTTCATCATGTGTCATTTTAAAAAATGACAAGTTTTGTACAATTCTTTCACATTCAGAAAAGAGAGAAACAGTCTTCCATGGCACAGCATAGCTTAGAGGAAAGTTCAGAAGTCTTTTGAGGTGAGGCAAAATCTCCTAAGAACTGCACTTCATATTACTGTACATTATCAATATTTTTAGTTGGTTGTAACTGTCTCATCTGATTTCACACCAGAGTTTCCTAGACCAGCAGTCAGATACTAAAAAGGTGCATAAGAAAT
The DNA here is from genome assembly GCF_059628265.1 of Tinamus guttatus. Taxonomy (NCBI): domain Eukaryota; kingdom Metazoa; phylum Chordata; class Aves; order Tinamiformes; family Tinamidae; genus Tinamus; species Tinamus guttatus. The sequence continues at coordinate 238,880 of NW_028288922.1, forward strand.
TAATTAGTTTACACACTAGCATCAGTCACTTCCAGTGTGAAAGAGATGGACAGTGAAAACCAGGCCAGTTTGGATACTCAGAGGACTTTAGACAAATAGTAATGCAAAGACTCTTCTACTTTGTGCAAATACAATATTAGCTAAGTACAAGGAGATACATGCTAAAGATTTTGCCTGGTAGTTTAACTTCAGAGTCAATGAATATATTTTGGTTTACGCAGTAGCACTGTGTAGTTGTCTATACAGCAGATGTTTGGGGTGGTCAAGTAGGAGAAAGGTTGTGAAGGCCTTGGGTACTCAGGGGAGCGCAAATAGTGCAGGTCAGAAGCTGACAAACTTCGGGTGTATTCCAAGAGTACCTGACTCTTCAAACAAGATCCCACTGTCAATATCACACAGAAGGGAGGTGCCCTCTGGAGGGCTTTTCCATAGTATAGTGATGACCCAAGCAGGATCTGTACAGATTGCCCAGGTAAGTGCAGAATGTGAAGGGAACTATCTTGAGGATAGAATTGGTGATGGTGGTGAGTAGCCTCCATTGGAGCTACCCCATGATGAGGAAAATATGATATTGAGTGTGTATATATATATACGGGTACAGAGTTGATATGAAGTCTATGTAGGGAGCGACAATGTGTTTATTCAGAAAGAAGAAACTGACTCCAGTCTACACTGGGGACCAGGGATGGGAATGAACTATCTCATTGTGGAAAAATTCCCTATAAATCATGTTTGGTGTCATTTGTAAGTCCATTCACAATAATTTAGAAACTAAAACAGGTAATTACTGCAGCAATGCGACACACTGCAAGACCATCATGTTAGCTTCATGCTGCTTTCTGAATTATTCTGACTGCAAACTGAGTCATCCTCATGCGAAGTATGTGTTTAAATTTGGTGCACAGCATAATGAATTTGTATAAGCTTCTTAAATTTAGATCAGATTATTATTTTATGACTAAATTGTTCTTTCAGTAGGAGTGTACCAATTAAGATGGTTCTACATTATTTACCATTCTTTTGCCAAAAAAAAAAAATTTTGCTAAAGAATGTTTCAGCTCTTCATTTTTAAAACTGGGAACCAGGTAAGATCTTCAACTTGTAAGAAATTCAATAGTTTTGTTCAAATCAACAGAACACAGGTGGAGAAAGATGACTTTTTATATGAGCATACAATATTTCAATTTTGGACTATTATATATGCCATTATTAGATCAGTAGGGACTTATGTTCTTACAGCTGACATTGAACATCCAAGCCATAGCTGTGAAAACTGTGGTTATGGCTGCTGCCAAATTGGGATTTTGGCAGCTGTGTGTGTATTTCAATTCCAACAGAAATATTGTGGCAGAATGAGGTTTGTGGGCAGCCCTGGAGTTAATTCTAGAAACTGTCTTTAAATACTGCTGAAGAACAATCTTTCCAGAATGAAATAAATAATACATTTCACTCAGCAAACTATGCCAACTAATACCCTACTGACTTTAGGTAGGTGTTCTCGAAATTTGTAAGAAGCAAAGCATTCAGCTTTAATTTTCTTAAACTCCTGTATTAATCTGTCTGCTTGCTTTATAAAGCCCTCGTTATAATTTTGTAGTAATGAATCTGTCCTTGCAATATATCATTTACATGGGAAGGTATTATGCCTTTATTTAATAGAGGGCTAGATTTTCAGAGAGACTTAAAAGGATATAATCAATAGTGTAGTACAGTTTTCAAAATACCTAAGCATTTTTGCTTAATTCCCTTTGAAATTATTAAACTGAATATTCTTTTTAAAAAGAATAAGCTATATTCTTTTTAAAAAATCACATCAAGTTTCTAGTTATATCTGTTTCTTGTAATAGCTGACTACCAAGCTATAACTGGCTTAGTGAAATTAGACAAGAAGGCAGAGAGCAGCACAAAAAAAAAAAAAAAGAATCGTGGTCCTCTAGGTCATAGAACAGCATGAAAATTACCAAAGTGTTTCTTCCCAAAAGCAAAGGGACCAACAAAAACTGTACTGTCACTGCTGCCTGAAGACTGCGGAATCCATTTTGTCTTTTTCTATGATTTTCTATGATTTTTCTTTCTGTGGGTTTTTGCATCTTATTTGTTGTTCTAAGTCCGTGCTCTAATGCAGCATTTTGCTCTAACCAAGAAGAAATTACCCTTTTTTTTCTCTCTCCCACACCTTCAATTTTTCTCTCGTTCTTCCCTTGTTCTTTAACCAAAGGGAATGCTTCATTCATATAATAAAAGCTTTGGTGAAACTAGGGCAGACCAACATTCATCTTTATAGCTCTTTGGCTGCACGTTCCAGGAAGGGAGGTTTTATTCCTATCCAATCTCAGAAGAGAATGAATTTCTTTCTTTAAAGAGGATGTATTTGAAGACAGTCTCTCTCAGGATATCATTGTTATTTCTCACTTTCTCAGAGGATCAGATATATATAGTGAGGTCTCTTTTTTGAACTTATTCTGGAAGCAGTCTTTCTAAGTGTGTGCTTTTCTATGAGTTTCAGTATGCAGATATCCTGGGGTCTGATCTTCACTGCCTGGCATGCAGGAGAAATTACTTATGTTTGGAAAATTAAAACATTACTGAGCTGTTACTCAAAAGAAGATGCTGAAACATTTGCTTGTAAAAGACATGCTACTTTTTAACTTTAGTATTTAATTTACTTTTTTGATTAAACTTAAGAAAATTATTCTGATTCCTTTTAATGTGTACTTTCAAAATCCTATGTTTGTCATTAATAATAAACCACAATCCTTCTTGCCTAGTCTGCATTAGTGTCAAAGTGATAATTTTCTGCTTGAGAGTTAAATTATTCTTTTCATTATATTTAAATTTGAAATTATTTTTAATGATTTACCTTTTGTAAATAAGACAGTTAGTGACATATCCTTTATATTTATTTTTGAAGTCATTTACTTTGATTTCCCATCACATTTTATAAAAGGTTGTTTTCTTCACATTGGCTATTATCTTGTCTAGATACAAACATTTTCCTGAAGACACATGCAGGCCTCTCTCCATTTTCATTTCTATTTTTTATTGCAAGTTTCTGCCATTTAAAATGGCAAGTTTTATTGCAAGTTTCTGCCATCATTATATCCCTGAACTTTTATATTATTCCTTGTCAGCTTAAATTCATAGGGAATATGCTGAATTTTCAACTGTCATGACAACGACTGAGGGCACTTGCAGGTTTGAGAGTGAAAATGTAGATTAAATGTTTATATTCATTTCAGTGAACTTGGATCTCGTGTATAATAAGTTCTATGGTCATAGGTAAGAACCAAACACAGATATGCAGCTTGCAAGAATATTTTACAGACCCTGCGGCCTTAGTATCTCTAAGGAGTAGATCTTAAACCAAATGAGATAATCAAACTTTAAAAGATTAGATCAGATCAGGAAATTTGATTAAAATATTTGGGGATTATAACACTCAAATAGTAGTGAATTCTAGGTAGAAATTCAGAAACAGTTTTGTTTCTTCCATACAATCATTAAGTTAGTGCTTGTCACGGAGGTAGGTCGTTGATGGATTTTAGTTTTAGAAACTGACTATAAGGTTGAATCTATCCAAGCTGAAGTTGTCATAAAGCTCAGGAGTGCACATGGCAAAAATGTTGCATTATTGATACATACTTTTGCAGGCCTAAACAGACACACTGTCCAGAGGGGTAAGTGTGTTGAAACAAATCAGGAAAAAAAAAAAAAAGGTTTACTTCTATTTGAAGTGAAGTCGCCACAAGACAAATTCCACAGAGTTAATGGAAGGAACAGCTATATATCACATTGTAGGATAAAAACAGATATAAAACAGCAATAAAATCATAGAATCATAGTATGTGTGAAAACTCTATGTAAGAAGACTCTATGTCTTGTGCATAATTGTAGATATTGAAGGATTCTTACTTCCTCTGCTTACAAGATTTTGCAAAGGGTTTCCACTTTAACACAAGTGGAAGTTTATACTTGTAAAATCTTTCCCTTCTGGATGTGAGTGTGTTCTGCGCTCTCTCTGTCAAGTGCATTCTCTCTGCACTCTCTCAAGTCACTTTCTGAGATAAATGTTGTGGAAGTTACCATTAGAAAGCAGCAATTATTCTGGTCTAATTCAATCAGAAACCAGCCATCCCTGCAACTTCCAGGTGAAGGACAAAACATGTTTAGGCACAGCCCAAGCGGAAAGAGAAAGTTCTGACAAATTTTCCCCATTTGCTCAAAATTGGTATTTTAGTGACTTGGCCCCTTGAGGGTGTGTGGTGTTGTGAGTACAAGGAACAGTTTTGTAATCATGACTGTGATTTTGTGCTAAGGAGAATGAGATTGTAGCATGTTCTTTTTCAGCACAGTGTACTTTTTTTTTTTTTTTTATAACCCGCCAACTGGAAGAAAAGCACACCAATGGTTAGTTTTCAGATTTAACACTAGCACTCTACTTTTTCAGCATATCGTTTTGATAAACTTCTGTGGCAACATTTTGAAAAAGGAGGCAGATGAATATTGAGTTCAGAAGCAATACAACAGCTATTTATAGTTAAAAACATTTGTGAAGTAATCTGGAGAAATAATGATGAGCACGCTTGTAATCATCCCTTTTTTAGAAAAGTAACAACAACAAAAAGATTATCAGTATGTAGGAAGAAGTCTATGTAACCTTTATTTGTGCCAGATAAAATAAAATATAGAAAATTTGGGCAATAAATCTCTGCTTTCTTTGCCCTAATTGCTCAACTCTCTCACATTCCTGAGCTAGCCTGCAGCTTTGTTAGCCTTAAGCTTGCTTGTGAGGAATGGACTGATCACGGAGATTCACTTTGAAGCCATCGCAAGGTGAGATGTCGATACCTGTGACCATGAGCCGGGAGTGGGTGCTCTGCAGTGCCCCAAGGGGCCCTGGCATTCAAGAGGCACTGTTTTCCCTTTGCTTTTGAAACAAAGCAGACCTTGGGATAACCTGTGCTATTTTTTATGGATGAGACACAAACCTGAAGTCTCTTCTTAGAAGAGTATCGCCTGTGATGTCCTTGAGAACTGACTGTGTAAATGTAATGTTCTCTGCCTGACAGATTTCTCCATATTTGATGGCTTTTTTGTTTCTTTTAAACTTTATTTTATAACATTCTAGGCGGTTCTGTCACATCAAACTGCGGATGGAGAATACACAAGGCTTGTCATTTTGTGTGCCTTAATGTCAGGGGAGATCTTCCTAGGGCCACAGTATGTACCTTGTCTCCTGACCAGTTCTCCGTAATGTGACCTCTGTCTTTGGCTGCTGCTACTTTGCTTCTGATTCAGCAACTATGGGAAACTCCTGCTGGCATAATTTTCCCCAGGGGTAGCCCTTGTGCCCCAGTATCCCTCTGTCAACAGACCTTATTCAGCTTGTTCCCAAGTTGTCGTTCGAGTCTCGTGAAACTTTGGCCTCTGAAAAAAATAGCAAGAGAGTATGTGCAAAATTGTGCATATTTCTTGGCCTCTTCATTAGCTACTAGTATTCCAGATGCCTTCCTATTCTTGGGAGCAGAACTGAGAGAAAAAATCTTCCTTGTATGCTCTTGCAGGAGTTGGGAAAATAATTTTGCGTGCATCTCATGCAATAAAAATCTGTTCCAACTGGAGCACTCCTCCTTTGGGGTCCCATCAATTTAAAGAATTAAAAGCAAAACACGCCATCTGCTCTTTGAAACTGGGTGCTATTTTCTCTTGGCAGCTTGAGAAGGACCACGGAGGAGGACATGCTCCTCTGTGGAGGCAGGATAGCTGGGCTTGCAGTGGTTGTAGTGCCAGCCTTTCAGCCTGCACCACCAGGGCAGTGTCTAGCAGAAGCCTGTCAATTTTAATAAAGAGCTCTTCTTCCAAGGAGTGCTGTAATTCCATCACTCCTGTCCCATCCTTGTTCAAGATAAACCTCAGGAGGGAAGACTTGTCAAAATAGCCTTCCAAGGTCAGGGCTTCTGCTTGCTTTAGTGTTGGATGGTGATGCAGTGCAGTGCTTTTAATCTTGGGAACTCAGTAGTGCTAGTGTAAACATCCCGGTGCATTCAGACCTGAGGTATTTTTCGTTTTCTAGAGGGGTATAACTAGAGAAGAAAGCAGATGTGTCCAGCAATCTCTAATAAGTCCCAGCATGTTTATTTAGAAATGTCTCATGAAAATGAGACTATGTCTCTATTCATATCTTTTGAAGACCAGTGATCCAGTAGCCTAGAGTCTTGTTTTGGGAATCCGCACATGTGAGGAGCTTTCTTTTTAACTTCTGTTATATTTGGATTAGTATTTTGTCCTTGTGAGCTTATCAGGCTAATGTGACCTCTACTGCATTTAGTGGGTTAGTGGGTTTAATAAAACCCTAAATGTAAATGATGCCAGGAGCATCAGCTCTTTTTCAGAGCTTTTAAGGACAAATGAGTTTATATTAAATAATTTTGCAAAAAAATTTTGGTTAATATTAAGGAATTCTTTTCCATTTTTACCAAATGTCACTGAATGATGACATTGGCATGGCTGTATGTGTATGAAGTGTGTAGTGTTAAATAAATACAATTCATTTTACTCACTTCTGACAATCTTGCCCAAAGGATTATTAAAACACGTTTTGCAGTAGTTTCACGCTACTGAACTGTCCAGCATTTGAGGATAATGGGCCCATCACTGCAAAATGTCCCCTCTAAAGGAAGTTAGCAAGATGTGTAGTGTGAATTAGGCATGCTGCTTGTTGCAGAAATCTGTCCTGAAGTAAGGCATTGGCATTTTTCAAGTCTCTTCCTTTTCTTGTTGTCTTTTCTGGGTACTTTGTGGTCTGTTTGCAGACATAAAAAATACACCTTCTCAATATTTGCTCATTGTTACAGAAGAACAGGAGAGTACTGAATTTTTTACTTTGAGATTAGGTTAGATGTCAAATGTTATGGTGCTGTCCATCTGAAGAACTATGACCTGAACAGTAATTGAAGCAATATTTGTGCATTTATCTGTTATATTTCATTATCATTAACATACATCTTCAGTAATGATCATTCTTAGAAGAATCCTTGAACTCAAAAAACAGTTTTTTTTTTTTTTTTGTAAAATACTGTGCTTGTTTGGGTAATGTCAAAAATTTCATGTTAACGATATCTGAATGGCTTGTGGCTAAACAGCTCACACAAATGGTGCATATGAAGCTTTTCAAAGAGTAATGTAGAAATCAGATGCTTTTATATATTTCCCATTAAATGCCTAACTGCAGTTATATTTAAGTGGGTAACAGATTTGCATGTGTACATGAAATGCAAGCATGCAGTACATAAATCTAAGTGCAATTTGAAATTATACTGAGAACATCTGCTTTTTATTTAAATAAATTTACCAAAATATTTGTAAACCTCTAATTACGAATTAGGTTTTGTCACCTATAAAAGAAGTGAGATTATTGCTATTCTTTGTTTTTGTTTTGTTTTGCTTTGCTTAAGTGAAAGATGGTTTGTTTTCTGAATACTAAAATGAATATAGATCTTTAAACTTTGCAAATCTGTCTGACCTGGGCAGTCGTAGTAACCTCTGTTTCCCCTAAGTGGTTACCCCATATTCAGGGGCATAGCTGCGTAATTACATAATTTTATTCTCTGAGGGCAAACAGATTCAGCATCAGTGCTGCCAGGCCTCTTTGTACCCCATGCATCTGTTGCTGCTTCCCACCAAGGCAGCGCCCAATCCTTGATTCTGCAATGGGCAACTTTCCCAGTGCTGCCTCGCATGCAATATGCCAAGCTGCTGCCTGCCCCCTGCATCCACACAGGGCAAGCTTTTATCAAGTGACCTCTATTTTTTCCAGCTAGCTCTCTCAGTTAGAAATAAAAACCCTTAATTGCTTTTGTGTTGCATCTTTTTTGGCCTCGAAGAGGTCTATTTAGCACCTGGACTACCTTTGACTTGCACTTGATTGACACTATAATGGCATGGCCTGAAGAATATATTTTAACATGTAAGACTTTGTAATGAGTTTTGCCTAAATCTTGTTTTTTAATGTGAGAAAATCAAGTGTGCTGAAATTATGTAAACTTCAAATGCCAGTAGTCAAACTGATTAGAGCAGTCTAACCATCATTTGTAAGCTATGAATTAGAAACAAATGTCTGACCCAAAGATGGGAATACAAGTCATACAACTTTCAGGAGGTTTCAACACATCATTCCTTTGTAATGCAAATTAACACAGGAAATGTCAAGACAGGTACCCCAGTTGTACTAACTGATTTAACAGAGTTTGAGTAATTGACAGGTATTCTAAATTCTATGTGAAGTCTTGTTCTGAAATAAGACAAAAGGCAATAACTAAATAGGATCCTCTTAAAAAGGTGGTTTGTCATCCTTACTGTGAATGATTTTACAGTGCACCTGAAGTCAAAGCGGGAGAAGGTAACTTAATATACATAATTTTACTGTTTATAACATTGTTTGCCTATCACAGTGCAAGGAAAGTATGGGTCATTTGAGACATCTAATGTCAAATGCCCAGTATGATCTTGTTTGTAGACTCTTGAAATCACATAAATACCTTCTTTAATATTCATTGCATTAGATTGCAAAATAAGAAAGTTCTGGCAATGCTTAAAAAAGAGTTTCCACTTCTTATGCATAATAAACTTTGTATTTCAAGGCAGTGTGGACCAAACAGAGAGGAGAGCTGAAATGAGGGGAGAATCAAGCTGTATTTTGCAGGACAAGTGTATATATTGTTCATTTGAATCTGAGCTGAGCGTACTGCATGGATATGGCATATGACATAATTATTTATAATTGGGATCTAATGGGATCCACCCTAGGGGATTTTGCTTTTTTTTTTTTTTTAGTAATTGTCATTGTACGTATTCCAGGAACAAACTGTTCATTTCCTCAGAATTTGTTTGTGAGGCTTAAGGGTGAATTCCCGCAGAGAGGGGTGACGTATCCCATCACCTCCAGAGACGCCTCCATAGACGCAGCGAAACTGTCTCGGCCTTTCTTTCCATTTGGTGACAACATTTTAACAAAGGTTTCATGAGCGATCCCAGGAGATCTTTATAACACGTTGCTGTTGAGAACAAATAAGCAAGTAAGTAAACTGTCAAATTACATAAGAAACCTATTTAAGCTCTGCTGCTGCCTAGGAGAGGAATGCATGTGTGTCCTAAATATGCTACTTCTGAGGCAGCATCAAATAACAAGTGGTCTCATAACAAGATAATCTATTTAGGGAGTGGAATATTTTGAATGAGTAGCTTCATCATTTTGCTGGTTTACGTTCATTTGTTTCTCATTTGCTTCGTGTTTTAATAACATGATCTAAATAATAGGTTGGAAGAGTGAGTTTTGTTATCACACCTATCAGCACCTGAATTCGGAATTATTTTGTCAAAGGCATTTTGGGGACCTGTTTTGAGCTTTATGTGAAGCTCCCTTTGCAGCACACAGAGAAAAGATTTACGGTGAAAGAGTCTGGCATTGCTGTCATCAGCAATAAGGAAATGGGGGTATTGTATTTGCTATTATCTCTAATGGAGGAAATGGAACAAGCACTAATGATTATACTGCACATCTACTGTATTACAGTTAATGTCCAGTGCAGCAAAAATTCAAGGTCATATTTGCTAAGTTGTTAGTATCTTAAATTATGCTTTTAACTGACAAATCTGCCCTCTTACATTGGAAATAAGTAACCGCAATATTATTTTTGAAAAATATGTGGAAATAAAAGAAGAAAATGATTAATTAGCAATAGTTTTAAATTACAACGCACTTCAAGCAAAGTGTCAAATACTGCTGTTCCTGAGCCAGTGCCCGCAGTTGATTCTTATTCAAAGAAAGTAGCTTTTACATTATAACTATTGCCTAAGAACTGACTAAGGGTTTGAGAATTTGATCTGTTTCCTGGTCATCTCAGGTAAATGAATTATTTTCTGTGCCTTTATTTTCCACACAAGTTATCGAATGTATATGCGAGGAAGGTGGTAACCAGTCCAAAGGCCAGGCCTGTTTATTTGATTAACTGATCTTTAAGCATCCTTTGGGGATAACCTACTGTCCCCACTAGTGGGTTCCCGTGTGGAATTTGGGCACTCTTAGAAGAGAAAGTGTTTGAGATGGAAGAGCACTGTTTCAGCAAACGCTGAGCATTGGTGTGGGCCTCAGCGCCAGAAGGCCACTCTCTTTTCTGTACAGTGTCACTGCTCATAACCCACAAGTAAAGATGGCAGGCTGTCCTTAGCTCAGCAGTGCTGCCTTCCAGGAAACACTACTTTATTCTTTCATATTACGTGTTGTGCAAACCATCATGCAGGGACATGGGGTCCAAATATCCATCCAAATATCTCCACAAAAAGTACATGCCACAGTAGGATCCTGGCAGGGTTCTGATGGCCTCAGAGTCAGAGAACCCTCTGAAGCACATGAAGAGCCTTCCAGGCTCTTCAAAGAGAGCTGTAGACACCATCACTAGAGATCTAAAGCTACAGAAGGTGGTAAGAATGATTCATGGTAGATCACAGAAGACAGTTTTGCTTCAGAAGTTGCTCTATAGGAAATTGCAAAGCAGAAAACCACCTAGCTATATACAAAGAAAGCACAAACTGACATTGTATAAGTGTCAGCATTAATTGCTGCTCTTCACACGTAGCTTGCAACCCTGATAAAAAGGGATAGCCATGTGGGCAGATACTACTTATTTGTCTACAGGGCATATAGATGTCCTGTTGAATGTTCCATTAAATTCCCTATTTTTTTTCTAAGGCTTCAAAAAACATCTCGATTTAATGATTTTTACAGAGCTATTGTGTGGATTTTTTTTAAAATATAGGCACAGTCATTCAAAACACAAGATCCAGTACATCCCTTGTCAAACACCTGGACCTGCAGGAAAGACACTGACATCACTAGGACTGTGTGGCCTTGTCTGACCAATGTCAATACATTGATTGTCTGAGCAGTGGGTGCAGAGATACCCTCCGGCCGGACCCATGCTGCGTGTTGCCCCTTCGCGGGGGCAGGATGTGAGCGTCTTTCCCGCGCATTCCCTCATCTCCGAGAGCTCCTTGTCTGCCCGTGATGGGAGCGACGCTGGGGCGGCGGAGCGCAGCGTGCCGGAGGAGCGTTCCCGCCCGGAGCGGTGCTGTGCTCCGCTGCCGCAGGCGTCACACGGGTCTGTGCAGCCTGGGGCTAGGGCAGATGTCCCATGTACTGAAAGCAGAGCAGTTCAGCGCACACTCTGCCTGTTAATTTTCTGGAAGCTCAAATACCTAAGTGTGACAAGTTAGACACAGTGCAGCTCAGGCATTTCCAGTATCCCCTACATGTGTCATAAATTTTCCCACAGTCAAGAGATCAAATTGGGCTGAATGAAAGAAATAGCAAGTCGAGGTTTTAATGTCTCTGCAGATCGTGGGAAGGCCTCCTATTCAGAGACATCAGCCCCTCATATCAGCAGCTGAGGAATATTCCAAAGTCTTTTCCAGAAACCATGGGACTCGTGAGCAGTGACCTCTGCGGGAGCTGTAGCAGCAAAATGTTGGGAGAGTCGTAATGGTTATAGGACCAAGAGCCTGAATATATGTGTGTATGAGAAGCCTCTCTCCAGTTTTCTCTGTAGACTCCAGGACCCTTGTAAAAGCCACTGCTTTCCCCTTCAAAGGGTTCACTAAAGCATAAGGAGGCCTCTGTCTTCACATATTGCCAGTCACAGGGTTATGGTAACAGCATAACAGCTGTTACCCTGTCTCCCAAGTCTTCTCTGCCTGCAGAAGCACGTGTGGTATTTTTTGTTCTTGCAACAGTAATCAAGGTAAGGAGAAGAATACATTGATTACAGAGAAATAAAATGCAAGTAATGCACGATGCATTTGGGAAAAAAAAATCTTGACTGAACTAGCCTTTTGCAACTTTTAGTCTTCAGATTCATAGAACTATACTGACTAGATAGCAAGCAGACAGCAAAATGGCCACTTACAAAATTGCTCTTTTTCACTAGGTATTATTTCACTAGGTACCCAAGCACTTGTGCTTGTGATATGAAGAAATGCTAAGATCATCTCTGTCTTCTTCAGGAATAGTTTCTGAAGTGCCAAGGGGATGGCACAAGTTGGCTTACTGACACTGATCACTTTTAAACAGACTCTGCTCTAATTTAGCAGTCATTGTTTCAGATAAATGCATCAATTTCTGTGATCCCAACAGTAGGAGTGAAAAAAGCATTTTCCAGATTCTTTACGTGTCTTCCAAAATGGGAACAAATGATCATTGTAGATCATTTAGGAACTTGCACTGAGTTCATTTCTCCCATTTTTCTCCTGCCTCTTTCCTGATACTTTTTATGTCCCTTTGCCAGTGACTCAACACAATATTCTCAGTAGTAGATGTGGGGTGCTTCTTTTCAGGTACTCATATGGAATATGTAAAAATGTGTAAAAAAGCAAAATGTAATTGTGTGTGTGTGTGTGTGTGAGAGAGAGATTGTGTGTGTATAAACAGACCTATGTATCTCCTTGATTCAGATAATGGATGACTGAAGGGTTTTCAGGAACACCAATCATCCAGGTTTATTACACAGTGCCTGACCATAGGTTTTTTTTTTTTGTATCTTTATTCATGGTACATCAATGTATGTTTTTATGTTGCCAAAAGAACTTTAAAAGGCATATAGTAAAATGTCTCAATTTTGAAGTCTTAAAACTATCTTTCTTAATTTAAAAAATAGATTTAAAATTTCATTATAAAGTAAAAAGATATATTGTGGAAGATTTTTTTTCCTTAGCAAAAAAAAAAAGATCAACCTGGTTATCTGTGCAGCTGCAAATCCCTAGAATAGCTTGGTACATGTGGTTGTCTAGAAAGACAAATAATTGAAAAAACTCACTAATTAGAACTTAACAGCTCCTTGTCTCTTTTAAGTAAGAATTCTCTCTTCCTGCAAAAATGCCTTATCAAAGTATCCTTAATTTGAGCACCACATGGACATTCAGATGTATCCTGAAGGCCCATCTTCTGTTGCAGTCTTTACCTTAGTGACAGCACTAAAAAATCTATTTTCTCTTCCTAGCTTCTTGTTTTTCTCAATTTAGGTAGAGGGAGGACAAATTAAGTCTCCTGTTAACTTAAGTTCCTGTAAGAGGCAGTTTAAATTACTCAACAGACTGAAAAGTAGTGGTGGAAGAGAGACAGGCAGATTCTTTATATATCTGTCTCCAAGAAACAAAGGCTAAAAGAGAGAAATATTGTGCATGTTAGTGTTTTGTAGGGCAGGGTCTCCATTCCCTACTGTCCGTACTGTAGCATGATATCACCACATATTCTTCCCCATTTGGTTTTTTTAAGCATGTTTGCAGAGGCTGGTGTAGAATATACAACTGGTTTTTGATGTCCTACCAGGGAAAATAACCCCTCGAGGGTGAGGCATGTGGTGTGGTTGTGGCACAGCAGTTTGCACTCAGTGCATGTGTGGTAAATGGTGTGTCTGCCATTCAAATGAAGCAAACCTGTGTGGTTGCACTCACAGGAAAAGAAAAAGGGCTCAACTCCCCAAATACAATTAAAAGCATGGAGTAACTTTTTGCTGTAACCCATCTGGGATGGGACACATCAGGTGCAAAGGATCAGTTTTCCATCACTTGTTCCCTGAATGGACTAAATGGCAAAACTGATGAGGAAAAGTTATGAAAGAGATGTTCATCTTCTCAAAATGGATTGAAATATATAGGGGAGGATGGCCAGTTATTCAGTGTCCATTCAGAAGGGGAATTCTTGGCAGGATCTATTTCACGAAGCATGGTGTCTGCTGTTCAGTTATTAAGCAGCTGGTAAATCAACCAGGTGAATCTAAGCCAAACTTTGGTTGTAGGAACAATATAGTTTTAGACAAACTGTGCTAACAAGTGAGAGGTGATCTTACTATTTGAAAATATTTATCTGCTTTTCTGTGCCAACATGACTGCCTACAATAAATCTGTATCCATGATTGTTTAGAAGGACAAACCAGTAAAAAAATAATTAAAGTCACAAATAAAATTAAATGCTTAGCAGCACCAGTCTCTAGCAAGCTGTGAATGCCCTTTTCCTGAAAGGATTCTGCTAAGGAATCCTTTCTTGAGGAAGGGAAAGATTGAAGAAAAAATTTCTCTGGGCACTCCTGTTTTTATGTTGTGATTTACATTGGGAGATATTTATGACTGTGTTTCAATAATATAAAGAAATAATTAATATATTTTTTTTTCCAAAATATAAGGTAAGTTAAGCAGAAAGAGGAATTCTATAGTTGGATTAGCATGGATTCAGGAGCATTTTTTAAGAAACAGCTACTGAAATAGCTAGGAAAACATGGCCCTTTTCTGGGCTTTCGTTGATCAGATGAGGATAACCAAATAAAGGAAGTCAAGGGCCAGGTGCTGAAACTGTTTTCAGGAGTGCTGTGTGCTGAGGGTGCTTTGTGATTAGCAGTGTGCATCACACTTTGTAGGATAACGTGGCTATTGGGCTTGTGATGTCCCCAGCTGTGGCACAGGCCCGAGGCGCAGGCGTCCCCAGCCTCCTCATTGAGCAGTGCCAGAGCCAGAGCTCAATTTAGATAAGCAAACTCTGCTAACTCTCCGTCTTCCTCGGAAAGCCTTGAATTTAGGAAAGCAAAGATTTATGAAATGCTGCGACCCTTCAAGTTTAATATATTCGATATGAGGTAATCAAACTGCTGCACAAAATGGACGTGCAGCTTTTTAAAAGTAGATTATTCATCTCTAACAATGTTACTTTCTACTTAATGTTTTTCTTGGGAAGGGGAGCCTCTGCCATGACCTTTTCTTTTTATTGATTCCTAGACTTTTCTTTTTATTGATTCCTAGAATTATTCAGAAAGAAGTATAGTTCAATATACCTAAACAGTGAAAAGACATAGGCTGCTTTACAGAGATCTGTAGTTTTTTGGTGTTTGATTAGTATTTTTATGCTTAATGTGCTTGATTTAGAAAAGGAAAATTCAAACTTTTAATATGGCAAGGGACAGGTGAGCAAAAAAAAAAAAAAAAACAAAAAAAGAAAGAATTCATTGGACTGTCATTTTCAAACACAAACAGCCCTCTTTGGAGGGCTGGGGGTTTATTTCAGAGCTCTATCCAACGTGTTGCGTACTTGGCAAGAGTCTTTGGCTAAGGTCCTTCCATGTGGCTTTACAAATGTGAGAAGAAACTACACAGGCCAAATAAGGTATCTCCTTATGCTCCCCAGCTGGCTCCACACCAAGATAGAAGGAACAAAAGCCACCTTCATAGCCCTTCCCCAAAGACCAACTAAAATCCTCTCTGATACAGCCCATCCCCAAAGTCTCATATAAAGCCATCAAAAGAGCCTAGCAGCCCTTCATAACTGAGACCTCAATACCACAAAAGCCTACTCATGAAAAATGGCATAAGAAGCACTGTGTACACACAAATGTGCCAGCAGAGATGGAAGTCATTTGCCTTCTTCATTGGGTTTCTTGTTCTCCTGTTCTGGCTTAATGCTGTGCTACTAACCCCGTAGCACTGAGGGAACTGAAAAGTTCTTTCAGATTTGAAGATTTGAAAACACACCCTTTTTTTTTTTTTTTCCTATGAATATGCTGAGTCCTGAAATGGATGTGGGAAGGAGGTTTTCTGACAGGGGCAGGAAGCCTTACCTCTTTTACCAGGATCCTCTACCTGGGTGCTTGGAGCATGAGGTACCATGTGGAGCTTCTCTGTGATTCCTCCTGTGATCCTGAGCTGGCATTCATGGCAAGGAGTTGAGTGAGGAGTTGATCCTTGACTCCAAACAAATGCAGGAGGGCTGAAAATGCTCTGCCATTTCCACAAAAGTGGACTCTCCCACACACATGGCCAGCAGAGAACTACAACAAGATGTGTATGAAATGTAGGAAGATAAAAGAGCCAGCTTCAGGCCCATTGCTATCTTTTCTATAGCATCTTATATAGTGTAGTTTTCTTCAACTGCTAATTATTTTCATTTCCTTTTGATCTTGTACTTAAATATTTCAAAGTTCAAAGTTATTCTAAATTACCAAAAAGTACATGAAAGTGAAATATTCAAGCAGAAATGCTCTTGATAAGCTGTCGAGCTACTGCCTTTCCTGGATTCTCAATAGCCTGGTAATGCCAGCATTTGTGTTTAACATTCATTTCTGAAATGATACAGATTTACAGGACCTTATGTTTAGAGCAACTGGCTGATTTTCATAGTATGCCTTAACAAAATAATGATGTGCTAATGCACAGGGTCTGAGTAATATGTGATATGTGTGATTTCAATTTTCTTTAATAATTTAATAAAAATTAATTAATTAATAATTTAATAAAAATTGGGCCAACTCCCACCTCCCTGAGGTGGGAAGCCTCGTGCGGGACCGGCAGCCTTGTGGTGGGAGGTGATGCCGGCAGCTGCTGCCACATCAAGGCCGTGCATTCGCTCCCTGCAGAAAGAGGTACCCAGGCAGAGCATCCCAAGTAGCAGCCTTCCCTACTGCCTCGTCAGGAGCCACGGGTGCCTCTGC
Source organism: Tinamus guttatus (assembly GCF_059628265.1). Taxonomy (NCBI): domain Eukaryota; kingdom Metazoa; phylum Chordata; class Aves; order Tinamiformes; family Tinamidae; genus Tinamus; species Tinamus guttatus. The sequence goes on from NW_028288922.1 coordinate 255,403, forward strand.
TTTGCCCGTCAGTTGATGGAGGGAAAAGAAAGCATTTGAATTGTTTGATGTTTTGCTTTTGTCATTTCTCATGAAAAGAAGTAGCTCTTTTAGAGAAATTGATTAAGGTATTGCACATTCATGTATTCTAATGCGCAGTAAACAGAGACATATAGTCAGTTCTTGTACTATGTGTAGCCTCAAATATTGTATACCAATAGATTCTAACTGAGGCAGGTAGAACTGCCTCCAAGACGGAGGCTCTTTAGATCAGTTTTCAGGTGCCGCCTTGATTTTTAGAGCACTTTGGGTTTTGGCAAGGGTGTTTTCCTAAAGCTGCTTTTTCCTAGGAATTTTTTTTAACACATTGTGCCTGGCACATGTTCATGGCACATAATTGTAGCCCTGCAGTCTCTCCCTCTCTTGATTTCATAAAGAGTTATGCAAAGGGAAGGAAGGAATTATGCTCTGACTATAGAAAAACAAACCTGTTTGCCAGCTCACCAGCCAAGGAATAAAAATAAGCCTCAGATGAAATCCTGAATATTCTGTTTCCAGACTTTTCTAAAAAAAAATACAGTCAATGCCAGTGAATGCTAAAACTACCACATAATACTTTCCTGGGGTACTCAGTAGTCACCCTTACTTCCTCTTTGCTTTTACAATTCTACATAGATCAGCCCTATGAGAAGCAGCAAGGTAGCATCCATACCTTTCCATAATGATTGCTTTAACAACTTGTCATGTAGAGCTCTTAAAATAGTTATGGAGATTGTTGGCTCTCAGCTGTAGCAGAAAATAAGGTGCATACAGCTTCACATGGATGCAACGTCTCTGTGCTGTGCAGCTCTGAAATTTGCACTACTGTTTAATACGTTGTTTGTGTGGGCTTTCCACTAAAATATATGTCTGTCTTAACTTAGTGTGCTGGTATGTGTTTATAGACACCCAGTCATCTGTATAATTTGATAGTTGGTAAATTAACATTCCTGACTACTGTTAGTAGGCTCTGTAATATTTTTGCATGGAAAATAACCAGCTATTGCACACAGTTTTATGCGTTTTGTTAAAATTCCATGATAAAAGCTTCCAAAATTTGGGGTAAGACAGCTTAAACCAACTCCCACTAAGAAATAATCTAGCAGATGTCATTCTAATGTTGAAAACATCAGCATCTTCATCAGTGTTATATTTCTGAGCTCTTGCTGCTGAATGTCACCTGTAACAGTATGCCTGATAGTGTCTCTTTCCTTGTTCAGAAACAGCATTGCTTTATCTGAAAATTGTTCTGTCTTTGTTTAATCCTTGCAAGCTGACAGGAGCTGAGCACTGACTGCTGCGGGCCATCAGGAGAAGCCTCAGCCTTTTTGTTTACTGAGTGAACCAGAAAAAAAAAAAAAAAAACATGCCTGTACTGAAACCTGAGTACAGGTTACATAAATCAGTGCTTTTCCTCTGGCTGCCTGGTGTGCTGTGTGTGAGTCATCAGTGCTCCACCACGGTCCGTGGAGCAAAGGCACCAGCCGCATGTCTGTCCCGTTGACTCACCGCCACGGAAAAGAGCATCCTGCCTTTGTGGGGCTGCTGCCTTTCGGAGCCCATCGAGGATGCTTGAATCTGAAATTCAGACATTTGCTTCCACCTTCTCCAGGGTTCACATTCATATGCTTTTATTCTGCAATGATGTGTTTCCTTTAGAAGTTAGAAACACAAAGTTGAAACACTGGGAACATCCAAGCTACTGATATCATGTATAAAGCTTCTCACATAGTCCAATAGTCTCACATGGGTCCAATAAGGAAAGCAATCAGACCAGCCAGTCTTGGTTCTGAGATTCTGTTGGGAAGTTTTTTCAGTGGTTAGGGAGCAACTTGAGATTTTTTCGTTTATTCTTCAATATTTCCCTTTGCAGATGCTTATCTAGTATCTTGAGAAATGGCAAGCATTTCTCCTCCACACCTCTTAGGCTCAATAAATCCTTATGTTTAGTCTTGTAATCCCAAGGGCTTCGACATTAATAGAGTTCTCACTGGGAGGACTGAACCTGATTTCAGCCACCCTGTGAGACTTTATTGCCAGATGCCATTGTAGGCGCTTATGTTCAAGAAAAAATAACGGAAAATAGAGTAAATTCTCCTGATCATTCTGCTAGCCCTTTTCTCTGTGTGCATCCTTTTATTTATTTAAGAGATGAATTTTTTCCTGGATAAAATGAGAATTTTCGTGTTCTCCTAAAATCCCTGCTTGCCAATCAATCCAGAAAAGTTTCAGCATATAGGTTTGATGTTGCAGCATATGGTAATCAGGCTTTTTGGTGTCTGGTGTAACTGGAGCCTGGTCCAGCATCATCTCTCTGCACAAAGTAATTCTAAAGACGTACATCCTGGAGTTAGATCTACTACATCCAAGGATATATATTGCAAAAATGGCATTGCACTACAGGTTCCTTCATCTCTTGAGGTATTCAAATATTACTAAGTCTCTCTCTCCTGCTCCAGTATTTCCAGCTGATGAATCCCCATCTATGTGCTTGACAGCATTACACAGATGTCCAGCAGCAGAAATGATTACTACCCTTGGGTGATGCTGATATTTCACAGAGCTCAGTGGACTTGCCGATGCTGAGCGCTGTTCGTCTCCAGCAGTCATGTGAAACAATTTTCCTTGTCTGTGCAAGGGAAATGGCAGAGCTGTGTGTGTTACAGGATGAGTTGTCAGCTTGCTGAGGGGTGCACAGAGGTGGATGTGACCTGATATTTAACAGATTTTGGAGAGAATATCTGAGTAATAGCAGCAGTGCAAGAGGGCTGAAGAGGGGGATGTGGACAGGGTGTAATGGAGGCAGCATGATGGCAGAGGAAGGGGAAAAGCCCCTAGATAACTAGGAAAATAAAAGAAGTGACCTGAACATTTAGGCCTCAGAGGAGGAGCAAGAGTGAGAAGCAATGTACCTGAAAACTGATTTTAAAAATAGCAGCAATAGAAACCAAGATGTGTTATAGGCAATCTATTAGCAGAATTATGAAGGCTAAGTAGAAGAATGTTAATTAAATGTAGTAACATATGCAAAAGAATCTGTGTAAACTGGAGGCCTTTTAATGAGACTGCACAGAATCTCAGCTTCATCTTCTGCAATGCTGTCTTTGCTGTAAGTCTGATAGTGTGCTTGCCAGGTCTCTCTGAGCCTCCCAAACTCAAAGCAGTATTTTTCAGCAGCAACTTCCCCTTTTATCACTACCGCAGAGCTTCGAAATCTCTGTGCTCCACTGTCCACCCTGAACTGCTGCTGCAGCCCCTTAAATCATTCCTCTCTGACATGCTGTTAACAGCCTTGCAGCCTGAGCCACTCTTGCCTGACAAAAGACCTTTCTCATCTGAAATTCTTCCACTGTGCTGCTGATAGACAGAGGAGTCATTTCCCCAGACTTGCTTACAGCATCATGTATAAATGCTGCCTTGGCTGAGGGGAGACTATTCCTTGGTAGGACATTCTAGGTAGAGATCGAATTGCGATCGATACCAAAATAAGGATGCACTGGGCATTTCTGGTTCACTGATGAACCAAAGTCCTTCTATCTCCTTGCTTCTCTTCTGGCCTTCCTGCTTTTGATTTGTGTCCAGCTCTAATTCTATTTGTGGTCCTGCGGGTGTAATCCCACCACAAAAGTGTCAGAACCCTGTTCCTGTCTGAGAGGTAGGACTTGATGCATGGTTTGAGATTCCTCAACATTGTCTTTTAAGCAGCACAGCCCACAGAAGCAGCTGGGAATGGGGGCTTTAAGATATCCAAAAAGCTATAAGAAGAAAGAAAAAAAAATATATCCAATGCACTGTAAAATAGGTATTAATGTGGAAAATGATGATGTTCAGAAAAACACTACTGCACTCTAACCTTTGGCTAAAACACAATTTACATCCTTTTGCAGATAAAAACATGAGATATTAGTGTTAGCTTGTCATTTTTTTAAGAAAAAATATGTAACGTAGTCATTTTTTTCTCTTCCCAACCATCAAAAAGGTGCCTAAGTGTGAGGGGTCAGACAGTGTAAGTACAGAGTAATGCTTCAAGTACCATAAATAGCAATTTTATTTTTAAGGAATAATACCAGTGTCATTTTTCTGTGTGTAGATTTGGAGCAGTACTGGACTACAGAGGTGCAGCATGAGGTCTCTGTACCCTAGATGAGACCCTTGGCCTCCTGCCCTGATATCACTGTTCCTATTCCCATCCCTTCCCTCCCTGCTCCTTGGTGTCAGAGAGGGATGAGCAGGACGGGGATGAGCAGAGGCACTGCAGGGAGGATGAGCATGAGAGTGGAGGAAGGCAGCAGGCTTAAGCAAATTGCTGCCTCCCCCAGGAGCAGGGCCAGGGCCTCTGCCTCTCCCTGCCTCAGAGCAGAGACCCCTACCCACGACCCTTCCCTAGAGACTGAATGGGAAACCAGTTGATTTTCCCCACTGCTCGCTTTAAGAGAGGTCAGCTAACTGTGGTTGGAAAATTCACACAAATTCTCCCCCAAAAAGATAAGTTTCCCTCCACAGGGGCACAACACCAGACAGCACAAATCTCCTTAGCTCTCTGCAGCAGTCTCTGCCCTAATGGGAACCACACCGTGTAGCCTTCTTTATAAATGTACAGAGCATCTTCTTATTCGTAATTCAGGTTTTGACCTTCACACACTTCTTGGAAGGTTGCCCTTAAATACTCACTGCTTTCACAGTCAGGAGCCTTTTTTTCATTTCTAGCCTAAAGATAGTCATAGCGAACTTCTTGCTGATTTTGTGTGCCAAGAATCCTTTAGCTTAAACTTCTCCCTTCCAACCTCCCTGGTGGCCATAATGCTGTTCTAGACAGCAGTCAAATCTTCTTTTGAGCCATGGCTTTCTGTTTCTGAATAAGATGAGATTGGTGCAGTCCCACTCGTACTTCTCCTGATCCCTGTAGTCCTTCTCAGCACTTTGACAGGAGCCTTTACTAAGTGTGGGGGACAGGAGCGATGTGCAGTCCTCTAGACATTTCCCCAAATACTGTTGCCTAAATTCTTCCATTCTCCTCCTGGGATTCTTCGCCCTTGGACTGTGCTCATCTCCTTCCCAGCTGTAGCTCACGGATGGCCCATAGCCTGCAAGCAAGCAGAGGTGTTGAGTTTTACGTGTGTGTTCCAGCCAAGAAGCTGACGGTTAGTACCAGACAATCTCACCTTGTTGCAAACGTACCTCGTTGAACCTGGCACTTCTTAATACCGACTTTTCCAAGATCTCAGGGTTGTTTGTGTTCTTTTTCCCTGAGCAGCATTTCCTGCATATACTGAAAATGCCCTCCTAACTGGTGTCATATTTTTGTGAAAGCTAAAACAAACAAGTGGTATTGCCAAAGAGGAATAGTTCCTTCAGCCTTCTTCAGCTTCATAATTCATTTTCAACTCTGTCATCTCTAACTGAGCCACCTTTCTCTCTAGTTTACTTTTCTGTTGATAATCTCCATTTTCTTCAGTAACTGCTAGCCAAACCAGTAATCCTTCTGAAGTAATATCGCATAGCTTACTGAAATCTACACATACTCATGCCTCTGGCTGTTGCATGAAATTTAGGTGATCAAAACCTCTGAAGACAGTAACTTTTTTTACTGCATATGATCCATAGGTAGAGTGTTTTGTCCTTCAGCATTCACATTAGCTGTGATGTTCATCAAAGTTGTGGTATCATGATGCCGAGCTTATCCAGGATGGAAATATTCAGAAACACATTGAAATCAACACTGATTAATCTTCCATGAGTGCTTTTCAGTCTAGCAATTCTACTTTAACCATAGCTTGCAAAGGCTAAAATGAGCTTAAGAAAAGGACCAAGAGGGAGCTTTCAACTTTCATGAGCATGTTCCTTCACTGGATTTCACATTCACGAGTCCAAGTAAGTAAGAAGTCTCTGCAGGGAGCAGAAATGCTCATAAATTATAACATTGTAAAGAACAAGATGGTGAGCGTTGAGATGTTCACCTGACAAATGTCTATCTTCAGTGAAATCTTTTCCTCAATCTAATGAATAGTAGTATAGCCACTGACTTGAAAGAACCCAAAATAGCTTGTTTTTGTTAACACTGATTTAATTTTAGATAGTGAGATTTGAAGGAGAAAATATTTCATCCTAGTTGATATACTTGTCTCTCATTACGCATTTTAATTTTATTTACTGAGATTTTGGATATAAAGCTTTCTATAAGGAAGGTCTTAGTACTCTCATCCCCTCATTGAAAAGTTACTCTGTAATAATAAATATATTTATTTCTCATAGGAATTATCAAACTAATCAGCAAAAACAGATTATGTATTCCTGGTTATCCTGTCATTATTTTCTTGTGTAGAAATAAATTGAATCCTGTGCCTAACCTTTAAGCCTCCGGTATTTATTTTAAAAAGCACAATCCTAAATGTAAATGGAAAAATAAAAAAAAAAAAATGACCATCTTAAATTCTTTTTCATCTCCCAAAGCATGGTGATAGCATGCAACTGACTACTGGGCATTGCATTTAATTCCTCATTTTTAAAAGGGAAATCCTCAGTTCTCTAAGATAGATAGCGTTGGCTGTAGGCTGTTCAAGGTCACTGAGGCCTTTGAAATATGATGTCAGAGGGACTAAAGGACCAAAACTAGCTTTTTTACTTTGCTTTCATTGAAGGTAGCAGAAACATTCACTGGTTTCATATGATTCTTTGCAGTTTATCATGTGTAGCTGATTTTTTTTTTTTTTGGTAGCTATACATTCTAATTGAAAATGGTTGTTTACCAGTGACCCTGAAGACATACATTTAAGTTTATTTTGCATTGCACTGTCCTCTGTTGTGAGAAGCTTTTCTCACTTTAGAGCCTTGGGAGGAGGTCGGAGATGACAGGGAGAGGTCTTGTGGCTGTGTTTTATCACAGTTTTCTGCAGAAATGCTTACGTTGTATGAGTTTGTGACAAGGCTATTGTTGCTTTTGTTCAGAAATAGTCCTGATGGCTGCAGATTGGAAAAGGTTGACTTATTTGCAGTGGGAATACCATCTGTCCCCAAAACGAAGTCAAAGCACCGACATTTTCTTTTCAGTTCTGCAACTATGAATATTGGAAAAATATGTTGCCTAGCACAATATTTTTATTTCCTTCAACTGTTTTTACAAGGATTTTTTTGAGAGCTGAGAATAGTACGGCACACTAACTAAGAAACAGAAATTTAGCTTTTCTAGGCCCTTTGGGAGATCTCTGTTTTTATAGCAAAAATTGGCATTAAATGAAGATAGATTATTGTAGAAACCAGAGAAGAAAGTATGGAAAGGTGACTCAGAAAAATTTTCACTGAAGAAAGTAGTGTTCGAGTTAAAATCTATTACAGTGTTTTCCAGCATTAGGGTGTCTCATCAAGGAGATATTTTTTTTGCCTTCTGTGCACCAGATGTTGGATGGTTCTATATGTTAGATGGAAAGATTTAAAAATCTGTTGTATTGTCTGAATTTCTGGAATAGAGAACAAAACTCAAAGGAAGATTTCTTCATTAAACAGGAGTTAAGCGTCTTGTGGTAATCTATTGTAGATTTTTCTGAAAATAGATGAATTGATGGCAAATCCAGGTTTAAAACTCAGGTTTTTGTAGGGTGGTAATTGATATTCCAGTCTCATCTTTTACCCTTTTAGAATTCAAGTTGTGCAGCCTCAGGCATGCAAGGGAAGAAGTTAATAAGGCTGTCATATTTTTCAACAGAATCTGTATTGTTCTCTTGTATTCAGGAGCCTGCACCAATTCAATATATTCATTTCAAAAAAACACGTAATTATATTCACATGCAATCTGAGATATCTTTCCAAAGGAGCCATAATAGCTGTATCTAGAGCCCTATCATCCTGACCTCTTCCTCTTTCTAGTAAATAAGAATTTCTTAATTCCTTCTAAATATGATTTTGCAGACATAGGCCATTTCTACAGTTTTGATTTTATAAAATGAATGATTTGTTTACAAATAAATGCTGGAATATTGGTGTGTGCAACAGAAAGATTTGTTCTTCACATCATATAGAGACAAAATCAAGCTTGACAAATTAGAATGGAATTGAATCTTACAAGTTCCAGCTGTTTGGACAGTGGTAATCCTAAATAACAGTCCGTGAAGATACTTTCTTCAAATGAAGAGTCTGCTGAGTGACCATGATAGAACTATAGTAGACTTCTGTGTCTGAACCTAAATTATGCTCTGCAAAAGAATGAAAAGAGCAGATAGTTTACAGATCTCCAAGAGTACCCCTCAGTGAAGGATTTGCTGAAGTAGAAGGGAGGTGCTGGTGCAGCATCTTGTCTTCCTTCCTCCCTTCGGAATATGGGTTGTACTATGTCAAGAGGATGGGATCCATCTGAGAGGATTGCACTTCATCTGCGTGTGAGGGTACCCTGAAGAGTGAAAAGGCCATTTTCATTGCAAAGGCTAATGCTTTGCCTCTAGAGGATGCTTCAAAATATTTGTGTCCATGCTGACCTTGAGGGTTGTACCATTTAGAACTAACCTTTGTGAAATGTCCTAAGCAAAAGAAGGCCTCCTAGTAATTTTAATAACAGCTTTTAAGGCATATGATATAGACATTCCCTTTTCTAAGTATGTGATCAAAACAAGGCTTGGAAAGTGATGCTATCATTTGTAGGCCAAACTTCCTAATGCAAGGCAAGCAGTGTAGTTAACACAAAACAACATCTGCATGTTGTTTATGCATAAATGGCGATTCAAATACTAAAATACAATATTTATTAGCTATATTGAATTGTTAAAATTACTGACTTCATATAGTTCAGGTGGAGAGCTTCACAGATAGGTAAGAGAAATATATTCAAAGATTTGTTACCCTGGAATTGCACCTTGAAAACAAGTGTAAAACTGACCACACTAAAATATCCATATATTTGTTTTCTTTATCACACGAAAGCTAAAATACCTTGGTGTTGAATGAACTCAGCTGCATCCACTGGCAGTTAGGGCACTGTGCTGTGGCTCTGGTTGAGGCATACTCTATCTGTGGTCAGTAAATCCGTGTGCTTAGTATACTTGTCAGTGTTGGGGATAGTTCTTTCTTAAGTATGTGATTCTTTAATGCTGGAGGCTGCTGGAATCTGAGCTAGCACCAGCTATTACTGACAGACCTATTCTAGACTGTGGGAATTTTTATTTTTTTAACTTTCTAAAATCAAAATGAAAGACATTACTGACTTGCAAATACATTAATTGTTCTGTGGTAGTCTGCTCTTAATGCAGAATTTTGAGTCAAAACTCTGTTGTTTCAGCTATACTTGGATTAGTGCCATTGCCTTAAATAAACATACTTGATTTTGCAGAATCCCTTACCCCCTTCCTTTTAAATGTACTATAATTTACAAAGTTCGGGGATTTTCTCTTGTAGGTAACACTTGGCTTGCTTTTAAAATAATTGCGTACTACTTTTAAAATGTTTTTCAGATTTCAAAATGAATTAAAAATGTTGCTTCTTATGGATGTTTTTACTTGTTTGTGATGTGACACTGGTTTGCTATAGTAAAAAATGCTCGAAGTGCAGAGCGACTGGAGCAAAATGATGGCAATGCTTAATATGTATCCTACCTATTTTCTTCAGAGCGCTGTGCAGTGAGACCTCAGCATTCTTTGGAAGGTGGTGTGGGCTACTGTGAGCAAAGAGTTGTGCAAGGTTTAGAGGAGATGGTCCAGCTAGTTCCTTGCGTGTGTGTTTTGGTGCAGGGCTGCTGTACGGTAGGTGAGGAGACTTATGCAAGACAGTTGCTCTGGGCAAGGGCTCTGGGCCATGCCTGATGTGTCAAGCGTGTCCTGTTGCAGAAGAATAAACATCTCCTCATTTCCTGCATCCCACACATGCAGAAAAAGAGCAGAGAGAAAGGTAAAGTGGATTGAGGAGGAACCTTTTATTTCAGGCTAGGTTAATTCCTTGCTTCATTCTCACAGTCTGCAAGTGGGTGGCTCTTCTCGATGGGTTTAAGAAGCCACTCTAGCAAAACTGTTCTTCCTACCGCAATCCTGTGGCCTACTTACAGTTTAAAAGGAGAATTTCATTCCATTGCAGACAGCTCCCTGCACAAAGCACGGTTGTTTGGGATTTGTGTGGGAAGGTGCCAGTATTATCGTCTCCTACATCTGTTAGACTGCACAGAAATGGATGCATATGGTTTGCTCTGATCCATGTAATTCTGTACCACTTGATGCAGCATTGCTACCTGTCAGGCTGCTTCACACTACAAAAACCCACCTGGATGCAACCCTGTGCCTCATGCATAGGTGTCCCTGCTTGAGCAGGAGGGGTTGAACTAGATGATCTCTAGAGGTCCCTTCCAACCTTAACCATGCTGTGATTCTGTGATTCTGTGATCTAAGAAATAAAACTGTTTGCAAATGTAAAGGAAAATACTCGTGATGTTTACAGTTAAACCAACTAACTAAACTACAGTTAAACTAAACTAAACTAACTGCTTAATTTAGAACTTGCCATCTAAGTTATTTCATATCTTTGAAAATAGAAGATTTATGCTGTTGTACAGATGCATTGCATCTTACTTTTTAATATACCCAGGTTCAGTGATTTCATAAATCAAATTAGCTGAGTATATATAATGTGTATTTATAAAAGTGTAAGGGCAAATATGTTTTGTTATGCAAAATAACATTCTCTTGGATTAGTTTAATCAAAGTTTTATAAAAATTTTTGGAAGTCAGTGCGAAAGTGATTAAGAACTCAGTAAGTATTGCTGTACTAGAAATTCCCAGAGCAAGTAATAAAAGTAAAACATCTTCAAAGAATAGGATTTCTGCTATGTTTGGAGAAGCTTTCATTATTTGGTGCCTTTCCAAACCTGTTTTATTGTCACCCAGATACAGAATTCCAAAATCTCCTGAAATGTACCCAGAAGTGAAATCAGTGTTAATTTCTGCAGTGATAAAATTGTCTTCTCTTTGGTCCCAGAGCCAATGTGACTGCAATAAGGAAGTAGTGGAGGAGTGACAATTATGCTGCATATGTATAATTTGATGTGTTATCATTTTACACTTTTACTACCGCTACTTCTGGCTCCTGTGGAGTTGGGTTCTGTAATGTACAACAAAAACTTGGACTTGTAAGTAAGAGCAATGATCTTAAATCAAAGGACAGTACCTTTTTAAAAGGCTTTTTGAGCAAGAATTCTCAAATACTGTATCACATCTCAAAACAACCCCTGCATTTACAAAATAATTTCAACTATAGTTTTCTATTCTAGGAATCGAATTTTTAAAAATGTAGTATTAAATAAGTAAGTCAGCCTTTACACTGGAAGCAAGCAAATAAAATAAATGCACCTTTCTACAATCAACAGAAATTATACTATCCAACTCATAAAGCCCAAGCCCCTCCATATTTCAGGTCCAAATTGCCTAGGGTCTGAGAGATAAACGAAAATAAAAAACCAAACCATTCATATTAGCCATATTACCTTGGTTTTTGGAGTTTCCAGTTCAGTGGAGAAAGCACAGTTTTGATAACAGATCATTATGCACCCTCCCTGGGTGCACTTGCCAGACATCTGAAATACAACCAAAGCATCAAACAGCTTTAAAGATGTGGAATCTAAGGTGTAACGAAAATATATAATTTGCTCTAGGATAAAAGACTGCAGCAGATCCAGGTCATATACCATGTCCTCATATCAATCTCTTTATCTTCATATCAGTCTGTAAATGCTATGCAGTTACTGGAAATGTGAATTATAAATCAGCTAGCACACAGATTATGACAGGATATAGTTACTTGCTAACTGTGAAATTTTATATTTCTCTTCATTCCCCAAAATTTGATTATCAAATCCCTATGTGCCATCTTTTCTAAAGCCTACACTGATGTGAAGTGTGTGACCAAAGTGTATATGTGTGTCTCTCTGTATACAGTAAGATCTGTGCTGAATGGTTATTTTAGACACAAATTATCTGGAGACTGGCTTTGGCATTCTTGGATATGAAGTGATTACAGGAGAGCCCGTGAGAATTGCTCATTCAATCTTCTTCTTCACAAAGAAGGGAAGAGAAAATAGAAATGTGTATTTTTTCTTTAATGAATAGTTCCTCTTTGTCCTGCTGGATTATTAAATGGTTATTTGATCTTAGCTGCTTCAGAAACAATTAACCACATCACTATGTACTGTATCAAACAGTACATAGGTGTAATTAAACTAAATTGCTGCATGGTAGCATTCATTACACAATGACAAGCTTTCGTTAGGGATGTAGAAAGAGCTCAATTACAAGTCTAGACACCCCTGAAAGGGACTTAAAAAAAAAAAAAAGGCATATTCCTTTCAATTTTTTAAAGATTTCGTCTCTACATTTTTCACTGAAGATGTACAGTACTGAACTTGAACCTCTGGCTTTTGTTCTGCTTCCAGCACCCTACAGGCTTGATTTCATAACAGATTACGCAGCAAAATCCTAAAAGCATCCTGTGTAGTAATAAAAGTCATTAAAAAATCTTATTTTAGAAACACGAGTGAATCTAGTATTCGTGGACATGCCAGTCATATTATTATGGTCATACTCAACAGCTTTGCCACATACCTTAACATAAAGTAATGTTTAATATAATAGTGTAGTGCTAATATTGCAATGATAAAACCACTGCACCAGCCATGGAAGACTGTGAGCTCCTCCCCTGAACTGCATCACTGCTCACTGAAAACTGTCATCTCTACTGAGCAGAGAAAGGAGCAGTGAGTCTGCAGCCTGGTGTGCACAAGGGTCCACATGGAGCTCCTTGAATCACTTCTTTGGTTTTTTTGTCACCCAGGGTGACAAACCATGGGTTTAGCATGGAAACTGGGCCCCTCTGCAGCCAGGGGTCTATGATCCAGGCACCCAGGAACAGCCAGGAGCCAGTGAGCAGCAGGGCAGGGAGCAAAGGGAGTTTTTCAAGGGATTATAGCATGCACAGAGGGCACGTGCTAGCACCAGAGCTGCCTCTGCTGTAAGACCTTCTGCAGTTTGTAACACTAGAAATCATGCCCAGAGCTGAGAGCCAGGATCTCATGGGACTAAGACATGTTTCTGCCTGTTATTGAGGGCAAAAAGGAGATGTTTAGTGGTGGTCTTGCTGAGGAAGTAAGTAAAAGTGGTGTAGGAGGAAGCACACCATGATCTTATGCAGCAACAACAGGATGAGTATGGAGATCTGGGACAAGACACTGAAATAGCTGGAGAAAGCTACAAAACAGGAGAAACAGAGGAGGGTCTGGCATTTATTTGGAGAAGAAGCTGAAGACAGATACTTTTCCTCTGCTTGAAAACCACCTACTGCCATCAGGAGTATTCACTGATCTGTCAGTCAATGAACATCAAACTCCATCAGTTAATAAGGAGAAGCCACAAGCTATGAAGCCCACAGGCAGAAACAAAAGACGTTTGGAGACTTTTCTTAGCAGGTTTCCTGGAGGTGACCAAATAAGAGTCAATAAGATGCTATTGGGTTGAAAAAGTTATTATTAAGGTTTGCTCAAGCCAGACCCTTCCAGTAGCCCCCGTGTCACACAGCAGAAGTAAGGGGGAGCCTGCAGTGGCCAGCGTGGGCAGTGTGCAGGGCACTGCAGCACAGCAGGGTGGTCGTGGCTGATGGTTTCCCATCCACCCACTTGAATGAAGGGACTGGGGACTGCCTTATACCCTGGAGTTAAACACAATCAGGAAATATACAGAAAATGGAAAATTGGTGAGGCTATTTAAGCTTGAGTAATAAGAGTGGCTTGGGTGTGAAAGATAAAACTGGAAAGACAAGGACACAAAATGAGATGCATAAGATAAAAGGGGTAGCAAAATTAATGATTCTTATAACAAGAAATACAGGCGAAGGAAATCTACTAGAAGATCTCTTACAAGAAGACTGCACTGTTTTTGTGGCTTTTTTTTGCATTAGTTTTCATTAAAAGTTATGCTATAACTAGATGCTTAGCACAAATAACAAGCCTAGAACAAAGGAATAGGGTTGAAGAGTAATTACATCGTTTAGATCTTTTTTAATTGGCTGTACCCAGTAACCTTCTCAGTATGATCTTTCTTTAAAGAGCAAGTTTTTTAAGTTGGAAACAGACTGTTAACAACAGTCATTTCTGATGAAGGCTAGGCCAAATGCTTCAGGAGGAAAGAAAGGAGGAATAAGAGAGTAACTGGCTTCATTTCACTTCCCAGGGGAAAAAAAAAAAAAAAACTGTAGTAAATAAAGAAGCAAACTAATTTTAGGCACCTGGAAGGCAACAAAGCAGAGATGTCAGCAGGAAGTCCATTTTTTGTTAAGATCAAGTCATTCCAAGTCTAATTTTTCCTCTTGTAGGGTGAGAGGTATGGTTAAAGGAGAGGAGCAGGCTTGATGTGTGTGGACCTTTTGATACATTTCTCTCCTGACAGTCTCACAGTAAATGAGGGAAATGCGATCATGATTACTTGATTTTACGCTGTGTGCAGTACAGCTTGGTTATCTGTATCCAGAGATGGGTTATCAATGTGTCAGAATATATCAAGGGAGGATGTTCAAGAAAAAGCCTTCTTGGATGTGATGCTTTCAGTATTTTGTTAACCGGGGCAGGTGGAATAGAGATTATTCTTTAAAAAAAAAAAAAGGATAATGTAAAACTGGAAGAGACTACAAGTATTTTGGAGAACAGCATTAGAAATAAAATAACTTTGGTAAAAATTGAAGATCTATCAGCAGTGTCAAGTACAAGATTGTATATGGGCTTGAATGGTCAACAGTAAAAACACAGGAGTGGGAACACATCCAGAAGGTTATACTGGATCAAAAGACAAACAAAAGAAGTGTGATAGGTTGTAAAATAGGTAAATATATATACAAATATATTCTGTGAGATGTTTCAGGCCTTGACTGGAACACTTTTTTTGAACAAATTGATGCAGCTTGATATAGCCCAGGGGAGAGTAACAAAAAAGGACCATGTGTCTAGAAAATTTAGTCTGTTAATAAAGAAAGAGAGAGAGAGAGGAAGAGAGAGAAAGAGATATGGAGACTTCTAGTCTTAAGCAAGAAGTCTGGTAGTAGACACATCAGGACAATACACAAAAGGCTGCTACAGAAAAGGAGGTAATTGCTTTCTTCATCTAAGGTATATATGACACAAAGTAATGAGCTTCATCTGCCCTTGTGGAGGTCCAGGTGAGACATAGGGGAGTGTTTCCAACTGTCAAGATAACACAGACCCATAATAAATGGCTTGGGAAGACTACAGAGTAGTATCTAGTCTGTAGGTACTCTACAGAGAGAGTATCTACTATCAGAGGTTGTTGGGTTGTAAGGAATGGGGAAACAGCTGTTGTAGATGTAAGTGATCTTGCCTGTGAGCATAGGGAGACACAGATGATTTAGGTTAATTTCAGCCGTGCTTCTCTGCAATTCTGTTTAATAGCTACTATAAATAAAAATAAGAAAGACTAGAGTTTTAAGCAGCTCTCATTAATCCTCTTGTCATAAAATCTTTCAAGTTAGATAAGAGCCTGAATTATTAAAGGACAAAACAACAAGAGCAACAACAATAAAATCTCATGCAGCTATTAGAAAGAAACTCTAAAAAGGAAGAGAAAAACAAGGAAAAAGCCCTTCTTCTGCAGTGTCACTTAAAGGGTCATAGCAATTGTACAAACAAGAACTGATGTTGTGTACCATGCGAATAAAGACCTAGGTGAAGGCAGCCTCTATTTTAGATGGTAAGTGTTTCTCAAGAGTCTATATATTATTCCCATCTGGTGTCATGCTGGGCTTGTCCTCAGAGTTTATCAAATAGTAATCAAACTATCACACTCCTTTTTTTTCTAGAATGTGTCTGTAGCAGATTATCTGTGAGATGACATACACGAATAATGCAGTAGCCTACTGTGTTCCTGAAGCATAGCTGATTTCTCACGCTTGGCCTACATGTGTCTCACTGGGCAAAACAATTGAAAAATAAGTGTGATCGGAGAACATTCAAGGCCCTGTTCTTAACAGATTTTTTTTTCATGTGTATATTATTCCATTTGCATTGTGTTTGGCTCAGCTAATAGAGACTGCTCAGAGGCTCAAAATGTTTCTGTTTAGTTTCCATTTTATTTTTTCTTCTTGTTCTCTTTCACTGAGTAAAATAGCCGTATGTTCCTGAAAATCAGTAGCAGTGCTATTTATAGCACCTGGCTTGATATCCTGCTAAAAAAGAACAGAAGCACAAATATGTGGGAAAATATAATTTATTTTCTCTGTACTATTGGCCAATTTGTCTGATTGAACTGCCAATGCTTGCAGAATGATTTTTTCCACATGGGCTTCATGCATAAGCCATACTACAAAATTTATGGTGTCCTCTCTTCTGTATACATCTCATGAAACCATATCAAGTGTTGTTACCCTACATATGTTCTGCTTATATAAATTGAAATGTGTTATACAAAAGGGTTTTTATTAGTTTAATTAAATCTGTTTCTAAATCAAGATAGGAAAATGTAGAGTGTTGTCCACATCTATACAAGACATTGTTATTATCAAGTAATCTTCAATACCAGGCACCATTACATTACATGAGGAACAGAGCTGGACAGCTATTTTGCTCGGCCTTTTTGGACAGGTAAAAATGGCCAGGGTATAAGAACAGTGTGGAAAATGGGCACGGTCTTGGAAGGCCCCTTTGGCAGTGGGTCGTGGAGCAGGAAAAGTGCTGTGTGAATGGCACATGGCTGTGACTGCAGAGCAGAGGAGATGGAGCTGCAGTAGATGGATGCACTGGAGATCATCGGTAACAAGGCTGACGGGATGCAGGCACGTTTTACAGAAGTGAAGTCATAGGTTTTCCCTCTTGCAAGGCTGGGGGCACAGGAAGCCAGCTGGCACTTTTGTGGTAATAAAGAGCACAATTTTTGTGTCAGTGACAATAATATATCTTTTTAAAAATAACCTAGCCGTATACATATGATCATGCTCTCTGTCCTTTTGTATATCTGCTGCATAATTATTGACTCTCTTGGCCAGCTTCAACAAAACTCGGCAGAAGGAAGATCTCAAAGATGTAAAATGCAGTCAGTAAGCTTGTTAAAAATATGACTTGGCGGCTTTCAGCCCTAAACATATGCTTTAGTTTTGGCATAGGGAAAAGTCAGAAGGTGTGAGGTATCCACAGTGGCTGGGTGCAGCAGAAGGCGGAAGGGGAGCTGTGGGTACTGGGATGCAGGGATGCACGATTTGCTGTGGTTTTGAAAGATGTGCATTCTGTTTTGGGGGAGAAGAGTTCAGACAACACTGAAAAAAGTGTGTGTCTCTTAGAGACATTTACAAGGCATCTGAGTAGAGCCTATTTTCTGCAAATGGTTGACTGGATGGAGAAAGAAGATTTTCCAGCCTGGACTCTCTAGTATATAATAAAACAGAGGTTGTTGTGCAGTCTCAGTATAACTCTGCTAAGAAGTCAGTCTGTCATGAGACACAGGCATAGTTACAAGCACCATCAGTTAGGATTCTTGTTTATCTGTGAGGAGTCTGAGAACCATGTTT
This sequence comes from Tinamus guttatus, assembly GCF_059628265.1. Taxonomy (NCBI): domain Eukaryota; kingdom Metazoa; phylum Chordata; class Aves; order Tinamiformes; family Tinamidae; genus Tinamus; species Tinamus guttatus. The sequence continues at coordinate 272,941 of NW_028288922.1, forward strand.
GCTTCTCAGACTAAAGAGTCGAACAGTTTTTGCCAGATTTCTCACCCACAAAAACGCACTTCTAGAGAAAGAAGAAAGTTTGGATGTTTACAGCCTCACACTGTAAAATGTTATAAGAATATGAATGTGTGGGAAAAAAGGACCTGCTGAAAGACTTCCTGCAAATTTAGGTGGAATTTGGCTCTGCATAAATTTGGTCTATGGTATGTCACACAAATGAATCAAAACTGTCTGCTTTCACTGGGTGATCATGAAATATATGTGCCTTCTCACTCCTACAGAGACAGCTAAACTGATTTTTAGCAAAAGAATTTGGATCAGTTCAGACACCCCTCTCTGTCCACTCTAACTTGATTGCTTTTGGCATATTTGCTGTGTGCTGCTATTACCTCTGCATGTCAAACGTATCAGTGCTAGGCTGTGAGAGCAACTTTGTTACAATTTTGCCTTTCATTGACAAATAAAAAAAATAGTACAATCCAGAATAGACGCAGGCTCATTCAGTGCAGACACACAGATGTGACCACATCAAATGATGTAGGAGAAAGCAATCCATTACCCTCTCCATAAAGTGTTGCCTGTTTTTACACTGGATAGCTAATTAGCGATCTCATCCTACAACACACAGCTGGGACAATCTCTTTGGCTGATGAAAGTCTTTGACTGATCTCCTCGAGCAATGTCATTATAAATACGGCTGCTTTGGGGTTTTACAGAAAGAGACTGCATTTAGTGCACTGTAAGAGATGCTTAAAAGAGCACTGGAAACAGCCGGTAAAACCATGCCTAAAGGAAAAGGTATATATTCTTGCTGAATGTCATTTAATGGCTAGTCACACAAACTAAAATCCCAGTGGAAGGTTCACAGACAAGAGTTGATCTCAGATGCTAACTCAAGTGAACACTGTAGCTTTGCTTTCCTGACTGGTATTCTCTAATGTATTATTTGTGGAATAGTAGATTGTGCATGTGTTTTTATACTGTGAAAACAGGGCTGAGAGACATTCTATTAAAATGTACATCAAGACTCATTCAAATAAGATACTCCGCGCCTGTCTTTGTGTGTCTTTTTTTCCAAGGCTGCAGATTTTACCAGCAAGAAATACAGAATTGTTTCACTAGCTTCTACTTTTTGTCAGTCTATATATTATAGTTTTTTCTCCACCCATTTCTAATACCTTAGATACCAGAAATTTGGTTTTCTTTTTGTGCATGACAGGAATTTGGTGATCAGTAAATTTACATGTACTGCATGAGCTTCATCAAGATAGTTGGAATTTTCAGACTGTAGGACTGTGTGATATTACCATCCCTGAGTAGGCTGCTAAAGATTATACAGTTAATCCAGGACACATACTGCATCCTCTGTTGCACTTTTTATCTAATCAAAGCTGCCTGTTTAATAGTTTAATACTTGTAAAACCATTTTCTTACCCCTCAGAAAGTTGTAATGTGCAAAAGTGCCTTCCTCTGAGCCTGACTTTGGCATCTCAACATCTCCTCAATTGCGTCCTAGAAATTACTGTTGTATTAAAAGAATCAGTAATCATCTCTGAGATGTTTTTCTTTTCACATGGGCCTGATGCTCTCTTTGCCTTCCCAATTTTCAGTTTCCTATTCAGATCACAGTGTGCACCCAGGCAGCTTTACAGAAAAAAAAGCTGCAGAGAATTAGTCAAGTGACTCTATGTTTCAAAGGTAGCAGTCTGCACACTACTGCTATTGGTTATTACAAAGACATAAACTTATGCTGGACCATACTATATCTAATACTCAGATATTTTGACTTTCTGTCTTTCTAGTACCTGCATGCAAATGGGATTGTGCATCGTGACTTGAAGCCGGAGAATCTGCTCTATGCAACACCAGCACCAGATGCACCATTAAAAATTGGTGAGCAGCATTAAACATATGCTGAATACATTCTTTTGTATCACAAGTATCTGTTTCACATCATCATCTTTTTCGATGCTACTGCTGATATTCAGATGAAGTTACTACTTGTTCAGCTGCACAATTGTATATAGTTCTTCAAAGACAAATACAAAACTAAATTCCTCCTATGAGGAATTTACAGCAAGGAATAAACAACATAGGAGTAATAAGGAGTATCATGAGACTGACTTAAAGTTGCATCACTTCTGTGTCCCTTTTTTGTTAAAACTAACATACTAAAAGTGAGAGATTTATTGACATGAAAGTGCAAATGTGAAGGTAAGCAGTAGGTGCAGATAAGCAGTAGAAGGCAAAGTAAGCAAGGCTGACCTCAGTTTTGAAGGGAGATTTGAAGGATAAGAAGGAGTATTCTGTAAAAGAGAATACAGAAGATCTTTGAGGCACAATCAGCATGCACAGAAGAGTGAGGAGACGCACGCTGCAATCAGGTGCCATCAGGCTAGCCTGGGATATGTCCTGTCAGTCCCATCAGGAATGACAGCTGCTTTCCTGGGACCTGACCTTCAGAAATGCCTGGTGCTTCCCCTGCTTGCTGCGTCAAAATGAGTTTCAAGATCCAGATTTCCAGGAACTAGATATTAGCAATTTCGTATTTAAATTTGTAGGAAGGACTTGCATCTGGGGATAACAGTACCTTAATTTTCACAATATCTTCATGTCCCCCTTTTCCGCAGGGTTTCTAATAGTTGTAGCATGTAATGGGTTAATGTGCCAACTATGAGCCTTGGTTTGGTGGGCAGTGGTTTGAGGGTTCCTGAAGCATTTCTCTCCATAAATAGAGGCTCCCTAATGAGAAACATGAGAATATAGCTGCAAAGGTTTTAGATACAGAGAGTAGGCTAGTTTGGAATAAAAAGGGAGCCTTTTCAAGTCTTTTGACAGACAGAGCAGTCCCAAGGGCATGCATTTTGATATACGTCCTGTGTATCTTGCACATTCTAAGCCAATTAGGGTTAGAATTATAATGTGTTATTTTTTTTCTTAAATGCTGTGCTTCCTTATCTTTTGACTGGCATGACTGCCATGTTTAAATTGTCTTCTGATGTACATAGAATGGTAATGTTTATAAAATTAAAGTGTGTTTCTGTTTAGATAAATAATACATAAGTGATAAAGAGCTAGGTACACATCAACTCTAACTATGCATATCCAAATAAAATGCAACCTGCTTTTGTCCTGATCTTAGGTCAAAATATTCATTTTTACATTCATATTGAAAAAACAGGAGCATTTTTATTAGGTACTTTTTAAGGCCAGTTTGTTGTCACCTAAGCAGAAATTTTTAGAATCTGGGTTTATTCACAGTGAAAATGGAACAAGCACTCAAGACCTGAGCTTTTCTGTCTTTCAAAAGATAAAATGTGCAAGCACCAGGTGTGACATGAAGAATGTTCTTGCTGTCCAGGCAGCGATTCAGTGGGGAAGTGCTGCAAACCCGTGGGATGATCAGGGCCTCTACTGACTAAACCTCAGCACTGCTAGAAGCCTGTATTAAAATACTGATGGGATTTTTAGCTTGCAGGGCACTTGGTCTGCTGTTCCTGATGCACGTTTTTTTAACACAAAAGTTGTTCTGCTGATTTACCGATTACTATTGATTACACACAAAGTAAACCTGAATATATACTTAAAATGAATTTCCAGATCACGCTTTCAGTGGTGAAAGGTAAAACATATTCCAGGCAATTTTCAGTTTAGCTCATATGTTCACATAAGCCCTTCACAAGTCCAAGACTTCTGTTTATTAAATACATATTCTCTACTTTTTAAAATTATTTTATGTCCTAAACCTGCTTTTCATGCCTGAGGCATCCAAGAGCATTTGCTGTATGTGTCCTTCACATAGAAAAATAGCTTCATTTTTAAAATATTTGGGTCAGTTAAGAGCCAGTGATGCTCAGTTGTGTGGACAAATTTTGCTTCTGGACAACCATACGGATGGATTTGTTTCATCTGCACCTTTGGAAATAGCAGTACTGTTCATTTAAATATTCATTTAATTACACATACAGTGTAAGAAAAATGCTTTTATAAATAAGTGAAAACATTAATATTTCTTTAAAATCTTGACAGCTGATTTTGGACTTTCCAAGATAGTGGAAGATCAGGTGACCATGAAGACAGTTTGTGGAACTCCAGGGTACTGTGGTATGTTACTTGATTATTTACAGTATGCTGAACTTAGCATATGGATGTTACATTTTTTGTTTCCTCGATAAGATGCTTCTTACCAACTTGAAAATTCAGAAACCTTTCATAAAGCAGAACTACAATTCAGAACTGGCACTAGGTAAAGTTTTTCTAAGCTCATACTCTAGAGCACTGAAGCTTAATAATCAAAACATATGTTATGGTGTAAGTTCATCACTTGCATCAAAGTAAGTAAAAATGATTAAATTAGTAAAGTAGAACTGGAGAGGAACCAGCAGAAATGAGGGTTATGCAAAGTTTCATGGAAGCATTAAAATTTATAGAAGTGATACTCAATATAAACATTTGACATCATTACACTAAATTTATTTTAAAAAGATATATTTTAACACAGAAGGAGTTGAATAATTCCATACAGTTGGATCATAATGTCAGCTACATAAACCAAGCCATTTCAGTAAATGCATGTTTTTATACGTAGGTTTAAATCTTGACTTAAACAGACCATTCTGTTCAGTGCTGTGGTTGGACCTGAATCATGGAGGATTATAACAGCAAGGAGAACTCCGTGACCGACCCTGTCAGCCAGGGCAGGTGCAGACATCTGTTTGTCTCCTTTTGCAGTAAAAAGGCTCTGGAGCTTTTAATTGATACATTTTTCTCCAAAACAAAACTGGAGTGAAATCATAGGTTGGATTCGGTTTTGCTGTGACAGAGACTGAGTCCAGACTGTTTTTTGCCAAATTGACTAGTTTGCCTGTGCAATCACAGTACCTGAACAAACATCATTTTAGGAATAGCTTCAGAGGAAACACAGGACTCTTGGGGTTAGCTAAAGGAGTGTAATATATAAGTACAGTCATTTTAACCCCTTGACTAATTTAGAAATTAGGGTATTGAATATTTGTTTGTGTTGGTTTTATATTTTTTTGATAGATGGCCTTTAAAGGTAGTTCTAGCTCATTTTATCATAGGAAATGTGCACACACTTTACACATTGTGCCTTGTCTTATTTTTTCTCTTCTTGTGTGTTTATGGGTTGTTTTTGTTTTTTTTCCAAAATGGAATGTGCAAAATTTTGTACCATAAATGAAACAGTTGTCTATCTACCTTTGATTTGCTTGTGAACATGTGGGTGCAATCATATCTTTCTCTTATGGGAAGCCATCCTGTCAGTCTGAAAAGCCCATCTTAGTGCTATTTTTATTAGAGAAAAGAGCTTAGAAATTTCTGAAATGCTAAATCCTGTATCCCTTGAAATCAGAGACAAATTCCTATAGATTTGCTGGTAAATTAATCCTGACCGAAGATTTATAGCATTTAACAATTATAGCAAAACTATTGAAGATAGAAGATTACAGTAATACAAGCTAGACTGATTAGAGTATATATTATCAGTGCTTACAACTTTTGCTTTATGTTACTTTATTTACCTGAAGTGATTTTAGTGTAACTTCGTATTGCATTCATAATTCATATTAAATAATTTCCTTGGAAGTGAAATCACAGCTTATTCTTATATCTCAGTCTTTGTGGTTGTTAATAATATAAGGTTGTTAATAATATAATAATCTAATTTGAATGCAGAAGAAATATCCATGAATACTTGACAATCATAGAATCATAGAATGCTTAAGGTTGGAAGGGACCTCTAGGGATCATCTAGTCCAACCCCCCTACACACGCAGGGTCACCTAGAGCACAGGGCACAGGACTGCGTCCAAGCGGCCCTTGGAGATCTCCAGAGACGGAGACTCCACAGCCTCTCTGGGCGGCCTGTTCCAGGGCTCTGTCACCCTCACTGCTAATACGTTTTTCCTCAAGTTCCTGTGAAACTTTCGGTGTTTCTGTTTGCGGCCGTTTCCTCTCGCTCTGTCGCTGCCACCACTGGACAGAGGCCGCCTCCGCGCCCCAGGAGCGGCGCCGCCACGAATCATGTTTAGGCAGAAATATGTTCCCATGCTGTCATACAGGAGAAAGTTGTTTGATAAGCAAGCTGAAAGAAACATAGTACCAGTTGCATCATGAGTAATGGGCAAGGTGGTCTTTTCCTCCATTGCTGTGGGGAGAAAGAGGCACATTAGCCTGCACATCTCCTGTGGGAGCCACGGTGCATGTGGCCCCTCGGTGCTGGTGGAATCAGGCAGGGTTGAGAAGCTGAGCAGGCACATGAATGTTCCAGGTTGCCTGCAGCTCTGAGCAGCCATCTCCGCAAGCCCCTGGTGATCTCCACAGCACCGTTATCAGCAGGGGGATGGCCACCTCCCAGACATGACCTTGGGGCTTGCCTGGATTTCAGGGGCCAGAAGATATGTGAGATGTGTGTCCTTCAGTGCCAGAACATGCACAAGAAGCAGGCTCCTGGGCAAGATTGCATCTGCCTCAGCAAACTGCTTGCCCTGCATCATCCTAGGCAAGGCACTTTCATGTCAGCAAACCAGCTAATTGCTGGGGAAATTGGTGATGTGCAGGCAAGTCTACTGGGATGGTACATGTTCCTGTCCCACAGCCAAGGTGATCTTATGAAGAAACCTATTTCAGGACATCCTACTCCTGAATGGGCTCATAAAAAAAAAAAAGACTATTTCAATCTCAGGCATACTTCTACATGAGCTAGTATACAGATCAATAAGCATCTCAGGTAGTTTTGGACACAACTGAGCTGAATCATGCAGAAGCTAAAGACAATCACATAGAAATGAAAGGTTAAATGCTGAGCTTTAATGACTGCACAGCGGTCCCCTGTAGTGAGTAGAAAATGAAAAATCTATTGAATTTTAGTGTGAATTATGAATACATGTGTATTGTGTATCTGAATATCACTGCCTGTGCAGTGGATTAGATACATGAGTGAGTCTGTTAGGCGTGTTTTACCCTAGCAGAGGACAAAAGGTCACTGTTTGTCATGCTCACCATGACAGAGACTCAAACATCAGCTTCTGAAAGTGGCTGATGACAGCTGGGTAACAAATCAACCAGAAGCTAGCAGTGTAGAGATACCTTGGATTTACAAAACATTTTAACTCCCAGGCCGGTATGGGGAGTTCACAGGAAGAAATGTGTTCAGTACTGGCTGGGTTTCTCCTAAAAGTAGTAAGCAGTTTATCCTGTAGTATGGATTCATTTAACGGAAACTTCTGCTTCTGCAAAGAAATAGATCTGGGAAGTGAACCTGGCTTGTAAACTTGCATGTTTTCCTGCCTCTAGATGTGAATTTGCAAATGCTGAATAGAGGGAAAGACCTCTGCTCTGGGCCTGCTTGCTGTTTGCTTTTTAGTACAGCCCTGGTCCTTCTCTGGTGTAAGAACACGCTGTTGACCTGTATTAAACTTCCTCAGACATCCTCAAACCTTCGTCAGACCTCCTCAGCCAGGCATCCTACAGCCTGCTCTGTTGCATGGGGTTAGTCTGTCCCAAAACTTTGTACTTGCTTTTGTTACTTTTGGAGAAAAGGGTAGAAGATTTTGGTGAAGGCAGTAAGATTGCTGTTTTAGCTGTGCTATGATGTGCTAATACTGTGACGCAGATGACATGGCCATTAGATTGTACACAGTTGTCCAACATGCCTTGGAACAGAACATAGTCCTAGTCTTTTCAGTTTCGTAACATTGTATTTTAGTATTAATTACTCAAGTCCTTGCTGCCTTCATGGTTGTTATACTACACGTGCTATTAAATTGCAGTTAGTGCTTAGTCCTTCTTATGCCTGTGCTTGTGTACTGTAAAAAGTAGGTTAAAGATTACTCTTAAAAGTGATCTTTATTCTAATCCCAAGATTAGAGCTCATAGTTGTGTTGATTTGGCTGGGAGCATTGAGGATGAATGTTTGTGCTGAGAAGAGAAGAAAGTAGGAGCTTTGTGCCTACTGATGTGGATTTGCAATCCTTGCTTTACCAGAGGAGTTGATTGACTAGCCAGCATTCCTGGTGCTTGGAAAATATTCAAAAGTTACTTTCCAGAAGTGGAGGAAGCACAGGAGGAACACATCTGAAATGCCAAATTAAGTTATGAATAATTGATAGGCTCCCAACCAGGCTACCAACTCCAGTATCCTGCCCGCCCATCTTTCAACAGCTTCTCCACAAAGGACAGAGCAAGGGGAAAAGTACATGGGTGTCTGGATATTTTGCCATGAAAATATCACCTTTTCAATCTGAAGTTCCTGGAACATGCAAAGGGATGCAGAAGACTGAAAGCAAAAAGATAGTCACCAAAAAAAATCATGTGCATGAAACATCTTCTTTTGAATGAAACTAAGGAGGGCACAGGTCATTGGTTATAGTACCACATACAAACAGGCCAATACAGAACTATGATTCATGATTGCTCTTTGGCAGACAACATCCCAACTAGTAATAATGCTTTAGCACAATCCCTTCACGAAGAGAAAACTCTTGGATTAAAAAGAAAAATGTTTGCTATTTAGCTAACTGCACAGTCCAGATAGCAAAGGTAGCTGCTGTGTTGTGCGAATTTACATAGCTGGTGTGTACTCTTTTTTTTCTTTTTTTCTTTTTTTGGTCTGTTTTATGGCCGTTTTACAGTACTGAGGAAGAAGATGGAGAAAAATGAAATAAAGACATTAAGAACGTATCTCCTGCTCTTATTCAAAGCAAGAAACACTGCGTGCTCTAGAAGATAAAGCGTGTCAGCCATAAAACGTTTCCCCGTTTACTTTGTTAACCTGCATGTTGTTAACAGACATTGAAGCAGAGCTCAAAATCTCCTTTCCTGGCCCCCCTGCCTCTCTCCCTCTGAGGCCTTCGGTTGTTTCACCTCTCAGATGTCCTGGTTCGCTACAAGATGGTCTGAATTAAATTCACTTGGTATCTGGAATCCTTTCTCTAAACATCCTCTCTCTTCACCACTTTATTCAGTAGCAGAATAAGGCAATGGCGAAAGCCTGTGTTTAGACAAGCTTCCACATGCAGCAGTGAAATGTGGAGAACTTAGTGATTAGTGCCGTTTGCCTTTTACATTAATACTTTGTAAAAATGCTTGGTATGTGTAAATCCTTATGGTAAACTGAAGAAATTTAAGGCACTATCCCTATCGCCCAGGTGAAAATCAGAGCTTGGCTGCTGGTGGCAGACAGTGGGTTTGGGATGCCTGAGCAGGACACACACGTGCCACAGCATTGGTATAGGTAGGCACGGCAAGTCTACCGTGCCGGAGAAATACAGCAGTCATCACACATGCAGTGTAGAGCGGGTGGTTTCAGGAGCCAGGATGCCCTGATGTAGGTTTGATAATACTGATAGAGTGTTTTTTTTTTTTAAGAAAGACGGTTCGTACATGGAAGTATGGCTCAGCACACAGTGTCTTTTAAAATAATTTTTTTTTAAATTAGTTGTTGTTTTTTTTTTCCCCTGCAGCAATGGTATCAGCAAATGTTGTCCGAAGGATGAACCAGTCTGCTGAGCTTTCCTTGAGGTGTGCCTGTCAAGCTGCTAGGGCAGAGATTAACTCCCTTCCATTACAGATCCAAAGTCCCCGGAGTCCTTCCTTTTTACCTCTTCTCCACTATAGCAAAAGCAATTGCCTGAAATGGTCTTGTTTTTCCTCAGGGCTGAGCTACTTTGTCAGGAGTTAAAGAAAAGCTTCATTTCTGAAGCAATGTATCTTGTACTCCAACACAGCCCAGATACTCAGCTTCACTGAAATCTCTTCAGTGTGGACTAACGCAAAGAGAAAAAACAGGAGTAAAAGATTTGGGGAATGAAGGAATAGGATAGGAGGAGAGGGAAAGGAAAATCTGAGGCCAGTTGGAATGGTGATTCAGGAATAAAACATGTTCACAAACTTAATTAACCTTGACATCACAATTAAATATATTTCTGTAATTAAAATACCAAAAAGCATCTAATGAGGAACCGAAAGAAAAAAAAAAGTAAATACCAAACTGAAGAAATAATCTCCTTTGCGAGACTGCAGCTCCAGTGCTAGTGAAACTCTCCCTGGTTCCTTTCACAAATTTGAACCTAAGAAGTGATTTAAAAGTTTTCCTTTCACTTTACACATTTTCTGGTTCTACTCAGACTTGGTTTCTGTGGCTTTGTGCTCAGTTAATGGGACTCATTTGCCTAATTAAGGGCTTAAAGGAGCAGGTCACGACTGTTCTTAAAAATTGTTGCAGAAGCACACTGAATTTAAGTCGTGCTCATTTGAGATTCCTGACTTTTGTGACTGTTATTTCTGCATTCAACTTTTGTCTTAGTAACAAGGGTTTTGTCATCTGCAGCACCAGAAATCCTGCGCGGATGTGCCTATGGCCCCGAGGTGGACATGTGGTCTTTGGGGATTATCACCTACATCCTGTAAGTGCAGGCGGTGCCACAGAGTGGTATGCGGGTGTTTCATTTGCAAGCACATTCAGGTTTTTATGGCATTACAAGCTGTGCTTTTGGAAAATGAAGAGATCCTGAACTTGAATTATGATATTCTAAGTGCTATTTAAATAAGTCCAATGCTAAAGGAGCACAGGAAAAGAGTCATATTGTGTATTTCATAAATGTAATGTTTATTAGTCAATGGCAGTAATCTGTGCAGAATCGTGCTATTAGTGCGCACAAATCACACTGAATCTACTCAGACAAACTGTGCAGAAGATGTAACCACAGTCATCTTCACATAGTGAAAAGTCAGAAGCGTGGCAGAAGAAAGCGGAAGCAAATTCTATTTTGTTGCAGACCAGGTATGCATACGAATGGCTGCTTCTGCATAGGTGGCACAAACAGAAATTAAGTATATGCAGTAATTCTGATGGCCTCTGCATATCAGCAAGCATAGCTGCCCACCTCTGTCAGCCACATGCAGACCTAGAGCTGTGGAGGTTCACGTTCAACTCGGTTCAGCCCTTCAGAATAAATAAGATTGCTGGCTTAAATGATTTAATGTTCAAGGTGGAATGTTCCATGTTTCACAAAATAGCTAGATATCCTTTTGGCAAAAGCACTGTAACCAGTGCTGGTCATGCATGTTTTACATATTTGAAATTGCAATTGTAGACCAAAACAGTGTTCAAACACTTTTGTCTAAAGGTAGGCATTTATATCTGCACTATAGTCTGGGTAGTTCTAATTTCATTGGTAAGGATCACAATTGTTTTATTGTATCAATAGTTTCTCTGAAAGGCAGACTTTTGAGAAGGGAAAATCACTCTATATCTGTACTTTTGACACCTTTCTTTATGGGAAAACAAATAATCTTATTTATTTCCTTGGCAACACTGATGCTAAGCTGACTTGTGTAGTTGTATAAAGTATTTGCTGGATGCCTGTTTTGGAAGAAAACAGGATTTTATACATATACATAAAAATAAGGCTACGTATTACTATTCCAATAGTACTATTCCATTTCTTTCACTGTCTAGGACTCGACTTTCAGTCAAGGACCTAGAGAGAGTCCTTGAGACCATGCTTTGTATCTTTGTCATCATTTCGTTGTCATTTTGTTATCGTCTCCTTTTCAAATGTGATTCCTCTTCTCAAGGTCTGGCTAGTCTGTAGAGGATCACATATCAAATATTGGCTGCTTTTGTAACCTGTATCTGATAGTGCCAACTTCAGTATCATCCCACTCATGCTTTTATTTCAGTGTATAGTTTATTTGTCAACAGATCAAAGAGACTTTTTCAGGGCTATACATGCACCCAGTGGCTCCAATCTACCAGTCCATCTATTATCCTCCTGTGCTGATACTGGGTGGTCGCATCAGACTGTTGCAAGCAGTGGCTAAAATTGTTTCACTGCTGTTTCAAAGGCTAGGAGAAGAATGGGTTGTTTGCCAAAGTTAATTCATTTCTGATTATTTCTTAAAGCAGTTCTAGTGGCCCAGGCTCAGCAGAGAGATTTCAAATATGCCAGTAGGGCTGGTGGTGAGATTGGAGGGACACCTTTGGTTGACAAGAATGTCTAGACTGAGCCATGGGCTTGCCTCGATATTGAATGATTCAAGGATGGGTCAGGTAACTGGAATTCACAGCCTCATTTAGTCTGAACTTGCTGTCAAGTGTTGGCAAATTCCAAATAAGAACATACTGCGAGCTCCTATTTAAATGTAGGGAGCGTTATTAGCCATATACAATTTCCTTGTATTGGCAGTTGCATCTTTTCCAAACCTTCCAACATGCCATGTTCACCTGCCACCCTGCTATAGATATGAACATACAAGCTAACATTTTGGGTGGGACAGATGCTCCTTGAAGTCTTCCTCTTCTTGTTCTCCTTCTCCTCCTCCTCCTCCTCCCCTGTCAAAATCCATTTCATCTACAAGGATAAGCCAGACAAAATAGGTCCCACTATCTTCCACTTAGCTGTCTCTTCCATTTAGCTTTAATAATGCTGCCCATTTAAACCCCTTTATTGAGTGTAATGCTTTGTAGGTCAACATTTGTTATGGATTAAAAGCTAAGATCAAAAAGGGATCTGTAATGTAACCGCTTCATTAATCCTGCAGCCGCAAGGGCAGTATTGCATGTCTCAGCCTCATATTTTAGTAGAGAGAATGTGTGTATGTAATCTCAAAATATATAGCTGTATGTACTCCAAAAATAAAGTGGGTTTAAGAATTAACTACCATGCTGCAGAATATATGTGTGTAAAGCAGCATCTTCTCACCAAGACTTCCCATTAATATAAGAACTTTGACAAACTGTAATAGCACAGTTACTATTCTTGGTGCAAATTATATTAAGACATACTGATGTAAATTGTCATAATTCCAGGAAAATTATTTTTTACAGTTGCATGAGAAGAAAGGAGCAGTCCTCTTGTATTTCAAGCTAGAAATACTATTGCACATTTAAGATGCAGCTAGTAATCAGCAAGTCTAGAGGTCTTGCCTCTGGTCAAAATAGCATGGATTTAATTAAAGGTGTTTTTTTACCAACTTACTTAAAAGGTTACAAAACACTGTCTGGTCACTTCTAATTGAATTTTAAACCTGTTTACATTGATTTTTCTTTATTCAATTTCTAATTGAATTTAAATGAATCAGCAATAATCTAATTTAAAAGAAATCAAGAGCAGCTACACTTGGTTTTACCCTAGTTTAAGTTACCTAATTTGAAAATTGCAGATGTAGTTTTATTTATCTAAGGTTTCGTATAGATGAAAATCTGTCTTTTGAAATGAAAAAAAAATACTTTTTAGGTAGAGGCAGATCCATAGAAATTGTTTCTAAAATTCTCCATTATGTGATAGTAGTGAGTTATAATAAAAATATTTTTAGGAGTAAGCTGAAAATCACTTAGTTGAGCCTTAGTTAGTATGACTGCCACAGACAAAATAAGTAGATATTTCTTCAACATTTATAAACACCCACAAGAAAGCAAGCAGATTTCAAATTCATGAGGCTGCATGCAATATAGTCTGTGTGTAATTCCATTTTTTCCATACTATGTCTACAGGGACAGGTACTATTTTATTGCAAAGCTAACCATCATTGTAGTGATGCTCCACCAGAATTCTGTCTAATGCATAGATCCTGCAAAGTTCTGAATGGAGTTAAATTCAAAATGGATATAGATTTGAAAAAAAAAACTTATTTTGCCTGTTTAACCTGATGCCTTTAATATGTTTCCTTGTTGATCAATCTTCTTGTAATTAATTTTTCAGCCCAGTGAGAACTTCAGGATTTCTTCCCACAGCTTACATTTAATATTTCACTTGCTATGCATTTGCTACTCAAATGGTAGCTAAGGGACCTAATATACAGATTCAAACAAAGTACTGAGAGTAAAGGCGTGATTCCATCCCAGGTTAAGCACTTTGTGGTTACAAGAAGCAAGTTGCCAGATCTCTAACATGATGGGAAGAAAACTCTATTTTACTGCTTGTGCATTTAGTGCAAGGATTAGAAAAATCTTGAGCTCAGGTAGTTTTCTAGTGCTGAACTTGTATTCTGCTTCTGGGATTATTGCCTGTGATGTGTCTTCAAATGCAAAGGGAGATGATAATGGGAAGCCATGTAGTTTTGTGACTGCACACAGCTCTACATCCTGCAGGCTTCAGTGCTGAGGGCAGGTGGCATTGGATTTCAAACCCCCTCAGTATTGGCTTTAGATGCTGTGCTGATTTCAGGTACAGAAGATGCACTAGTACAGAGCATGAAGAAGTGAAGGATTAAGAGGAAACAGAGCCATGAGATATCCCATGTGGTGATTTTGAAATCACACATAGAGCACTGCAAATTTAAGGCTGCCGAAAGTCACAGACAGCAAGTGCAACATGTAGAAAAGGATCTACTCTAAAAAATTCATCTGGAAGCACTTTTCATAATGAAGCTTTCCAATAGTCAATGCAAGCCTTAAACATAGTCTCTCTATATGTAATCAGTTACCTAGTAACCAGAAGATACTTTGGCTGAAGCAGTTAGTGGTCTGGCAGCCCTGCTCAGCAAATGTATTTCGGGGGAACAGAGCCTACTTGAAAAATGCTCAAAAAAGGTGGAGAGAGAAGCCTAGCCAGGGAAATGAGAAGGGTGAGCATGGCCCTCTCTCACCTGTTTGGCCACTGTATTTGGAGACTGGATCCCTGTATTTTAACCCATTTCTGCCAGACTTGGAATGGATGTGCTCACACTGTACTTCTCGTTTCTCTGTAGCGCTATGCATAACATGGTGTAGCCATTCCACCCACAGACTACACCCCATGAAAGCAAAAAAGTATTTGTTCCTTGAACATCTGTTCCCATTTCAGGGCCTTTTGTTTTTTAAAAAATAGGAAGGTGTTAAAATGTAGGTTTGCATTTGCCAGAATGGTATTCTTCTTCACAGTTTGCTGTTGTTTTCCTGTTATCATCTTGGTGTTCCCTGTTGCATTTTCCTGAAACAGATCAGCAGAGATTTTTTTTTAACTGGGTAGTATTTATTGGTTAAATAGGAAAGCACTGATTACATGTGCAGGTGTGATTAAAGTGCATTGAAGCAGCAGGAAAGATACTACGTAAGTGGAAAACATTTCTATATATTTGCATTTCCCACAAAGTTTTGTGGAAGATATTTAATCTGTAAATTATATCTTCACTCAGATCATTTGCAAGGTGTCATTTAAAAAAAAATGCTCTGCACTCTGTCTAGAGAGACTTCAGATAGAAGAAGCTCCCTATAGAGTTTGCAGAGTTAATGACAAGTTTGGTGTGAAATGGAGCTCAGAGAAGATAAGGTCATAGATGAAATACTAAATTCATGCTTTTTACCTGCCTTGAAAGTGGAAGACTCTTCTGGAAGGGAAGGCATCACAAGACCTGTGGCAAGGGATCAAAAGGATAAGATAGTAGTACCCACTAACCCCATAATCTCAATGAATTCAAGGGTGAAATAACTCCTAATAGAGGCATGCAACCTCTCATTATTTTCCATGTCCTCTCACACCTTATCACTGGATGAAAGGTAGAAAACAGAGTGAGAGTGAATGGTTGGCCTTGCTCTTTGGGAGTGAGATTGGGGGATTCTGATAATAAATCTATGAAAATTTTAACTCACTATTCAAAAAAAAAAAACCTCAAAAAAAGTGCAAACTAGTGATAGGAATTATTAGCAAAGAAATGGAGACTAAAATAAAAAACATCATTATGCCTATATGCAACTTCATCGTGTGTGCACACTGACCAGTCTTCCCCACTTCACCTACTTTACCCACTTCAAAAAGACATAGAATTGGAAAAGACTCAGGGAAGAGGGCAGGGATGAGCACAGGTTTCAGGATGAGAAGTAATTGAAGTTTCTGACATAGAATCATAGAATCACAGACTGGTTAAGGTTGGAAGAGACTGTCAGAGATCATCTAGTCCAACCGCCCTGCACACACAGGGTCACCTAGAGCACGTGGCACAGGGTGGCATCCAGGCAGGTTTTGAAGATCTCCAGAGAACGAGGCTCCACAACCTCTCTGGGCAGCCTGTTCCAGTGCTCTGTCACCCTCACTGTCAAGAAATTTTTCCTTAAGTTCCTGTGGAACTTTTGGTACTTCAGTTTGTGGCCATTACCTTTGTCCTACCAGTGGCCACCGCTGAGGAGAGGCCAGCCCCATCCTCCTCACTCCCTCCCTTGAGGTACTTATAGACACTGATCAGGTCCCCTCTCAGCCTTCTCTTCTCCAGGCTGAACAGGCCCAGCTCCCTCAGTCTTTCCTCACAGTGCAGATGTTCCAGGCCCCTGCTCATCCTGGAACATCATCCAGCCCTGCGCTGGACTCTCTCCAGCAGCTCCACATCCCTCTTGTACTGTGGAGCCCAGAACTGGACACAATACTCCAGATGTGGCCTCACCAGGGCTGAGTAGAGGGGCAGGATCACCTCCCTCGACCTGCTGGAGACGCTCTTCTTAATGCACCCCAGGATCCCATTGGCCTTCTTGGCCACGAGGGCACACTGCTGCCTCATGGTCAACTTGTCGTCCACCATGACACCCAGGTCCCTCTCCGCAGAGCTGCTCTCCAGAAGGTCAGTCCCCAGCCTGTCCTGCTGTCTGGGGTTATTCCTTCCCAGATGCAGAACCTTGCACTTGGCATACTCCTCCCAGTTACATGTGGAAGGTAAATGGAGATGAACCGTTTGCTGGTTCTCCAGAAGAAGCTCTAGATTCATCAAACAGACCTGTCAAGTGGCAGGTTTCTGGCAAAGCCCTGAAGGTAGCTGCTTGCACCCTGTGCAATGGGGCTGTTCAGCACCACCCACAAGCTGATGTGTCTACTAGAATTCTATATCCACTCAAAACAGGTTTTAAAAAAATTCATGAAGAAAAATGTCTGTGAAAGTTTATTAGATGTAAATATGTAATTTTTGGTTCAAAAAGTCCCTGAGCCATAGATGGGTGTTTTTCTGCTCTTCCCAAGTTGTCTGCATTTAGCTAGTCAGTGGATGAAAATCTTAATGATCTTAAGAAGAGTTTTTGAGTTGACTTTGTAACATCCTTATGCAAAATCCTTCCATAAGTAGTTCTAATTGGAGATAAGTGATAACAGAAAATTTACAGTTTCATCAGCCTTTTCTAGTGCTTGTGAATGCTTATAGCCAATATTTTAGTTTGCTGTATTGTAGAGCTAATAGTTGAGTGTGAAATTTAGGTGTGCATCCAGATTCTGTTTCCTAAACAGGTGGGCTGGATGTGAATTGCGGCAACATCTTACTGGGAACTGTTTCTCACAGCCTGAAACCAATTAATCTTCAATAAACTTGTCTATTGCTTTTTTTATCCTTGCAGACTTTGTGGCTTTGAACCATTCTATGATGAAAGGGGAGATCAGTACATGTTTAAGAGGATCCTGAACTGTGAATATGACTTTGTTTCCCCCTGGTGGGATGATGTGTCTCTGAATGCCAAGGACTTAGTAAGTGCAGCAAAAATGAGAGCATAATATCTTTGCTAATATATATTTTGTTAGCATCTCCTTCACTGACAAAGGCAGTGGACATTTGGAGGGGGGGAGAGTCTTGCGTGGGGGGAATTGGTTATTTAAATGTTCATGCGACTCCCAGGGGATGTTATGCGGTTGTAAAACATCCCCTGGGAATTCAGTGCTGTAATTTTGCAAGGTCACTGGACACTCAAAACTGTGGATGTCCAGGTCTTCTTGTGAAGTAATCCACAGCCTGTTGGCAGTTATCACAGTATTCAAATATTTCCGCTTTCCTGCAAGCTCTGAGGTGTGTTTTATCATTCCTTTTTGTGGGGCATCCGCCTTCAAGGAAAGGAGAACCAAGTGTTGTGCCGTTTTCAAGTCTGAACTTCAGAAGAAGACTAAGAAAATACATTGGAAAGTGGAGACCCCTCTTCTTGCTGTGTCTTTCTGTCCATTTAAGTTCTTTCTCAATACATGAGGGAAGACTCATTACCATTAAGTACGGTCTATTAATAAAAGGCAAGGGTTGGTTTGGTATCTACACTTTATTCTTTTTTTACTAGATGAAGTAAATTGGATCCCAAAGGCAGTGATCTACAAAGATGAGTATGTTTGATTCTTGTCAACAATACCTGGGCAATTCAGTTATTAACATTGAAGAAAAAATTGCTCAGTTTGTGAAACAATTGCTTATACAAACTGTCCCATAAAATACCACACTAATTAATGATTGTAAAGAACTTAAAGATGCCTCAGATCAAAAACACTGTAGAACTTAGAAGTATTTTTTGTTGTTGTTGTATTTGATTTTAAGCTTTTCTAGGCTCAAGGAAATATCATTTGGTGCCGTGCATCATCCAAAGTCAGATAAACAGCAGTCCACAGCAAAGCCGCATCCGTGCTCCCTGTGTGTAGAGAGGTTTCATCCAGGCTGGTCTCTACCATTTTGCTACAGTAAAGCTCAGCTGGTTTGGAAGATTTGATATCAAGTTCTAGGCCATTATGAAGCCTGTGGCTCTGAAGACACAACTCATACTGTGGCCACTTTTGCTGTTGTGATTTTTTGCTGCTGTGATTCATTTAGATTCTTTGGTGGTCTCACAGCAGTGTGACTGCACATTGCAGTATCAGCTCTTCAGGGTAATGTCTTTCTTTGAAGGGACTCTGTGGAGGATTTTTAGACAGTCCTGCCCTTGCACTTGGGCTGTGGGGCAGTGGAGGAGCCCTGCACTGTCACTTGTCACTCTCAGCAGGTGCATAGCCACAAGAACAGCATAACTGAGCTATGCTCTGTGTACTTCTTCGTTCCATCCTGAGCCCTTCTTCTAAAGCATCTCTTGTTTGAATGTAGAGGTATCCTCATGACATACAGGTTGGCTGGGCACCCCTACACACCCAGCAGTCCACTGCAGCTCTGCATCAATGATACATCTGCAGTGCCACATTGCCAAAAGTTCCCTGTGTTGTGCTTGGAGAGGTGCAGCTGGTTCTACCATTGGAGTGGTAGGAGCAATGATTCAGATAGCACTAGTTTCAGAGTGGGCTAAGGAAGAAATATTTGTGCAGTACTTCATAGTTCATATGTACAGTAGGTTATGCAGCAACTGAAAGAGACATTTGATTTTTTTTTTCTCTGTCTAGCAGTGATTGCATGGTACAAGTCCATAAAGCTATTAAAGAAACTAGAATTTAAGCTTTATAATCCAGTTTAAACCCTGTTTGCCTCCAAGAGAGAGGTACTAAAAGAACTGATTGAGCAGGGGTAGTCTTAGAATGTGTTAATGTTTATGTGACACTTTAGATGTAAAATAGTCTATGTAAATATAGCCCAACTGCACTTGCCAATATTCTTTCCAATAGTGGTAACCATTTGATTCTTTTTCCCCTCTTTCCCTGGTACTGGCTCTTTTTTTCAGATGTTATTTACATAGTACTAAAAATATCAAAATAAAAACACACCCACAGAATTGAATGTAAATTCCTATTGGTTTCTAGAACACCTTTCACTCAACTCAGGGAAACTAAGACCAAAACACCAAAATGCAAAATCTGGTAAATGTCACTGGACAGTAATAGTCATCTTCATTTCTTCACCTCTGATGCAGGTTAAGAAGCTGATTGTTTTGGACCCCAAGAAACGCCTCACCACTCTGCAGGCTTTGCAGCACCCATGGGTCACAGGGAAGGCAGCAAATTTTGCACATATGGACAATGCACAAAAGAAACTGCAAGAATTCAATGCTCGGCGTAAACTTAAGGCAAGTCTGTGAACTTAATTTCTGTGTTGGGTACAAAAAATGCAACAAAATTAGTGACCTTCAGAAGCCTTGCACAGTGTTCCGTAACAATATAGAACCTTTTTATTTAAGATGACTGATGAAGAACTTGAAGCTAATATTGTTGTTTTCTTCAGAGACAAACACATGTGAGGTTGATTAAAAACTGTGAACAGATAAAACTGCTGAGAATGAACACAGCTTTCACATACCCTTTCCTCCCTTTCATCTGTCTGTCCTGTTTAGTACTTCTTGC
This sequence comes from Tinamus guttatus, assembly GCF_059628265.1. Lineage (NCBI taxonomy): Eukaryota > Metazoa > Chordata > Aves > Tinamiformes > Tinamidae > Tinamus > Tinamus guttatus. The sequence goes on from NW_028288922.1 coordinate 292,923, forward strand.
TGCATCCCTAAGGTGCAGAAGAGAAGCACCAGATTTCTGAATAGTTTCCTCACAAGGTTATATATCCATTAATTGAGAAGAAATCTAATCTATCATTTTGTATTTTAGTTTGTAAGCTACCTACAATTTCTTTACCAATCGATACAAAGCAGCAACTTAAGGCATTCTTCTTTATGATTTTGAGTCAGCATTTCAGATGCTTTATAAAATGTATGAGTTGAGAATAACAGCTCCAAAACATGCATTTCCAAGTACCTCTGAAAGCAAATGAGCGATTGCATTCCTCCTCTGGAAACTGAGCATTGCTTGGCAGGAATGTATGTGGTGCCTGCAATGAAAATTGAAACAGATCTTGAGCCTCCAGATTGTTCCTCCACCATCTAAACTATGTAGCTACCATGGGAAGATGCAGGAAAAAAATAATAGGTGCAAACAGCAGGCAGTTAGGTTTCTAATTGATGTGACAGCAGGAAAATTCTTTTTCCCCTGTTTCCTTCTTCAGTTGTTCAAGATTTGTATCTGCTTAGAAGAGATTTCAGGGTTACTTTTGCACAGAGCTTATCAACATCTGCAATGAAGCAGCCTTTGTAGTCCAGGAGAATAAGGAAAAAAAAAATCTTGTCTGGGAGCTATACAATCCAATGCAAAACAAAATTCACTAGTAATAAATGACCCTCAGCTGTTTGTTTTTGCTCATTTTTTTCAATAATGTCAGGGAACTGTGACTGAAAATCTCCACAGGGCAAAAGAACACAGTTTTGTCATTTACAAAAGTCCTGGGCACTGCACACATAATTCACAGTGACACTTTGCAGTGCAGAACTGCCTAAGTATGTCTGTTAACATTGTTCTCTTCAGAATGACTTCTGTAGCCTTAGAGCAAGATTGCCCTGTGCTTACTGAAGATGCCATGGAGCATCATTATATCAAAATGATTTCAGAGCATGAACAGTCATAAAATTCATTATTTCTGAGTGAGCTGTTAGATTTACTGCCCAGAAGGTTAGAAGGAACTGTGTACCCTTTCTGCATGTTTTGATTTCAATTCTGTGTTTTATTTTCACACCTTTGAAATGCCAAATAAAATTTTTTAAGCCCAGTTTATTTAAACCCATGTATTTAAACAATTCATGCTCTTGAGTTTAAAGCCTGTTGCTCTTTTGTGTTTATTTCTTTACTGCATTTCTGTCAAAGTGACCACATCTCTAATTATTAGTTAATAATAATTAACTAGAGTTAGTAATTGTTGTACATGTAGTTAGCAGTATTGTACTTTATATATATATATATATATATACACACATAGATACATATATATGGTTAATAAAAAATCTGTAAGTTTTTAGGTAATTACTTCTCTATAAAAATAAAAACAGAAAATTAGCTAGTGAATACATGATTTAATTGATGTTCTATTAGAATAATACCCTCTTCAGCCCACTCTACAAGACTAGCCTAATACTTTTCCCTTACATGTAAGAACATATTTGTGTAGAGTAACTCTAAACCTCAAAACATGAATTCAGTCATGATTTGTTCTGTCATATCCTGTGCTGCAGTTGTTTTGCATACAGCCACATAGCAGTCAAGAGTAAGGGCATTACAGATATGTTTGTTCCATATAAGTGAATGGCTTATTCTATTTCTAGTGTTTTCCCAGATCCTGTCACTGTTGGTGTGATGCGTGTGACAGGCCCAAGATTTCTGACATCAGAATTATCGCTACCACTTTTGACTGATGCCTTTAACTTCACATTCTACATAAGCTGGTTTTAATTTGATGACAGCTATTATATAGTTCTTTTTTTTTATTTGCGTCTTTGCACTTTTTGCACTTTTGTGTGTGTATGTGTTGGGCTGCCTCTCCAAGCCATGCACAAAACTTGCTAAATTCATTCTCATTCTTTTTGCAGGCCTTTAGGCCAGTCAACAATAGCAAGGGTTGTGCCATACACAGATTAGTGGTTCTTTTCCTCACCTCCATATTTTCTTTCAGACAATAAACTTTCCAAAGCAAGAGCTAATTTATCCATCTTAATGAGTAGCTTCAATTTGTGATGTTTTATGAGATACAAAAGCTAGTTCCCAACATCTCTGTTTATCCAGGCAGTTGCCAATATGTTCTATGCCACAGTACTTGACATATGCAGTGTTGGTAAATATTCGTTCTCTTTATTATTTTTCCTAGAATAATGAATGACAATCACATTACTGAGATGGAAGCACCGTGTCATTGCCGTCTATCTTAAATGGAGGTGGTCAGTGGTAGTTTTTAAAAATAAAACAGGCATATATGCATCTGAAAGAGGGGTTGGTTTGTGTTGGCCAAGTTTGAGACCTCAGGAAAGTGGCACTTTTAAATCTCCATACAGCATTTCAAATGTCACTTTCATTCTGACTGGACCCTGGCAAGTCCCAGTGTGACATTACCCATGAAGACTAAACAGGGTAGCGTTCACTGGCTGCCTGATACTAAGGCTATAGTACTGTGTCCTTTAAGGAACATCTGTTTGATCCTTTCCTTCTCAGGCTGCAGTAAAAGCCGTGGTGGCCTCAACTCGCCTTGGCAGTGCAAGCGGTCACGGTGTCCACGAGAGCAACAAGCCCAGCCGCAATCCATCTCCAGTCCACGACGGCCAGGCTGAAGAGAAACCCACTCAGGAAGCAGAACCCGCTCCCGAAGAAATGTCTTAAGTCATTTGCTTCCTTGTTTCAGCTGAGATCTATCATTTCATACACCAGCTAATTTGTCATTCAGCAAGAGAGATTCATAAGCTTGGCCACTGTGGTTCTGCTTTGGGGTGCCGAATGCCCTGGCTGGTGACTCTACCTTCAATGCATGTGACTGCTTATGAAAATAGTAAACTGTTCCATAAGGCATGTCATGGAAACAGTGTTATTTGCAGTAATACCAACAGGTGAAAACATGAGAATGAATAACTACCTACCATAATGCGTATACTTCATAAACATCTATACAGTGTTTCTAGATGGCATTTGAAACAAAGCCTATTTAATTTGGTTTTACAGAAGTAGATGTCTTCTGTATGTCATGACATTTCTTTGAACAGCTTCCTTCCAGAATCGTAGTCCTGCAGTAGATGAAATGGAAGGAAACACCAAGCCAATGCTTTTAAAACTGATGTATGAAATAATGCTTTTTATCTGTAATATTTAAAAATCGTTTGGAGATTTATATGCAAAAAACATTCCACTACTTCTGAGAAGAAATTGAAATGTTAGTTCCACTGGGCATGAAAATGTACATTCCTCGAGCTTGTGTTGAGAATGCCTTACTCGGACTTTACCAGTTTATATACAGTATTTTAACAACAACCAAAATTACTCAGATTTCTGCCATTTCATTCTCTAGTAAAATGTTAGCAAATAAAAAGTATAGAGTAGAAGAGGATTAGAGTAGATGCAAATTTTTGAAATTCCATTGTATTTATTCATGACTTTCTAAACTGTGCAGCTAGAATATGTTTTTATGGAGCCTAGGGGAATAATCTGCAATTACACAGGTTTTAAATGCTTGAAGGAAGCTACTCCACAGCCTAATGATTTTACTCTGGGGATATACTCTTAAACAAGTCTGGGAGCCAGTAGTATAATCTGATTGCTTCCCAGATAATTTAACCTCGTAAGTAACCGGTTTCCACTTGTCAACCTAATTAGTCCAGATTTTCTTAACAAAGGACTCATCCTGTAAAGTGATTCATCATCGTAGGTCTTACATCCACCTAGAGCTGCTCTGATTTCAGTTACAAGCTGTGTGCATGGATCGGCTTACAAAATTAGGGCCAGGCTCTGGAGCCATCGTGATTGTTTGTCAAACATAATGTATAAGAATTGGAAAATTACCTGCATCAGTATATATGACCGTTTACATTTGTTTGTTATTACTTTGATAGCACGTGAATTTCATAATGTATTAGTAGATTTCAGAAATGAAGAACCTGATGTACAACAATGATGTCATTCGTGTTTGTTAAAATTTTTAATACTGATAGTTACCTAAAACCCTAATACACTCAGCATTCCTCTCTTGTGCTAATTGTTTTCATTTGCCATTGTTTGGCCTTGCACAACTTGCCTTGCCAAAATGTATCAGCTACTGAAAAAAGCCAGTCACCAATAAAACATTCAGTAGCTATACTTCCTGTTGAAATTACGTAAAAGATAATAGAATAATATTTACATGGCAGGTTTGCTAAATAGTACAAAAAAGATTTAAGATACTGCTTTCACTAGGTGAGAATGCATGCTTATGAATGTATTGTCCTTGATATTTATATCCATTTCTTACAACTCTTTGAACATGTAGAAAAAAAAAATGATGACTGAGGACAGTTGAAATTCAGAGTATGTGTATCCATTCTTTCCCCAGGTGATGTGCTTTCAGGTAAAATAAGGCTATAAACTGAGAGGAGTTGTCAGCTGTGTAATGACTACAACAGTAGCAAGAATTCATCTCCATTTTATAGTACTGACTGGGAGCAGGTTGTTACAAAGCTTTTGCAGGTTTTTCCTCAGGAAAAAAGTACTAATAGAGTAATCACTGGGGAGAAGCTGATAGGTATACTCACCCAAATAATATATTCCCAGCAGATTCTTAAAATTATTCTGTACTAGAGTACACCTTAGCATATCATAAATACCAACTAATGCTGTGCAACTAGAGATCTCTGGGACATCATGAACTTGGAGGCAGGTCTTGTGCATAAAGGTTCTGGGCCTTAAAATGTCTTTGCTTAGTTTTCTTTTGTTGTGTTCAATATAAAACAATTAGGATGACTTTGATGGATGGATTGTCGGTACGTGACTCAGCAAAGCAGTATCATAGAATCATAGAATCCTTAAGGTTGGACCTCTAAAGATCATCTAGTCCAACCCCCCTGCACACGCAGGGTCACCTAGAGCACGGGGCACAGGGCGGCATCCAAGCGGGTTTTGAAGATCTCCAGAGAAGGAGACTCCACAACCTCTCTGGGCAGCCTGTTCCAGGGCTCTGTCACCCTCACTGTCAAGAAATGTTTCATGGGTTATGCACAGCAGTCTCATATAGAAGGGACTACAGCATTAGGAAGTGTGCATGTTGCTGAAGAAAGGAACATCTCATGCATTCCCTCCTCCCGGCCCCCTCTGCTCCCGCCCCCCCCCCCCCCCCAAAAAAAAATCACATCCCATTGATATCTGCCATAATCCAGGCTTAGGAGTGCAACCCTGATGCCTTTTTTGTGGCTAGAAAGTATGAATGCAGTACCTCCATCCAAAGCCATTGGAGGGTGCCAGTTCCTGTTTGGTAGTTATTAAGTAGCTAGGAAATTAGCAATGTTCTTTCCTGTTGAAATTCTAAGCTTTAAAATTTTTAAATATTAAACATATCAGCAAAGTTATTCAAGTATAAAAGGGAGGGCCTTGTCATCTTTTTGAAGTATTTGAACTTAGTAAAACTGTAGAGGCAAACTACAGTGTTAACCAATTAAAGGAAAGTATTTGAGAATTAAACTGAGGATCTGGTGGCTAAAAATTGTCCAGGGATTTCCTGCCTTTGCAGAATAACTTCTTTAAAAAATATATGGTACTATATGTGTATATATGGAGATGAGTGACAAAATACATCCAGCATCCACCTTCCCAGGACCTTTACCTGTGAGAATTGAGCAATGTGCTGGGAAAAAGCCAGTGGTGCTTGAGTAGGATGCAGGTGGCAACCAAAAAGTTCTGAGCAGAGTCTTGGCTCCCAGCTTGAGCACAGTTTGTGTATTTTCTTGGGGATAATTTTGATTCTGTGCAGCCGTGTCTTGCCTTGTTACTGGTGAGATAACCAGTGTACACAGCTTATCTTGGTGTTGCGTTCAAGTAACAAAAACTGTCTTCTTGTAAAGGGGAAAGGAGCAATGAGATTGCTGCCATGGGGTGCACATCTGGACCTGTGCAGGGGGACACTGCAGGACACTGTGAGCATGCAGGTCCTGCACATAGCAAGGGTATGATGAGACAGCTCGGACTGTTCTTAAAGTTACAATAAAAATAAAGAACAATAATTGCACAGAGAATCTCCTTTCTACCTTTTAGAATTGTAAAAAACAGCTATTAGAACCACAATGGTAAAAGTAAATTCTGCTTTTATACAAAGAAAGACATTTGGTTTCCCTGATGAGCCCTGTACGAAAATCTCCAGCTGCTTTGGAAACCAAGGACAAGAGAGTGATAAGGAACTAAAAGAAGAAAAATAGGAATAAAACAATTACTTAGCCTAGTTATAGCTGGAATTTAAATATGTTAATTCCAGGAAATGTGTCAGCCTGTACTGACAAGATTGAAACCCCCACATCAGCAAACTTGTGCTTCATGTGTAGGAAGTAAACTTTATGACCAGAAGATTCAACAAAGATTGGTGGAAAGTTAGGACAACATGGAATGACTTTCTTGGAGCAGGAGTATATTTTAGCATATGTTTATGTAATTAAAAAATACAGCAAAAAAAAAAAGTGCATTGCTTGCTCTTCTGCCCTTCTGGAGTGGAAAAGAGAACAAAAATATCTGCCAGAACTGGGTCGTTGCTGGCAGGTGATGAGTTGGATGCTGCGAGCAGGGACCTAGAAACAACAGAGGAGCAAAACAGACAAAGCAGCCCAGTTCTGAGCACATGTATAAAATTAACTTCACAGACATATATAAAAGTACATACACACACACACATATAGATTTACCAAAAGAGAAAGCGTAGCAGAGAATGGTCTATCAGAGCCACATCTGCAATGAGGATTGCAGTAGCTTTTTAAGCCCTCTTCTGCAACTGCCAGCATCACTCAGCTGGAGCTGATACCATCATGTTTCAAGCATAGATAGCTAAGCTAAAGAGAAATCCATCTGTCCATTTGCGTCTCCGGTTTCAGCAAAGATTAGCCTGCATTCAGGGTGGAATATCTCATTTTCCTTCCCCTTTCTGCTTCATCTTTTCTCCTGGCTTCCAACCCCATGGGCACAGGGGGTCCCGTCAGCTGCCAGTGAATAGAAGAGACGCCAGGTGCTTGGCAGGTCTCTGCTGCCCTGCAGTGCCACCCTGGCC